>NC_092719.1:56446541-56796421 GCF_047496885.1 Scyliorhinus torazame | reverse complement strand
TGCCATGTTTAAGTCGCTGTTATTATTATTAAAAATTGCAAATACCCTAATAAAAATCTTTTTTAAAAAAAGGACTGATGTTGATCCAGCTTGCAACAATTCTTACTATGGATGTTCAGGAAATAAAAATATTTTCACTGGCAGTCGCAAATAACAAAATGGAATTGCCAATGAAATTCCGGTTTAAAAGATGTTATTTAAATTTAAGTGAGATGTAAATGAATGTGTAAGTATTAGTTTGGAGATGATCACATATGATGAATTTTAAATTGTAAAATACCTTGGTTGTGAACTTGAATACTGTGTTCCGCCACAATGAGTTTTACATTTATTCATTGACAGTTTTTAATGTCCACGGTATCTGTGGATTGCCTTTCATACAGTAAATATCCTTAGGTTTACAAATGATTTTTACAATAACTGGTTGCTTATACAGCAGTGTGATCTTATTGTGTTTGAGGTGATCAGATCTGGCAATCCATGTTTTCAGTTTAGTTCTTAATTGCCTTGCCATTGACAAATATATGAAGAGACATTTTGGGTTCCACCTTGCCTCTCAATGTAATATGATTGAGTATGGAGACTGTGATTGTCACTCAGTACAACAGACAAGGTCATATACTGCTAAGAATCAGCGTTGCTAAGGGAACATCGGGATAACATGATCCTAACAATACCTGAATTTAATATGGGGACCGGCACTGCAATATGCTTCAAAAGTATGTTGAAAATGATTCTATATATTTGGCTGGTGGTGTGGAGTGTGCATATTTTTGGCCATAGGCCATTCTCCTTTGCATAAGAGTAAATAGCTCAAAGAGACATCAATAGGATCAAGTAGAAGCTATGGATATTTGATCCTTGCAGTGTACTTATCATGGTACGATCAGGATTACTTAAAATCAAATTAAGCTCAAGAAGGAGATGTTTTTAAATTTCATGGGTCATTAAAAAATCCTATTAAGTTACTAATCATGTTCTTTGACTGAATAACTATAAATTTTGAACATTAAACAGTCACTATATTTAATAATCTCAGCAAAAACTGGCAGATTTGCAAACACAGCCTATTTATTCTTAATCAGATTCAATAAATTTGCTAAATTCTTGGATTAGAGTAAATGATTCCATTGTACATGTTTGCCCCAAGAGATGACTAGATTTTTTTCAGGAAGTCAACATTGATCTTTGCCTAGAATCCAGCGCACCCCAGCATCATCATGTCTGTGTAACTTTCAAAGAGACATGGAAACTAGAAAGACTGAGAGATTGTCAACAACAGAGTTGACAGAGGGAGGATTGAACAGGATTTTAGTTGCATGGACACTTCCCCATGTATTTTTGATATTAACTTTCAGGCCAAAAGCGATACTAAAGAGCATTTTACTGACTATCTTTTACTGCCCCAACAATAATTGTGCAATAACATGATTTACTAGGCCACTTCAGAGAGTATTAATTGTCTGTCTTGTAACATGGATTAGACACATGCACAGGACAGTTAGAGGTGATGCCTTATCTTCCACAAAGGACAGAGCAGTTAGGGCTTTTTCCTGCTGCCAACCCCCCCCCCCCCCCCCCCCCCCCCCTCCAAAACACACAGCACCACCCAAATGATCCATTTTATTGAATTGAATTTCACAACTTGGCATGGCAGGACTTGAACTTCGGATTCCTGAGTTGCTCAACCAGCATCACCCAACGCCATCAATCTGTAGTTAAACAGTGCAAAAAAAGCAGTCCGGAATCGTGTAAAAATCCTGGAAGATATTTTTGTTACAAATATCTGCATCTCTGATTCTCCTCTTGTCTGGTTTCAAACCAGAAGAGAACTTTGAATCTCGCCGAAAGGGTAAAAAGAGTGACTTGTACTTGTGCCTTTCACAACGTCGGGACATCTCATAACACTTGACAACCAATGAAGTTCTTTTAAAGTGTGGTCGCTATTGTGCTGCACGAAATGCGGCAAGCAATTTGCACGCAGTAAGCTTTCTCAGGCACCAATGATTAGATAATGTGTTTTAGTGATGTTGTTGAGTGATAAATAATGACCAGAACCCTGCTCTTCTGCAAAATCCATGGCATCTTTTATGTCCACGTGAGGAAGAACAGATGGGGCCTCCATTTAATGTAATCTCTGAAAGACATAGTGCAGCACTCCCTCAGTATTGCACTAGAGCATAAAATCTAGGCTGCCGCTCAGGTTTCTCGAGTGGGACATGAACCCACAACCTGCTGATTCCGAGGTAAGTGTGCAATCAGCTGCAACTGAAACCAGCAGGTATAACAGACTCTATTGATCATAATACTGAACATAAGCTCTGTTAGAATGGTTATTGAAGGAATGCTGCTTAATTTTTTAACGGAAAAATAAGCGTTTTTTAGTTTGTTCAGAGTACAATGACTTTGCAAGGTCGGATTTGAATAAGTTTGTTTACTTATTTTTATGGAATAGAAGTTCTAATTCTGACTGATACCTAATACGATTATCTATGAGTTGAAAAAGTAGGTTCATAACATCCAATTACCAAATGAGAAACATGATTAGAACACAGATTAGTGTTTAAGCTTCAGTGACCATAGGCTGTATATCCTCCTATTAAGCCTTGACCTTGGGAAGCTATCATTCTGCATAAAAACATAATTCTTTTTTTTAAACTGGGCGACATTGGCTTTTTGTTTTTGGGCCACCTTTGAATCAATTGTTTGCTTTGGACAGTAAGAATATCAGAAAATATGTACTTTAAAAAAAAAAAAATATTCAGCCCATCAGTTCCATTATCTCCACAGAACATGTATAATTTGCCTTGCCCTCGACTGAACCCAACCCTCTTTATGCCCTGAGAGTGGCCCATGCTGACTAGGAACCTGGCTGATGTAATTATAATTTATTCCACATGGACCCCTTAAACAAGAGATTTCAACACTTTTATCAATTGGATTTTCATGCTGTAAGCTTCATAATTATATCCTTAAGTATCTGTAGATCTTCTGCTGGACCTAGTCATTTGAAAATTTTCCTACATGAAGTGGCGAAGGCTTAGTGAATGAAAATTATGGAAAAGAAAGACAAAAATTATGAAGATTGGAAGATTTTTTTTTTTTTGAGTACCCAATTCATTTTTTGCAATTAAGGGACAATTTAGTGTACCCAATCCACCTACCCTGCACATCTTTTTGGGTTGTGGGGCGAAACCCATGCAAACGCGGGGACAATGTGTGCAAACTCCACACCGGACAGTGACCCAGAGCCGGGGTCGAATGTGGGACCTCGGCGCCGTCAGACAGCAGTGCTAACCACTTTGCCACCATGCTGCCCTGATGATTGGAAGAAATAATGGTGGGAAAGCAAGAGATCAAGGCAAATGATCAGCTGGAATAGGTATCACAATTTACGTATCTGAGAAGCATCTTGTCAGAAGTGGTTGCTGCCATAAATAATTCAGAGCTGCAATAGCGTTTTCCAAACATAAAGAATTGTTTAGCATATGAATGAGTCGCAGTCTTGAGAAAAGAATTATCAAGACTATAATTTGCAATTTCTTGCTGTTCAGGGCTGCAAAATGTACCTTGAGGAAAGCAGAAATCCAAAGACTAGAAAGTTGTGAAATGTGGTTCTGGCGAAGGATGGGGCAGGTCTTTGGGAGGAAACTCGAGAGCAATGAGGAAGTTCTCAGGATGGTGGAGAAGGAAAGATCGCTGATGAGTATCATCAAGGAAAGATCGATGGTGCATACCATTGAGGAAAGATCGATGGTGCATATCATCAAGGAAAGATCGATGGTGCGTACCATCGAGGAAAGATCGATGGTGCGTACCATCGAGGAAAGATCGATGGTGAATACTATCGAGGAAAGATCGATGGTGAATACTATCGAGGAAAGATCGATGGTGAATACTATCGAGGAAAGATCGATGGTGCATACCATTGTGGAAAGATCGATGGTGCATACCATCGAGGAAGGATCGATGGTGCATACCATCGAGGAAAGATCGATGGTGCATACCATCGAGGAAAGATCGATGGTGCATACCATCGAGGAAAGATCGATGGTGCATACCATTGAGGAAATGCAACAAAGTAGGATTTGCCATATTCCACCACGTGAGAACTTGCTGAAGGCTAGAGGGATGTGAAAGAGAATGGTGATGCTCGACAACTCAAAGTTGAAAATTGGAGACCCCCTCAAGCAACTGAAGAGGAAAGTGCAAGACTGAGGAGTAATAACGGTGAATGCTGATGGTTTCACTGTCACTTTTAGCCAAAATCCAGGTCAATAACTATTTCAACTGATACGACAATATTTTTGGTTGAATTTGAGATTTAAGATTCACAATGCATTTTAATCTGACATCCTTCAGAAATCATTATGTTTATTGTAATAAAAACAGAAAATGCTGGGTAAACTGTGTGTCTGTCAGCATCTGTGGAAAGAGAAACGTTAATGTTTCGATCAAAATGTTAACTCTGTTTCTCTTTACACATTCTGCCAGACCTGCTGGTTTATCCAGCATTATCTTGTTTTTATTTCACGTTTCCAGCATCTGCAGTATTTAGTTTTTATTATATGATTTTATTGATTTTATATATATATGTTGTTTTTATATATAAATAAAGGCGAAAACTGATGTACCATTTCCTTTACAGAACAGCACAGTGCGGGAGGATTTTCAAGAATTCTTGTCTTTGAAAGGCCATCTCCTTGTGCAGAAACCCTTCCCAGATATTGTGCAGTTGGGCCTTTGTCAGCCGGATTCCTCGGAAGTGTATCGGCAGGCAAACCTGCAGGCTGAGGAACGAGCCAAAAAAGGAGCTGTGTACTTGGAATGGATGTTAGTATCCAAAGTCTGCATTATGTGAACAAAAACTTAATTGAGCAAATATTATCGTAATTTGTCCTCTATATTCTGCGAAAGGAATTGAAGTTAATTGACTTTGTAACTTAATTTCCTTATGTTTTCTTCCCTTATTTGCTCTAACCGCTGAAAGCTTCAATTCCATCCCAGTTTGTTTGCCGGCAATTTATATAATTCCATGTTGAGTTATTCTTATCTTACCTAATGATGAAAACAACTGCAAAATAGTGTTGTAGCAGAAATGTTTGCATCACTTATTTTTCCCCTGAATAGGAGGGTCAGTTAGTCTTATCTATGTAGAGAAGATTTTATTTAGAAAAATATGCTGAGTATGTTAGTACATACAGTCCCCTGTCCTCTCCCAAAACCCACAATTTGTCTCTGCTAGAGATGGAAGTGCCTTTTTATTTTGTGGATTGGAAATTTGAAGTATTATTTCTGTATTATAAATTGTCCGGGTGTCACTGTTGCCTCACAGTGCCAGAGACCTGTGTTCCATTCTGGCCTTGGGTGACTGTCTGTAGTTTGCACGTTTTCCCCATGGGTTTCCTCTGGGTGCCCTGGTTTCCTCCCGCAGTCCAAATGTGTGTAGGTTAGGTATATTGGCTAAGCTAGGTTTCCCCATAGTGTCCAAAGGCGTGCAGGTTAGGTGGATTGGCCATGATCAATGTGCGTGGTTACAGGGATAGGGCGGGGGATTGGCCTAGGTAGTGTGCTCTTGCGGAGGGTCGGTGCAGACTCGATGGGCCGAATAGCTTTCATATATATATATATATATATATATATATATAATTTACAGTGCAGAAGGAAGCCATTCAGCCCAGCGAGTCTGTACCGGCTCTTGGAAAGAGCACCCTATCCAAGCCCACACCACCCTATCCCCGTAACCCTACACTAAGGGCAATTTTTGCACAAGAAGGGCAATTTAGCATGGCCAATCCACCTAACCTGCACATCTTTGGACTGTGGGAGGAAACCGGAGCACCCGGAGGAAACCCACGCACACACTGGGAGAACGTGCAGACTCCGCACAGTGACCCAGCTGGGAATCAAACCTGGGACCCTGGAGCTGTGAAGCAATTGCGCTAACCACTATGCTACCGTGCTGCCCTGTAGGGATTCTATGGATTCTAAAATGTTGTTACAATTATGAGATTTGTAAGATTGTAATATTTTGGGACTGTCTTTAATGTAAGGTAATATCATTTAATTTAAGGTAAATACATTTAATTTGGAGCTGATTTAATGTAAATTTAAGGAGGGGGTCAGCCCAGTAACACATGGAGTGTTCAATGATATCAGGAGTTTGCTAAAGCAGGATTTCTTGACACCCCTTACATTTGTTGATATCATAATGGGTGCCACAGTGAAAAGAAGCTTCCAGAAATAAATTCTATGATATGAACTGCAGTGCTTTTGGAACATATGATCTGAAACTACATGATTTGTTTCCTTGGAGCATAGAATCATTTAGTGATTGAAAGAGAGACCATTATTAGCATTAGGCATTGGTTAGATAGGTGATTGAAAAGGGAGAATAAAGGGATTTGGAAATGGAGTATGTGATTACTACTGCATATTTGTAGGTTAAACACCAAAGCAGACTGGTTAGGGTGAATAGTTTGTTTTCTCTGTCGCAGTGTTTATGTGGGTGTGTCTATGTACCTGTAATGTGATAAGGAACTTCAGTTCACTTGTGTGACCTTGAGCTCTCTGGTGCATGCCACCTCAATTCTCTGTCCCCTCCCACTCTACGCACTCTGTCCTTGGCCCTGAGCTCACTTTCTGAAACTCTTCAGTCCTTTTTTTTGCCCTGCCAGCAAGTCGGGACCACTTTGGTCAAGGCTTTACTTCTACCATGTTTTCTTCTGCTAGATTCTCAAACTCCTACTCATCCTAAACCTCTGCTGTTTTTGTAGTGCCCCACACTAAATCTTGCTACCGATAGTCCCTTCTTGCTGACCTCAATTAGCTTCTCTCCTCCATGACCTACAAATTGATGCCTATCTCTGTGATTTCTTCCAATCCATCATTTTAACACCATACTCTTCCATTTTCTGACCCTTTTCTGCTTCACTTGGTGAAATTTATTTGAGTCTGCCAGTGTGGAGGCCAGAGTCTGTCCCCAGTTGAGTTGGGGACAGGAAGGGCTTGATGCAGGAATCCTATCCATTGTATTGGGATGCCAACTAGGCTCATTCGTGAGACAACTGCACTAATTATCCCTGAGCCAACCACAATTTAGTGGTGATTCAGAGATTAAATGGAAGCCTCACAGCTCTCCAGCACTTCCCAAAGGCCACCCAGCAAACCCAGTCAGGTTTGCTAGTGGCTTCCTAGAGGCAATCAGGAAGTGGATGGGCCACCGAAAGCCACTAACCCCCCCCCCCCCCCCCCCTGCTCTGACCTCCATGTCCCATCTCCTGTAACAGACAAGCCATCCTCACTCACCTTTGACCTCTTTGTTCTGGATCTTTGGTAGGTGCATTAGAACAAAGAAAAGTATAGCACAGGAACAGGCCCTTCGGCCCTCCAAGCCTGCGTCGACCATGCTGCCCGTCTAAACTAAAATCTTCTACACTTCCGGGGTCCGTATCCCTCTATTCCCATCCTATTCATGTATTTGTCAAGATGCCCCTTAAATGTCACTATCGTCCCTGCTTCCACCACCTCCTCCGGCAGCGGGTTCCAGACACCCAATACCCTCTGTATAAAAGAACTTGCCTCGTACATCTCCTCTAAACCTTACCCCTCACACCTTAAACCTATGCCCCCTAGTAATTGACCCCTCTACCCTGGGAAAAAGTCTCTGACTATCCACCCTGTCTAGGCCCCTCATAATTTTGTAGACCTCTATCAGGTCGCCCCTCAACCTCCGTCGTTCCAGTGAGAACAAACTGAGTTTATTCAATTGCTCCTCATAGCTAATGCCCTCCATATCAGGCAACATCCTGGTAAATCTCTTCTGCACCCTCTCTAAAGCCTCCACATCCTTCTGGTAGTGTGGCGACCAGAATTGAACACTATACTCCAAGTGTGGCCTCACTAAGGTTCTACACAAATGCAACATGACTTGCCAATTTTTATACTCAATGCCCCGACCAATGAAGGCAAGCATGCCGTATGCCTTCTTGACTACCTTCTCCACCTGTGTTGCCCCTTTCAGTGACCTGTGGACCTGTACACCTAGATCTCGCTGACTGTCAATACTCTTGATGGTTCTACCATTCACTGTATATTCCCTACCTGTATTAGACCTTCCAAAATGCATTACCGGCAATTGCCACCGTTCCTGGTGGTGCTGATGACAATGGAGAGCTGCCAGCCTGATTAGTCGGCAGCTCTCATAGGGCAGGATTTATTCCCCGGGGTCCTCAATTTTGGGGAAGAGTTAAGTTTTTGAGGGGAACTTAATTACATTTGCCTACCCTGCGGAACCGATGGATGTTCCCCATCGATTCCCCAACTCTTATGCAAGAAGCTACCACCACGGCCACCCATTCTCCACCCGCACACATGAACAATCTTGAGAAACTTTCTTCAGTGGCAAAATCTTCAATAGCCATGACTCCACGCTCTGGAACTCTCATCATATCCTCTGCCCCCTTTTTTGTTATTTTGTTTGTGTTTTTTGCTTTGTTTGGTAATGATTCTGCTTTCTCCATTAACAGGTCCTCTAGACCCATCTTTTGTTTCTTTACTTGCCCATTATTATCCACTTTTGCCTTGCAGCATCATCCTTTGTGTCAGTTAATCTCCTCCTTCTATCCTATCACAGACCTTTTTTTTCCCCATCTTCCCTCTCCCTGCCTCTGTACTTGCTTGAAAACCTGTCAATATGTCTTACTTTCCAGTTCCAATTAAAGATTAGCACCTTGGAACCTTAACTTTTGCTTCTCTCCACTCATGCTGCCTGAACTGCTGAGTCTATTTCACATTTCCAGCATTTATGCACTTTGCTTTCCTTTTGGATCTCTCTCTCTCTTTCTCTCCCTCTCTCTCTCTCTCGTTGTTCTTTGTAGTATCCTCCATCCTTTGAAAGCTCACCACCTTTAACTGTGCATTTGTTCTGTCTAACTGAGTTGGTTATTCCCAACTTTGTCGTCTTTAGAAATGGCTAGGATAACATGTTTCTAAATACTTCATGGCTTTAGGTTAATAAACATTTGCAAACAATAGGAACAAGAAGACCTTGCAGAATTTGTCTCGCCTTGTTGTTCGACCTCACAGTGATGCTGTTTTCCATGCTTGCTTTTCTTATGATGGGATGAAGATAGCTTCTTGTGGTGCAGATAAAACTTTACAGGTAAATAACTGCTATTAAAATTGCAAAATATAATTATGTCATCCATTCTGCTTTATCCACCTATTGTGCTCAAAAAAAAAGGGACAAAATGTTAATATTGTAATGATTCTTTAAGTATCTCTGATTTCCAAACATCATGCCATATGTTATTTTGTGTTGTTTAGTCTGTATCACCTCTCGCAGTTAAAGTGCTCGATGAAACCCCTTTATTATTATGTTTGACCTGAGACATGTCTTGCCATTCTTTTGAAAGGGAAGAAAAGCTCAGCGGGAATGTTTTTTTATTTGAAGTACTTCCCCATTCAACACTTAAAAACACACAGAGACCTATTGAGTTGGGTGTCCCTTTGGTATTGAACAGCCCTCGTGACATCAGTGATGGGGAGTGTTCTGGAGAGGCTGCATTGGAACAAGCAGAGGCGGAAGCTTAAAACAGCCTAAAAGTCAACCTGGGAAACAGCTTGTGATGTAAATGTTGTCGCCCAAACTAAACTTAGAGCAATAATAATTTCTCACCACTTGGAATTTGCCTCCTCTGCAGTCAGTGTGAAATATAGAAACCAAGCATTAAAAGTTCCCGTTTTCTTTTACCACACAAGCTTGCTTCGGCCACTTGAGAGACAATTGAGAGTCAACCATAATGCTGTGGGAATTGAGTCACTTACAGACCAGGCTGGGCAAAGACGTCAGATTTCTTTCCCTATGGAATGCAAGTGCACGGATTGGAGTTTTATCCAGCATCACCTTTACTGGTGCCAATTTTCTATTCCCAGTTTTAAAAAAATTGAATATACATTTTGAAACAGATGGCATTTTAACTACTGTTCTCTGAATTATTAGTCCAGGCCTCTTGTTACTAATCCAGTAACACAACCGCTATGCAATTGTACATCTATAGGACAAAGATACCAATTCCCACTGATTACTGCCAAACCCACTGCTGAGTTTTCATTTGTTAATTTTAAAATTCAAACCGTGCCTCAATGCAGAAGTAACAATGAAATTTAAAAATGATATTTCTCTCCAGAACTGTATGATAAGCATCTGTATGAAATGTAATGTGCAGCACACCATTTAGTATATTGCTCCTTGAAAACTCCAAAGTGTTAATTGAGCCAAGGAATATAAATCTCTTCTCAGCTGAACCTGATAGAAAGGTGTGTGTGCATGTGTTTTTCTAGGAACGTGTTTAAGAATGTTTAACTGATTTTAAAGCCAATAATGGTTCCACAAAGTGACTAATTTAATTTTGTTTGATGTAGGTTTTTAAAAGTAAAACTGGCGAGAAGCTTTTGGAAGTCGTTGCACATGATGATGAAGTTCTGTGCTGTGCATTTTCACCAGACGACAAGTTCATAGCCACGTGCTCGTCAGATGCAAAAGTTAAGGTATGAGACAATCAGCCGAAATGGATGATTTGTTCTTCTCAGTCACGCTTTCACGGCTGGAAACCATTTGCAGTGTGCTGTATTGCAAGTACGTTGCTTAATAGCCCTGCATTAATGACAGTGGTCTTCTCTACCTAGTAGCTAATGACAATTATTTCCCTTTAGGTCTGGAATGCATTAACTGGGCAGTTATTTCAGGAGTACAATGAGCATAGTGAACAAGTCAATTATTGTCGTTTCTCGCATTCACAAATTCTGTTGGCAACCTGCTCCAATGACACATTTTTGAAAGTAAGTGAGTTATCTTTGGACTTGGTTTGTTTTACTCTGAAGATGAATAGCTGTTGTAAATGCTCGTGTAGCTGCTGTGACAGTACTTCATAGTAAATCGAATGAAGTGCTATTTTGTAATAATGAGTGTGTTTAACATGCAATGCGTAATCTATTACTCTTGCTAGGATGTAGCTCGATTGGACCTTTGCCCCCGACACTCAACTTCTGGTCATTGCTGGACAGTATGTGTCATGAGCAGGCCAAGTTTATTTTGACTGAAAACCTACGCTCTATTTACTGGCAGGTACATGATAACATGTCCTGATTCCAAAAGAATTACCTAACCCTAGTCTATGGTTTACAGGCCATGCAACATCCACCCCATTTTCCTATACCTTCTGAGATTGTCAAGCAACAAATCATCAGATCAATGCACACAGGCTATAACTATTCAGCTTCATCTATATATAGTTGTAATGCTCTAGAAGTAGGAAAACATTGCAGGAGATGTTTTTTAAAAAAAACCACAACCAGGAATTCAGAACTGTTTTAAAAGAAGTAGCGTTAATATATGGTATTCATTAATTCGCCTTTCAATGACAGTTTGGAATTATATGGTAGCTGGCCCACACTCTGATACTGAGTATGTGGAAACAAGTGAAATTATTCTGTGATTCAATGAAAAGCAAATAATGATATCCAAATGAAGTTTTTGAGTTTTCAAAATATTTTCTTTTCCATTTTCTTTATTCTTTCATGGGATCTGGGCATCACAAGCAAAGCCAGCATTTCCTGCCCATCCCCAAGTGCCCTGGAATTGGCTGGCTTGCTAGACCAGTTAAAAGTCAACCACATTTCTGACTTTTAACCCCCACATCCTGTGAAAGAAGTAAGAAAAATTGCAAAAGCAGGCACCCCACCGCAGCAAATTTGCACCACATTTTTCATGTTTCTCAAACTGAACAGATGAATTCAAAGGAGAGTCTGACAGCACACTGCAGTTTTTGCATGCCATTTTCTGATTTATACATAAGCATTTTACTTGTTTATAGCTGTCCCACAGTGATTTGACAAATTCATCGCTAACACCCATATCACTTTCTGGTACATCTTTAGTTATCTTTGCAAAATCCATAGTGTCCTCATGATGTGTGGTTTTTACTGTCACTTAATAATTGCTTGAAACTATTGAATCTGCCACTAGATTTGCAGAATTTACCAACTCCAAGCTTTTGTTCCTCTAGTTACTTTGCTGTTTTGCCACCTTCAGACTTGATCATTCCAGTGCTCACCTGTCTCCCATCCTGCATCTGCTGTAACTGCCAGCTCATCCAAAGCGCTGCTGCCAAATCCTAGGCTGCACTCTCTGCTGCTCACCCATCACCCCTATCCTTCCGAACGTGGTTGGCTCTTGCAAAAATTCCATTTCAAAATTTTGATGTTGAGACCCATTTATTGTCTTTTACCCCTCCGTGGAGCGCACGGTAGCACAGTGGTTAGCACTGTTGCTTCACAGCGCTAGGGACCTGGGTTTGATTCCTGGCTTGAGTCACTATCCGTGCAGAGTCTGCAAGTTCTCCCCGTGTCTGTATGGGGTTTTTTGGGGAGTTCCGGTTTCCTCCCACATGTTCTGACAGACGTGCAATTAGGGAAATTGGACATTCTGAATTCTCCCTCAGTGTACCCGAACAGGTGCCGGAGTGTGGTGACTGGGGGATTTTCACAGTAACTTCATTGCAGTGTTAATGTAAGCCTACTTGTGACACAAATAAAGATTGTTATTATTCCTGGAACTCCTCCAGCTGTGCAACCCCCCTTCTGAACCCTCTTGATCTAACTCTTGAGATTTTATGTATCTCTCCCATCACCTTAACATTGGTGGCTGTGCCTTGAAACAAGACCCCTTGTTCTGGAATTCTCTTAAACCAGAAGATATAGGAGCAGAATTTTGCTATTCGGCCCATCAGATCTGCTCTGCCATCTGATCCTGGCTGATATGTTCTCATCTCTAAACTCCTGCCTTCTCTCCCCTGATCCCCTTATTAATCAAAAAATCTCCTTATTAATCAAGAACACTGTCTTCTTGAACCTTCTGCCTCTCCACGTCCTTCCCCTTCTGTAATGTTCTTCTTAACGGCAACATCTTTAACCAGACTTTTGATCACCCTGCCTGATGTCTCTTACATCATTTGTAGCCTGTTTCTGACTGAATTCACTTCTCTGAAGTGCCTTGGGATATTTTCCTACATTAATTGTGCTATATAAATTCAGGTTGTTAGTAATCTAGTTCCGTATTTCCTGAAAACATGAAGAGCTTGTATTGGGCTTCTATACCTAAGTCATTGATATCGGTTAGGACCGGCAGAGGCCCTCTATTCGAATCGAGGCACACCACTCGGTACTCGTCCATCAATGCACAAACAAAAGGACCTGCAGATTTCTTTTCTTTGGTCGATTGCTTATCCACATCCAACTTTTGCCTTGACTTTCCACTGCTTTCAGCTTCATCCTAGGCCTTTACGGAGGATTTTGGAGAAACAAGTGCAACACATCATATGGGTTACCTTCAAATTCATGAAGGAGCTGGACAGAGTAGATAGAAAGAAGCTGTTCCCACTCGTAAAAGGACCAAGAACGAGAGGGCACAGATTTACGGAGATTTTCAAAAGAAGCAAATGTGGTGTGAGGAAAAACTTTTCCCCACTACGAGTGGTTCGGGTCTGGAATGCACTTCCTCGAAGTGTGGGGGAGCCAGGTTTCAATCAAGGCAATTAAAAGAGCATTAGATTATTATTTGAATAGAAACAATGTGCAGACCTACAGGGAAAAGGCAAAGGTATAGCATTGAGCCATGACGCTCATTTGGAGAGCTGGTACAGACATGGGTCAAATAGTCTCCTACGCTGCAATAATTCTGTGATTCTGGGTTTCTCTTGTCCCTTGGAATATCATTTCCTCAAAGGAATCTAAGGCATTTCAGGAAACATCTTCCTGTGCAAAGTCCTGTTGACTATTTATTGGTAATTGTTGTACAAGTATTTATGTTTGCACCTGGTTATTAATTCACAGGATCACAGAATTGTTACAGCGCAGAATGAGACCATCACGTCCATCATGTCTACAGTGGCTCTCCAAATTAACATTATGACTTAGTACCATTTCTTCCCCATATCCTTGCACATTGTTTATATTCAAATAATCTATCAACACTGTCCAACTCCCTCATGATTTTGAACCTCTTATTAGTCTTCTCTCCAAGGAGACCAGTCCCATCCTCGCCAATCTAACTTCATAATTGAGGTTTCTCATCCCTGGAACCATTCTTGTAAAGCTCTTCAGCACTCGCTCCAAATTGTTCACATCCATCCTGTAGCGTGTTGCCCAGAACTCTACACAATACTCCAATTGAGGCCTAACTAGTGTCTTATATAAGTTCAGCATAGCCTCCTTGCTCTTGTACCCTATGTCCCTATTAATAAAGCCCAGGATACTGTATACTTTATGAACTACTCTCTCCACCTGTCCTGCTACCTTCAATTATTTAAGTATGTGTACACCCAGGTCCCTCTGCTCCTGCACCCCCTTAAGAATTGTACCTCTTATTTTATATTGTCTGTCGATGTGCTTCCTACAATATAACGGAAATGAATGTTAAACCAATATGATGGATCCTTCAGGAGGTTTATGTAGATACGTTTAAAAATGAATTGGAGTAATGAAAAAAACTTTCACTAAATGGATAAAGACACTGCTGTAAACATGCCTTTAATTGATTCAGAACTATTTTCTGTATACCACATACAAATCAGATCTTTAGTAGTATGCATTTAAAATGCTTCATTTTTGTTGCTGCATTAGCTTTCCATGAAGTTAACATCATCAGGTACGTCCTGCATCACTATTTGTGCTCAAGTGCACGATGATGGTTCGCACCGTTGCAAGCTATTTTTGGTGGTGAGATAGCTGGATTCTTACCACCATGTAATGCACATGCTTTTTTCAGCCTTTCATATAATCTAGGGGATGTAAAGCAAATTTGATTCCAGTAGTATTATTACATGGATTTTGTTAAAATTTAAATTTTAGAGTTTGACGTTTTATTTACAAGTTGCTGAGCATTTTGCAGATCACTTTAGTTTTTGCCTTGTGACTTCATAAAGCATGCTGCACTTGCATCTTTGTTCCCAAAAGCTATTTTAGTAAGGGCCGTTATTGTGCAGTAATAGGTTTTTGTGAAATTCAGTCCACGTTTTCTCCACACTTGACTTTAAACTATTTCTATTTTTAAAATATTTTTATTCTCCCCCTTTTTCACATATTCTACCAAATTTACACCCAGCAATAAACAATAATCAGTCACGAATGCAGTGTCAATCTCCATATCAATAACAACAATCCCATCCTCCCACCAAACCCCAGACATTAGCCCTCATGGTAACATAAACAAATGACAAAAAGAATCAGGAATCACCCATTATCACATACAGTCCCCCTCCCCCCAACACTCCCAGCCCCCCCCCCCAATGTTCGATGGAATCCAATTCTCGAAAGTGCATAATGAATAACGCCCATGAGTTGTAGAAACCCTCCATCCTTCCCCTCAGTTCAAATTTGATCTTCTCAAGAGTCAAGAAATCCAGCGATCAATCAAGTGAAAGCTTACAACATCTACCTCCGCACCCGTTTCCAACCCCGGCTGGTCTGACACCCCGAATATGGCCTCCCGAGGGCTGTCGCACACAAGGTGGAGGAGTTCACCCTCCGGAGCACCTCAAACCAGAACCCCTCCTCCATACCCTCTCCCAACTCTTGTTCCCACTTTGCCTTGATCCCTTCCAGCGGTGCCTTCTCCTCTTCCAGAATAGCCCCATAAACTGCCGATACTACCCCCTACTCCAGTCCCACTGTCGGCAGCATCTCCTCCAGCAATATGGAAGCCGGCTCTACTGGGAAGCTCTATATCTCCTTTCTGCAAAGCCTCGAACCTGGATGTATCTAAATATTTCCCCCTGCTCCAGCCCATACTTCGCTCCCAGCTCCTTCAATCCCGCAAACCGACCCCCAAGAAACAAATCTTTTAGTGTCTTAACCCCTTCTCCTCCCATTTCCGAACATTTCCATCCCACTTCCCTGGCTCAAATCTATGGTTCCCCCGAATCAGCATTTCCCTTGACCTCAACCCGAAGTGTTGGCGAAACAGCCTCCAAATTCTCAAAGAAGCTATTATTAAAGGCTCACTGAGTATCTCCCCGGGCCGTCGGGAGCGGCGCTGTTGCTAGCGCCTTTACTCCCGACCACCTATACAAACTCTTCTCCATTCTCACCCATTAGGAATCAACCCCTCTGACCCATCTCCGTACCTTCTCCACATTCGTCGCCCAGTAATAATACATCAGGTGTGGAAGACCCAAATCCCCTGCCTGCCTTCCTCTCTGTAGTAGCACCTTTCTAATTCTGGCCAGCTTCCTACCCCTTATGGACGAGGTAATCATCCCCTCAATCTCTCTAAATAATGCTTTTGGCAGGAAAATCGGCAGGCATTTGAAAATAAACAGGAATCGTGGCAACACGTTCATTTTAACCGCCTGTACCCGACCGGCCAGTGACAGAGGGAGACCATCCCACCTTGCCAGATCGGCTTTCACTCTCCCCACTAAACTAGAAATGTTGTACCTATGGAGCCCCCCCAATCCCGAGCACCTTGCACCCCCAGGTATCTAAAGTGAGTCCCTGCCCTACAGAATGGCAGCCCCCCCACCCTGGCCCCACCCTCGGCCGGGACACCACAAAATATTCACTCTTGTCTAGAATTAATTTGTACCCCGACTTTAAACTATTTCAAGGTGAGAAACAGGATGGAGGGTAAAACACTTTTGATGTAATGCTAAAATGACAACTATATTTTCTTTCAATCTAATCTAATCTTCTCTTCTGTATTTCATAGACATGGGACCTGAAAGGGAGAGGCTGTAGGAACACTCTGTTTGGCCACAGAGGTTATGTTAACCATTGCAGTTTTTCACCCGATGACCAATATCTAGCCAGCTGCTCTAATGATGGAACAGTGAAGGTATGCATCATCGTAGGCTCGTTAACAGTTACAGCTGCATTTTATACCGTACATTTGCAAAATTTATTGGAACGGCAGTGCACGCTTTCATTTCAACCCTTTAAAAAATAATTTAATGTAGTTAGCGTGCAAGAGATTAGAAATTAAAACTGTACATAAAATGCTTGGTGTGCCTTCATCCTTATACCATTAAGTCTGGATGGAATAATGTGGATATGATACAGAACTTTGTACATTGGATTCCTCCCGTAAATATCAGTTTTCCGGATCATTCATGTATTTTCTTGCTCAAATGCCCCCCAGAAAACCCCTCCACCACTCCAAATAGTGCTAGCCCCCAGCTTGGCTTGACCCGGACTTTCACCACCTTAGATACTGTTCTCGCAACTCCCCTCCAGTGCCGGGCATGGCCAAAACATATGGACATGGTTCGCCGGGCTTCCTGAACACCTCCCACATCTGTCCTCCACCCCAAAGAATCTACTCAGCCTCGCCCCTGTCATATGCGCTCTGTGAACTACCTTAAACTGTGTCAGGCTAAGCCTGGCACACGAGGAAGAGGAATTAACCCTACTTAGGGCGTCAGCCCACAGCCCCTCCTCAATCTCCTCCCCCAGCTCCTCTTCCCATCTACCCTTCAGCTCCTCTACCAGAGCCTCCCCCTCTTCTTTCACCTCCTGGTATATCGCCGACACCTTGCCCTCTCCGACCCATACGCCCAAAATCACCCTGTCTTGAATCCCCTGTGCCGGGAGCAGCGGGAATTCCCTCACCTGTCGCCTCACAAACGCCCTCACTTGCATGTACCTGAAAGCGTTTCCCAGGGGTAGCCCAGACTTCTCCTCCAGCGCCCCTCAGCTTGCAAACATCCCATCAATGAACAGGTCCCCCATTCTTCTAATCCCTGCCCGATGCCAGCTCTGAAACCCCCCCGTCCATCCTTCCTGGGACAAACCGATGGTTGTCTCTGATCGGTGACCACACCGAGGCTCCCATCGCACCCCTGTGCCTTCTCCACTGCCCCCAGATCTTTAGCGTTGCCGCCACCACCGGGCCCGTGGTGTACCTTGTCGGCGAGAGCGGCAGCGGTGCCGTCACCAGCGCCCCCAGGCTCGTTCCTTTGCAGCACGCCATCTCCAACCTCTTCCATGCCGCCCCCTCTCCCTCCATCACCCACTTACGGATCATCGCCACGTTGGCTGCCCAATAGCAGCCACCCAGATTCGGCAACGCCAGCCCTCCTCTATCCTACTACGCTCCAGGAACCCCCTCCTTACCCTCGGGGTCTTACTCGCCCACACAAAGCCCATAATGCTCCTGCCTACCCTCTTAAAAAAAGCCTTGGTGATCACAATTGGAAGGCATTGAAATACAAAAAAAAACCTCGGAAGGACCACCATTTTAATCGACTGTACCTTGCCCGCTAGCGAGAGTGGCAACATGTCCCACCGTTTAAAGTCCTCCTCCATCTGCTCCACCAGCCTCGTCAAGTTAAGTTTGTGCAGGACCCCCCAGCTCCTAGCTACCTGGATCCTCCGGTATCGAAAGCTCCTATCCGCTCTCCTCAACGGTAGGTCGTCTATCCCTCTTCCCTGATCCCCCGGATGCACCACAAAGAGCTCGCTCTTCCCTACATTGAGCTTATAGCCCGAGAAGTCCCCAAACTCCCTTAGGATCTGCATGACCTCCACCATCCCCTCCACTGGGTCCGCCACATACAGCAACAGGTCGTCTGCATACAGCGACACTCTATGCTCCTCTCCCCCTCAGACCACCCCCCTCCATTTCCCAGACTCCCTTAATGCCATGGCCAAAGGTTCAATTGCTAGTGCAAACAACAAGAGGGACAGGGGGCACCCCTGCCTCGTCCCTCGATACAGCCGAAAATAGTCCGACCTCCGCCGATTCGTAACCACACTCGCCACCGGGGCTCTATATAGGAGTTTAACCCAACTGATAAACCCCCCTCCAAACCCAAACCTCCGCAACACTTCCCAGAGATATTCCCACTCTACTCGGTCAAAGGCCTTCTCTGCGTCCATTGCTGCCACTACCTCCGCCTCTCCCTCCACCGATGGCATCATTATCACTTTTAGGAGCCTTCGCACATTGGTATTTAGCTGCCTACCCTTTACGAATCCCGTCTGATCCTCGTGAATCACCCCCGGGACACAGTCCTCAATCCTCGTAGCCAACATTTTTGCCAGCAACTTAGCATCTACTTTGAGGAGCGGGATCAGCCTATACGATCCGCATTGCAGTGGGTCCATATCCCGCTTCAGGATCAAAGAGATCGTCGCCTCCGACATTGTCGGGGGCAGGGTCCCCCCCTCCCTTGCTTCATTGAAGGTCCTTACCAGCAACGGGGCTAACAGGTCTACATACTTCCTATAAAACTCCACCGGGAACCCATCCGGTCCCGGGGCCTTCCCTGCCTGCATGCTCCCCAGTCCTTTAACTAGCTCCTCCACCCCAATTGGCACCCCCAAACCAGCCATCTCCTGCTCCTCCACCCTCGGGAACCTCAGTTGGTCCAAGAATCGTCGCATCCCCTCTTTTCCCCCTGGGGGCTGGGACCGATACAGCTCCTTGTAAAAGGCCTTGAATGCCTCATTCACTTTCACCGCACTCCGCACCGTAGTTCCCCTGCCATCCTTGACTCCACCTATTTTCCTCGCTGCCATCCTCTTACGGAGCTGATGTGCCAGCATCCGACTCGCCTTTTCCCCATATTCATACATCGCCCCCTGTGCCTTCTTCCACTGTGCCTCTGCCTTCCCTGTGGTCAACAGGTCGAACTCCATCTGGAGACTTCGCCTCTCCCTGAGTAGTCCCTCATCAGGGGCCTCTGCATATCTCCTGTCCACTCTTAAAATCTCCCCCACTAACCTCTCCCTTTTCCTGCCCTCTCTCTTCTCCCTATGAGCCCTGATGTAGATTACCTCTCCCCTGACCACCGCCTTCAGCGCCTCCCATACTACTCCCACCTGCACCTCCCCGTTGTCGTTGGCCTCCAGGTACCTTTCGACGCACCCCCGCACCCTCCCACACACTTCCTCGTCTGCCAGCAGTCCCACATCCAACCGCCACAACGGGCGTTGGTCCCTCTCCTCCCCCAGCTCTAGCTCCACCCAGTGCGGGGCGTGGTCTGAAATGGCTATGGCCGAATACTCCGTTCGCTCCACTTTCGGGATCAATGCCCTGCCCAGAACAAAAGAATGTATACGGGAGTAGGCCTTATGTACATGGGAGAAAAAAGAAAATTCTCTGGCCAAAGGCATGGCAAATCTCCACAGATCTACTCCCCCCATCTGATCCATAAACCCCCTGAGAACCTTGGCCGCAGCCGGCCTGTTCCCCGTCCTAGATCTGGAACGATCTAACGCTGGGTCCAACACCGTGTTGAAATCCCCACCCATTATCAAGCTCCCTACCTCCAAGTCTGGAATACGCCCCAACATCCGTTTCATGAATCCAGCATCGTCCCAATTCGGGGCGTATACATTTACCAATACCACCCCCGGCCCCTGCAACCTACCACTCACCATCACGTATCGGCCTCCATTGTCCGCTACTATGTTCTTGGCCTCAAACGACACCCGCTTCCCCACCAGTATTGCCACCCCTCTATTCTTCGCATCCAGCCCCGAATGGAACACCTGTCCTACCCATCCCTTCCTTAACCTGACCTGATCTGCCACCTTCAGATGTGTCTCCTGAAGCATGACCACGTCTGCCTTCAGTCCCTTTAAGTGCGCGAACACTCGGGCCCTCTTAACCGGCCCATTTAGGCCTCTCACATTCCACGTGATCAGCCGGATTGGGGGGCTACCACCACCCCCCCCCTGACTAGCCATCACCTATTTTAGGCCAGTCCCGTGCCCGCATCTCCCGCACCCTCCAGTCCCCCAGACGGGGAACCCCCGCCCCAACCACCTCTTCCATTTTCAGTTCCCCCTCGGCCAATGCAGCAGCAACCCTATTATCCCCCCCTTCTCCCCCTTCCCTCCCCTCCCCCCCCCCCCCCCCCCCCCCCAGATCCGCGTCTAGCTCTTTTGCTCCCCCCATACTACTTCCGTGAGTCAGCTGACTTCTGCTGACCCCGGCTTCCCCCACCTTCCCGTTGATTCCCCCCCGTGTGGGAATCTCTCCTCCTCCTGACGTTCCTCCATCCCCCCCCTCCCTAACGGGGGAAAAAGCCCGCGCTTTCCTGAGCCAGCCCCTCCCCCTGTGGCACAGCTCCTGTTGCGGCCTTATCCTAATTCCCCCATCCCCGAGTCTCACCTCCCTCCGGCACCAACGCCCACATTCCCCACTGTTTCATCAAAAGAAGAAAAAACTCTTCCCCCATCCATCATCCCACCCGTGAAACATTCTTTACCCATATTTACAACCCTGTATACAGTCAACATCTCCCCCACAACCACAGCCCCTCAGTTCGAGTCCAATTTTTCCGTTTGGATAAAGGTCCAAGCCTCTTCTGGCGTTTCAAAATAGTGGTGTCGGTCCTGATACGTGACCCACAATCGCGCTGGCTGCAGCATTCCGAATCTCACCCTTTTTTTATGCAGCACCGCCTTGGCCCGGTTGAAGCCAGCTCTCCTCTTTGCCACCTCCGCACTCCAGTCCTGGTAGACTTGGATCACCGCATTCTCCCATCTACTGCTCCGCACCTTCTTGGCCCATCTCAGGACACTCTCTTTGTCTGCGAAGCGATGGAACCTCACCACTATCGCCCTTGGCGGCTCACCAGCCTTGGGTCTCCTCGCCAGGACCCGGTGAGCCCCTTCTAGCTCCAGCGGCTCGGAGCGACCTCCGCCCCCATCAGCGAATGAGCATCGTGCCCACATACGCCCCGGCATCAGCCCCCTCCACTCCTTCGGGGAGACCCAGAATCCGGAGATTCTTCCTCCTCGACCTGTTCTCCAGGACCTCGAATCTCTCGGCCCACCTCTTGTACACCGCCTCGTGCGCCTCCATCTTTACCGCCAGGCCCAGGATCTCGTCCTCGTTCTCGTTAGTTTTATCCCTCACCTCACGGAGCTCCACCGCCTGGGCCTTCTGGGTCTCCTTCAGCCCCTCAACCGCCAACAGCATTGGCGCCAGCACCTCCTTTTTAAGCTCCTTCACGCAGCGCCTGAGGAACTCCTGCTGGTCCGGCCCCCATGCTGCTCAATCTCCGCCCTCCGCCATCTTGTTTTTTCCCCCTCGTTTCTGCCGCTGCTCCAAAGCCTCTTTGTCCGTCGCTCCACTGCTAATCCCCGCCATACGACGTAAGGGGGACCTTACTTCACCTTCCCACACGGGATTCAATCAAAACATTTCCGTTGGGGCTCCTCCGGAGAGCCCAAAAGTCCGTTATAGCGGGAGCTGCCGAAATGTGCGGCTTAGTTCCGCATTGCCGCAACCGGAAGTTCGATATGCTGATTTTAGATTTGGACCTTGATTGTGCTTTGTCATAAATTGAGATAAAATGAATGCCATTACTATTAAACGGTATTGTTCCTCAGGAAAGGTTGCCAAGTCGGGTAACAAAATTCCACGTGTGGCAGAGGAGGTGTTAAAGTACGAATAACAATGGCAGTAAAGACTACGTCTAACATAGATTTTGTGTTTGCTGCATCAACTTCATGCCTAAATGTATTGACTTAACTGTGTGTATGTTTGGCATTAAGCGTCTACCTAATCCTCCCAACATTACTTGATGCTGCTGCATTTCAAAGCTCGATTTCCCAGGTTTTTTTCACTAGGTGGTGCTGCAGCAAAATATTTTTATTTAAATATTTTTTCTTGGCTTGTCTGGGCCTGTTTCCCGTTGGTAAGTCCAAGTTTTATTTTAGAGCTATGTTTTACATTAATCCTACCCGGCTTCTGCTCCTCCCTTCCCCGATTTCACTGGCTCACTACGTGACTTCTCGAGATCTCTTATTCTCTTGTTATGGATCTCTGGAGCTCCACCTCCCATTGGTTGTGGACGATTGGCTACTCTTTACTAGTGTACGAGTACTTTTTTAAAAATGCTTTCATTAGACATGGACATCGCTGGCTAGACCATTGTTGCTCATCCCTAATTGCCCTTGAGAAGTTTGTAGTGAGCTACATTTTCAAACCACTGCAGTGCATCTGTTGTAGGTACCCACAGTGCTTTAGGCAGAAAAATACAGGGTAATGATCCAGCAACAGTGAAGGAACAGCAATGTAGTTCCAAGTCAGGATGCTATGTGGTTTGATGGGGAATTTTCAAGTTGTGGTGTTCCCATGTATCTGCGGCCCTCAACCTTTTTGGCGAAGGTCACAGGCTTGGAATGTGTTGTTGAAAAAAAGATACATTTTTGATTGAAACCGTTTGTCTTGCACTCATCAGGGAAATTCACAAGAAAATATTAGTGTCAGGGGAAAACACATTTATACTTTATGAGAAGAGAGTGCTGATCGGTTGGCAGTTAGACCCTGATTGGCGTTGCCATGTAAAATGCACCAGTTGATCGACAGTTAACTGCCAAACATTGTTTGAAATTTAAACAAAGCTGCTTGCCTCTGATTGGTCATTATAGTGACCTGGGTAATGAGCAAGTGAATTTCTGTCACCTTGTTCAGCTGAAACATGTGCAATGTGTGTACATGTTCTTTTTGTCGGCAAAGAACACGCCCTGTCTATCAATGTTGTAGTTTCTAGTACACGCAAATGTTGCAAACCTGACCATCTTAAATTGGTTGTCAGTGTAATTGTTAGCACACTGAAGATTATTCAGCAAATGTTATCCAATCGTGGAATCACCTTTGATGTTGGACATTATGGTTTGAGTTTAGCAAACACGGGTATGGTGTGTACCTTGTGCATTGCAAACAGTGGAAGGGATATGCTGTTTGATACAATCTGTCAATCTTTGGGACATACAGCTTGCATACCTAGCATCACACTGGCATTGAAATTTATATCAGAATCCACTCGTCAAGGCTTCCGGTGGCAGCATGTAGGAGGGGGGGACACATTGGGTTGCCCCGCCAGAGTCCTGAGTTTTAGGTCATTTTCACCCATTTTCTGTTCGGGAAAATTGCATGAAACGTTGTCCCCCTTGAGTGTAGTCGGTGGAGGATGGCCAAGAATGGCATGGAGGGTCTGGAGCCAACATAGTTTATAGCGGAGATGCTAAGGAAGTTGATGGGTGTGAAGGAAAATGTCGTCCGTCACCCCCCCCCCCCCCCCCGTTAAGTTTTAAGTTGGATAGGACTCACCGATCGGTGCGGCCGAAGCCGTGGGTTAAGGAGTCTCCGAGGGCGGTGAGCGTGAGCTTTCATAGCTACCAGGTGAAGGAGAAGATGTTAAGGTGGGCCAAGCAGACGTGGGAAATTAAGTGGGAAGGCACTGTGATTCAAAATTAGCAGGATCTCTCAGTGGATTTGGTAAAAGGAGAAATGCCTTCAATAAAGCAAAGGCGACATTGTGTAAGATTGGAGTGTACTTCAGGACGGTCTACCCGGTGAAGTTGAGTGTCACCTGCAATGGGAGAGACTTTTATTTTGAGACAGCGGAGGATGCAGAGGCGTTCATCCAAGCAGAGGAATTGTGCCTTTGTTGATCATGGCGGATGAGAGACATTGGAGTTGGTGGTGGATTGGGCCTGGTGGGGGACTAATGTTTTAATAAATTTGTATGTTTTTGTTGCCTAGCTGTTCTAATGCCCTTATTTTCTTGGAGGGTAGCTGGGGAGGAGGCAGGAGTCAGAGACTGACCCTTCGCTGGAGGTTTTTTTCGGGTGGCAGGGCTGGTGGGTGGAGAGAAGGGGACTCTGGTGGAATGGTGCCCATGCTATCAAGCTTTGGTTAGCTTGTGAATGGGAGCGGAATGGGGGAGGGGCTGTGGCCTGCCGAACGTGTTCAGGCAGGCTTTGGTGAGCCTAGGAGGTGTGAATAGTAGGGGGGTGGGCAGAGTGGGGAATCAGGTGGTTTTGAGAGGAAGTTGTAAGGGATTTCTGGGAAGGGGATGGGTTAGTTTGCTGATGGTGACTTTGGGGAGTGGGTGGAGTGTCTGGACCACCCATTGGGTGGGGGTAAGGTGCCATCTTGTACAGGCCCTGGGATGTGGGAGTTGTGGGGGTTGGTTGGGAACATCCTCCAGAAGGGTAATGGCTTGGGGAAGGGGGGGGGGCAAAGTGAAAGCCATCCGTTAGTGTCACGGAATGTCTGGGGGTTAGGAGGCCCTGTGAAACGGAACATAACGAAAAAGACCCGCTGCAATGCGGGTCATACAGGCCCATTTCCCTCCTGAATGTGGATGCTAAGATTCTGGCCAAGGTAATGGCAATGAGGATAGAGGATTGTGTCCCGGGGGTGGTCCATGAGGACCAAACTGGGTTTGTGAAGGGGAGACAGCTAAATACAAATATACGGAGGCTGCTAGGGGTAATGATGATGCCCCCACCAGAGGGGGAAGCGGAGATGGTGGTGGCGATGGATGCCGAGAAAGCATTTGATAGAGTGGAGTGGGATTATTTGTGGGAGGTGTTGAGGAGATTTGGCTTTGGGGACGGGTATATCAGGTGGGTACAGTTGCTGTATAGGGCCCCGATGGCGAGCGTGGTCACGAATGGATGGGGGTCTGACTATTTTCGGCTCCATAGAGGGACGAGGCAGGGATGTCCTCTGTCCCCGTTATTGTTTGCATTGGCGATTGAACCCCTGGCCATAGCACTGAGGGGTTCCAGGAAGTGGAGGGGAGTACTTAGGGGGGGAGAAGAACACCGGGTATCTCTGTATGCGGATGATTTGCTGCTATATGTGGCGGACCCAGCGGAGGGGATGCCAGAGATAATGCGGATACTTGGGGAGTTTGGGGATTTTTCAGGGTATAAACTGAACATGGGGAAAAGTGAGTTATTTGTGGTGCATCCGGGGGAGCAGAGCAGAGAGATAGAGGATTTACCGTTGAGGAAGGTAACAAGGGACTTCCGGTACCTGGGGATCCAGATAGCCAAGAATTGGGGTACATTACATAGGCTTAATTTAACACGGTTGGTGGAACAGATGGAGGAGGATTTCAAGAGATGGGACATGGTGTCCCTGTCATTGGCAGGTAGGGTGCAGGCGGTTAAAATGGTGGTCCTCCCGAGATTCCTTTTTGTGTTCCAGTGCCTCCCGGTGGTGATCATGAAGGCTTTTTTCAAAAGAATTGAGAAGAGCATTATGAGTTTTGTGTGGGCTGGGAAGACCCCGAGAGTGAGGCGGGGATTCTTGCAGCGTAGTAGGGACAGGGGGGGGCTGGCACTACCGAGCCTAAGTGAGTACTACTGGGCCGCCAATGTTTCAACGGTGTGTAAGTGGATGGGAGAAGGGGAGGGAGTGGCGTGGAAGAGATTGGAGAGGGCGTCCTGCAGGGGGACTAGCCTGCAAGCAATGGTGACGGCGCCGTTGCCGTTCTCACCAAAGAAATACACCACAAGCCCGGTGGTGGTGGTTACATCGAAAATTTGGGGGCAGTGGAGACGGCATAGGGGAGGGACGGGAGCTTCGGTGCGGTCCCCGATAAGAAACAATCATAGGTTCGTTCCGGGGAGAATGGATGGGGGATTTGGAGCATGGCAAAGAGCTGGGGTAGTACAACTAAGAGATCTATTTGTAGATGGGACGTTTGCGAGTCTGGGAGCGCTGACGGAGAAATATGGGTTGCCCCAAGGGAATGCATTTCGGTGTATGCAATTGAGGGCTTTTGCGAGGGAACAGGTGAGGGAATTCCCGCAGCTCCCGACGCAGGAAGTGCAGGATAGAGTGATCTCAGAGACATGGGTGGGGGACGGTAAGGTGGCGGACATATACAGGGAGATGAGGGACGAGGGGGAGATCATGGTGGATGAGCTGAAAGGGAAATGGGAAGAAGAACTGGGAGAGGAGATTGAGGAGGGGCTGTGGGCTGATTCCCTACGTAGGGTAAACTCATCGTCCTCGTGTGCCAGGCTAAGCCTGATACAATTTAAGGTGCTACACAGGGCGCATATGACTGGAGCACGGCTTAGTAAATATTTTGGTGTAGAGGATAGGTGTGCGAGATGCTCGAGAGGCCCAGCGAATCACACCCACATGTTCTGGTCATGCCCGGCACTACAGGGGTTCTGGGTGGGGGTGGCAAAGGTGCTTTCAAAGGTGGTGGGGGTCCGGGTCGAACCAAGCTGGGGGTTGGCTATATTTGGGGTTGCAGAAGAGCCGGGAATGCAGGAGGCGAGAGAGGCTGACGTGTTGGCCTTTGCGTCCCTTGTAGCCCGGCGCAGGATATTGTTAATGTGGAAGGAAGCCAAACCCCCGGGTGTGGAGACCTGGATAAACGATATGGCAGGGTTTATAAAGTTAGAACGGATTAAGTTCGTGTTAAGGGGTTCGGCTCAGGGGTTCACCAGGCGGTGGCAACCGTTCGTCGACTACCTCACAGAACGATAGAGGGAATGGAAAAGAAGTAGACAACAGCAGCAACCCAGGGGGGAGGGGGGGGGGGGGAGGAATCGGACGGACTCTCAGGGATGTTATTGTATATGTATAGGTATTTGGTATATGTAATTGTATATTGGATTGTTGGATTGTATTTTTGGAGAGTATTTATTTTGGACAAGGCAGTTGCCATTTAGTTTTGTTTTTTGTTTTTGTTTATATATTACTTATTTATTTGTTTAAAACTGGCCATGGTTATTTATATTGCTTTATTGTGTAAAGGAAACACTACGTATTGTTATGTTTGGCCAAAAAACTTGAATAAAATATATATTTTTTAAAAAGCAGGGAGAGGATCAAGGATGATACCAATCAGGGACAACCATATGTTTGAGCCGGCTAGATGGACACCAGGATAAGGGGCTGGCAGTAATGGAGGATCTGTTCCTGGAGGTGCGGTTTGCAACTTTAGCGGAGTTAGTGGAGAAGTACAGGCTTGCGCAGTTGGAGGTGTTCAGGTACTTGCAAGTCTGGAATTTTGGGAGGAAGGTTTAGTTGAGTTTCACGGTTGCGCTGCCCTTGTCGTTGGTGGAGAGGGTACTGTCGCTAGCCAGGTTGAAGGAGGGTAAAATTTCAGGTATCTATGGGAGGCTGCTGGCAGAGGACAGGGCCTCGCTGGAGGGGATTAAGGCGAGATGGGAGGACGAGCTAGGGGGTGAAGTGGAGGAGGGGGTGTGGCGTGAGGCCTTATGGAGGGTGAATGCTGCGTCATTGTGTGCGAGGCTCGGTGTAGGTGGTGCACAGGCACACTTAATGAGGGCAAGGATGAGTTGGGTGATGAGATCTACCATCTGGATTTAATGATGTCTTGCGACACTAAAACTGAGTAGAAATTTGAGTTAAACTTCTAGCATGCAAACAAGAATCTTTATTGCCTCTCTTTGATTACAGTTGAGAGAAACTTAATTCTATTCTCAATAAAGTTCGGCTAGCAAAAGGACTTAAAGAGAATAGATTTAAGTTCTCTCAATTGTAATCAAATAGAGGCAATAAAGATTCTTGTTTGCATCTGAGAAGTTTAACTCAAATTTCTACTGAGTTGCAGTATCGCAAGACTTCACTAATTCCACATAGTAGATCTCATCAGGGGGTAGAAGATATGTTCGAGTGGTGTGGGAGGGGCCTAGCGAATCACATACATATGCTCTGGGCATGTCCTAAGCAAACAAACTTTTGGGGCTCTTTCATCAGCGCCATGTCGCCGCTCCTAGGCAGGGAGCCGGAGCCGGGGCTCTATCTTGGCCATTTTTGGGGTGTCAGAGCTGTCGCAGTTGCGGGGGCAGATGTTTTAGCCTTCGCCTCACTGATTGTTCTGCCGGAGTGGAGGTCAGCTTCTCCACCCAGTGCCTTGGTGTGGCTGGGCAACCTCTTGGAGTTTTTGTATTTGGAGAAAGTTAAATATATGCTGAAGGGGTCGATTGGGAGGTTCTGTGTAAGGTGGCAACCATTTGTTGTGTATTTTAAGGAGCTGGTCACGCTCAGCTGTTAGGGGGGGAGGGAGTAGGGGGTTTGGGGGCTGTTCTTGTTTTTGTGTTGTGTTGTTTTTGTATTCGTATATAAATTTAAAAATATTCAGTAAACATATTGAGAAAAAAAAATCCACTTGCCAACCATCCAGCTCTCTCTTCTCATACAGTATAAATATGCTTAAGGTGGTGCCAAGTAGGCAGGCGGCTTTGGCCTGGATGGTGTCAAACTGCTTGAATGTTGTTGGAACTGCACTCATCCAGGCAAGTGGAGAGTATTCCATTACACTCCTGACTTACAACACCAGGTTAAAGTCCAACAGGTTTGTTTGCGTCTAACGAGTTTACGTCATTTTCCAGGGGCTTCTGCATCTTTCCCATGAAGTTGTGGTGGACAAGGGAGAGAATCCCTGTTTTGCCACATTGTGTTTTAAGAGTTCCGTTATAATGTGATGCCATGGTCACTTTTCAGTCAAGCAACTTTTCTAATAACTGACGTGAATGTAACCAGTTACAGAATCTCCATAGGGTTACTTCACACATATGTACATACACTTCCAAGTCTGGCTTTTCAAGTATTAAAAACATCTTTGAAAGTTGATTCATTCTGAAATTAGCTGCACTTGTTTTGTAGCAGTACTGGTTTATGTTTTTTTTTCTGCAGCTATGGAAGACTTCCTCTGCTAATCAGTGGAAGTGCTTTGATGTAAAGGAACAAGTCTGGAAACCAGATGATGATGATGAAGAGGAGGTGCTGTTAAAGTGCTGCATGTGGTCATCTGACGGTACTCAAATCATGACAGCTGCAAAAAATATTATCTTTGTAAGTGTTTTCTGACTATTGATGGTAATAATGTGAGTGACCAGATTTTTACTATACTTGGATTTGCTGCTTAAATAGCTGCTTAAAAATGTAAATACTCCTCACTAAATTTAAACCAATTAGAATTTACAGTGGATTTCTTGTGACGTTTCTCACAGATTTCAATGGATTGGGTTTGAGATATTGCTGTTATGCGTGCTGCTCAATATGTCATGAAGGGAAGTCAAGTCATTTCTGTTAACTTTATGCTACAAAACATTCCTCTTCTATGAGCTTATTTCTTGCACTGTTCCCTCTGGTATTATTTTTCTTCCTAATTGCTTTCTTCCTGACCCTTTCATAGTTGTACTTCACCTAATTTGCTGTAAGATTGCACTTTAAATTTGGTTGCTGTGCTCTTTTCTTCCATACAATTAAGAAATGATGAAATGAACAGAATTCACATGTCTGATTTCTAGGTGTTTTGGAACCAACATTGCATGAATGCTCCTGTGCTTTGTCTTGGCATGTGACTCCTGACCAGTTGTACATGGATTGGATAAGGGCACTCCTGAGAAATGCCTTGAAACACATTCAACCAGCCAGTGAGACATTGTGATGTGCGGGGATTGGTGAGAGAAGAATGGGCAGATTGAATCCAACCAGGCCTGGATTGTGAATACACACTCCAAAGCTGACCTGGTGGGCTAAATCCTCTTTTCCTCTTTCCTCCTCCACCCCACCCCACCCCACTCCAATACTTCACAGCCTCACCTCAATGTGACCAGGATTCCAGTCAGAATACATAATGCGCCCAATTTTCTTCTATCCTATCCAAATTAGCATCTGAAAAAAATGGATGCGACACAAGGGAGCAGTAACACTTCCTTTGCTCCTATTTATCTCGTGGGTATCATTGCATTTGGCTTTAGTTGGGTTTGCATCAGATTGCATCTGAAGAGGTTGCAGCAATGTAAATGAATGTCAGAAGATCAGAATAGCCTTTGCACTCTAATCCCCGAAAAACCTGGAGTCACTTATTTAGCTATTTAGTTGACATCAGGATGGTATTCTCAAGATGGGTCTTCATTTTCGGATTTCTTGAACAAAAGCTGCTACTTCTGCTTCAGGATATTTTGTTAGTCATGCCATGTTCAGTATTGCTCCACCCGTATCCCTTTTGCACTGTAGTTCATTTGGATACAGGTATAGACGCTAACCATAAATTCCTCTTTTAGCAGTTGAGGCCATTCATCTGCGTCTCTTGGCCATTATTCCCCTACCTCAGAAGAAGAATCTTCTAACCAGAGTTGTTGCAGAACATCCTGCAAATGATATTGACTGCAACCACAATGCTTTGGAGATGGGTAAAGTGAAAGTTAAGTTCAGTGAGAGGGGCACTGATCAAGCAAGTTGTTCCATCCAGGATGGTGTCAAAACTCCTCCAGTGGTGTTGTAGTTGCACCCATCCGGATAATTGATGAAGATCCTGAATAAAGCAATATCTATTGCAAAAGAAAAACTGGTTACTAAATAAAATTATTTACTCTACATTAAAATACAAACAAATAAAAGCAAAGGACAGGGAATTGGGGTAAATATGAAAACGTCATGTTTTGCTATGTTTCACAAAGGTGCTAGTACGTTGTTTTAAAAAAAACACCAGGCAGTCAAGAAAAAAGAGAATTGAGAGAAAATGGAAGCTGAAAAAATTAAAGCTGAAACAAAGGAGAATAAAAACAGAATTATTGTAAAGCTGAAACAAAGGAGAATAAAAACAGAATTATTGTGTAAGAATTGTAAGCAAAAATGACAAAATACCTTGTCACAAAATTTCTGAAAATTAATATTCGTTTAAATATAAACAAATAAATAAATATAAGAAGGTCTCCATACAATTAAGGTAGGAGCAAGGTACCAATGCTGAAAAAAATCTAAATCCCTCTCTTTACAATTAATTGTCCAGATTTTGCAGTCACTGGTCATTCACCACACTGACAGCTACCCACTAACTTTTCATGAACTTTTGAGCAGCAATTTACAGTAGTTTTTAACACAACACGCTCTACAGGGAATCTGTGGTGCGTCTATGGTGTGTGTGTATGAGAGTGAGCAGAGCAAGCAATGGTGTGTCTCTTTTTTTAAATGAATTTAGAGCGCCCAATTATCTTTTTCCAATTAAGGGGCAATTTAGTGTGGCCAATCTGCCTACGCTGCATATCTTTGGATTTGTGGGGGTGAGACCCACGCAGACACGAGAAGAATGCGTGAACTCCACACGAACAGTGACCCGGGGCCTGGATCGAACCTGGGACCTCAGCGCCGTGAGGCAGCAATGCTAACCACTGCACCACCATGCCGCCCAGCGTGCCTCTAATCAGATTGAAGACTCCTCACTGAGACATTTAGTGTTTAAAACAGGAAGTATAAACTACGATATTTAATTCAATGTAAAAAGCAAAATAAAGAATGGGAAAGAAAGAATGGGAATAAGAGATAAACACCAGAAAAATGCAAAAAAATAATAATTTTAATATCTCCAACAATAATTAAATTCTGAAGGACTCTGACTCTATACCTGTGAAATTAAATTTTCTGGGCCAGAGAGGTTATTTGGTAGTAATTAAGATCTATCATACCATTAAAAATTCACTTGCACCTGAATTCACCAGCCCTAACTTTGACATGTTTCATTGGTAACTCGTGCGCCAGTAGTGCAGCTTTGGGTTCTAGAAGTATTTTAATGTTATGAAGCTTGTGGAGGTTCAAGGAAAATTGGACAACAATCTGATTTCCACTTTTTACTGCATATGCACAGATGCCAGAAGATGCTGTCCAATTTACTCAGTAATAATGATGAGCACTGATAGCCTCATCATTATTCCTGTATGGACGAATGTGTATCTAGTGTGCGAGATAGAGCTAATTGCAAAAATGTATTGACATACTTAAAGCAAGAGATATTGGATCTTTGTAAATTATATATGTACTAAACTGCACTGTTCATAGAAATAGAATGCAACAATCTACCACAATGGAGGTTTGTTCTGTTTCTGGGGAAGTCGTCACTCAAAGTATAGATGTGGTTGCACAGATAAAGGCTCAGAACTCAAATATTTTGCTTTGTTCTTTTTTTGTGTGTTGTAAGAATTGAAAATGTCACCATCTTCTGGTAAACTAGTATGTGTTTTCCTGTAAGCCCCTCAGTATAAGGGATGATGGGCCTACGGAAATAGTAATCTCAGAAACAGGGAAATGTAAAAATATCCCTTAATTTTATATTTTCCATCTCCTAATTTTGATGTTTCTTCCTCTTTCTTTCTTGTATGAGTCACTTGCCTCCAGATAGTGATATGGGAAGCATTCACCTCTTACAGCCGGTAAAGCAAACTAAATCAGCTTTATGCCATCACTCCATTTTATGATTCACAGTAATTAGTAACACAGAAATGGTTTGGAAAGTTTGAATTTAATGCACAGAGGAACAGTGCCTAGTAAAGGGCTAAGTTACACAAGCAAGTATATCAGCAAACGCTCAATTGGTTATACTGTAATTACTGTTGTAAGTAGATATTCTTGAATTAGATAAGTAATCAGCTAATTATAGAACCTGTCTACTTTAAAGTTGCTAGCATTTATCAAGAATGCACAAAGAAAAAATCCTCCTAGTCTGACTAATACATACTTGTATTGTTCTATCCATAATATTGCATACAGTACTTTTTGAGTTGGCTATTTCTCCCGAAGTGTGCTGTGACTAAATATTGTGCAGAATTTTTTTTTTAAATGGCGGTGTCAGGTTCTGATTGAAACCCAGTCTCTTTCTCTCCAGAAACGCAGCCAAGTTTTCTGACCAAACCTTCTAACACTCTGTCAAAAATAGATTGGGAGGAGTGGTTTGCGCCGCCACTCTGGCAGGATGAAGCCTGATAAAGCCGGCGAGGCTGGCTCCACAGCGATCGGACACCATTCTTAAAGGGCTCCCTGATCCCCCCAAAAAAACTCCCTCCCACCCCTGTGCCATGAAGGACCAACAGCTTCAGAACGACCTCCCCTGAACTGTCTTCCCCTTTTCCCATCCCCTCCACACGTAAGGGGGACCCTCCCCTATGGCCAGAGGCCACTTCCAGGGTGGGGGGGCAATGCTCAGCCTCGGCCCTCAATGTAGTACAACAGATTGCTGATGCACATGGGTTGAATGCAAGATCAACAGAGGTTTATTAGATAGGTCTTCGCTGTACAATGGTTGGTGCTAGACTGAGGGCAAAAGCCCGCTAAGTATCCAATGATGTAATGTGTCACGTGACTCCCTTCTCAAAGAGACACTGCTCACACATGAAAATCATCCCTCCCCTTTACCTCTATGGTCCAACACAACTAATAACTAGTATTTTAGCATAATCGTTTACATATACACAAGTGCAGGCATCAAATTATTACATTGTAATGACAGAGACAATAAGATAGACAATCAGTTGGGCGTCTATTTCCCGCTGGTTGCCTGTGCACTTTTGGGACTTTGTTCTTCTCAACTTTCGATACATTTTCAAGTTCTACAGTAGATGCCTCTACCCTGGAAAGCATTACAGTCTGTTTTTCTGAGGGAAGACTGGCAGCAGCAGTTATTTCTGGTGCAATCTCTTGTGTAAATGAACTAGAAGTTACAGTCAGATGGGCCGGAGATAGTTAGCTCTTGAGGTAGCTCTGGCATTGGCGCACTACCATGTGTTGGCAATAATTAATCCGCACGGCATCTCCACATGAGTTAGTCTGCTGATGGGACCGTGTAGGCTATGGACCACTCTGACCCAATACCCTCGCAGCGACCCACTTCTCGCTAGTGGCGTAGCTATGTACTAACACTTCTTTTCCTTGTTAAAACCTAAAGGACAATTTAGTGTGGCCAGTCCACCTAACCTGCACATCTTTTGGGTTGTGGGGGCGAAACCCATTCAGACACGGGGAGAATGTGCAGACTCCACACGGGACAGTGGCCCGGAGCAGGGAGGCAGCAGTGCTAACCATGTGCCACCATGCTGCCCTCTTGAAAATTCATTTTTATTGAATGTGGGCTTCGCTGGCTAGACCAACATTTGTTGCTCATCCCTAATTGTCCTTGAAAAGGTGGTGGTGAGCTGCCTTCTTTAAGTCCTAATATCCATATGCTGTAAGAGAGGGAGTTCCAGGATTCTGACTGGTGACAGTGAAGGAGCAGCGATATATTTCCAAGTCAGGATGGTGAGTGACTTGGAGGAGTACCTCCAGGTGGTGGGGTTCCCATGTGTCTGCTGCCCTTCTAGATGGTAGTGGTCATAGGGTTGAATGGTGCTGCCTGTGGAGCCTTGGTGAGTTCCTGCAGGGCATTTTGTGGATGGTACACATGGCTGCGACTGTATCAGTGGTGGAGAGTTTGAATGTTTGTGGAACGGGGAGCAATCAAGTGGGTTGCTTTGTCCTGGATGGTGTCGAGCCTCTTGAGTATTGTTGAAGCTGCACTTATCCAGGCAAGTGGAGAGTATTCCATCACATTCCTGACTTGTGCCCTGTAGGTTGTGGACCGGCATTGGGGAGTCAGGAAATGAGTTACTCATTGTAGAATTCCCAGCCTTTGACCTGTTCTTGTTGCCACAGCACTTGCTGTGGTCCTACGTTCGATTCCCTGCTGGGTCACTGTCTGTGCGGAGTTTGCATGTTCTCCCCGTGTCTGCTGGGTCACAGTTTCTGGTCAATGGTAACCCCGGGATGTTGTTAGTGGGAGATTCAGTAATGGCAGTGCCATTGAATGTCAAGGTGCGATGGTTTGATTCTCTCTTATTAGAGATGGAAAAAATGGAGCTACTCGTAGCTCTATACCACAAGATGCATGTAGAAATACATGCTGCTATAACAACTCTTGAGTGAACTGTAACATATACATGTTGAATGAGAGACTCTGGAATATGTTGAGCACTTTCATGGGCAACCATTGGCTGGAAGATTCAACACGGGATCAGCTGAGCCAGCTCCGCTTTCTACAAATTATAGCAGCCAGTGTTTGACAAAGACCGTGGCAAGTCCACATGGTCTTAGTGTACAAACCAGTTGTCATCACCACTCTCCTATACTGCAGTGGGGCCCGGACCTGGACCGTGCATCAGTGATACATCAAAACATTATATAAATTCCACCAACAATTTCACCACCACATCCTCTGAACTCAATGGAAGGACTGTTGGACAAATACCAATGTCCTCCTTGAAACCAGCTCCACAAACATCCAGGCAAAACACCAAAATCAACTTTGATGGACTGGGCACTGTGCCTGGATGCCAGGTCTTGTTTTCTGAACTCTGAAATGGCCAGCGTTCCGCAGAGGACAAATAAAATGCTTCAAAGACACTTTGGAGCTCTCCCTGAAGCGCAGCGGCATTGGCGTTGATGACCGGAGGTTGAGGAGGTGTTGGCTACCAGTCAGTCAAAACAGTGACAACATGTCCATCAAGCTGTGTCACTCTTTAAGTCTAAACAGCTTAATGATGAGGCAGAGCGGCAGCAGAGATGGGAAGAAAATTCTGCACTCAGATCCCATAATCTCAAGGGACACGGTGCCCAAAGATCTCTGGGTGAAGAATCGGCCTGTTTAGTCACATTAACTAACGATGCTGAGTAGATAAAAGCAAATTACTGCAGATGCTGGAACCTGAAACGAAACAGAAAATGCTGGAAAATCTCAGCAAGTCTGGCAGCATCTGTAGGGAGAGAAAGGAGCTAATGTTTCGAGTCCGATCACTCTTTGTCAAAGCTGAGTAGACGTCGTCCTTGAACTGAGGGACAACCAACGTTGATAAAATGCAATTATTTTCTTTTCTACATTAAACTGGTGTAATTTCTTCGTGTCCGGTTTAGCTTCTGTGGCTGTTCCTGTTTCTACATTTGTTTCATCCTCTGTCCATTCTTCAGACATATTTTTCAGTGACTCTGTTTTCTTCAAAGTGTACTTTGCTTAATCCTTTTCCTGGCCAGCTTTTGGGGCAGCACGGTAGCACAAGTGATTAGCACAGTGACTTCACAGCGCCAGGGTCCTACGTTCGATTCCCTGCTGGGTCACTGTCTGTGCGGAGTTTGCATGTTCTCCCCGTGTCTGCGTGGGTTTCCTCTGGGTGCTCTGGTTTCCTTCCACAGTCCAAAGACGTGTAGGTTAGGTGGATTGGCTATGATAAATTGCCCTTAGTGACCAAAAAAGGTTAGGAGGGGTTATTGGATTACGGAGATAGGGTAGAAGTGAGGGCTTAAATGGGTCGGTGCAGACTCGATGGGCTGAATGGCCTCCTTCTGCACTGTGTGTTCTATGTTCTAAAACAAGCATTTCCTTGCGTTACTTTCTCATCTCAAGATCTGTGACTGTTGGTTTCGCTCTACTATGTCAGATATGTCTGGCAAGAGTAAATCAAATGTAGTCCTCAACTACCTTTTTTATCGATAACAAAGTTGGTGAGCTTTATGTAGTCATGTGTCGTATTTCTGCGTTTTGCTAAAAATGTGTTCACACAGCGATGTAGTGAACCGTAGTGGAAGCTTTCAGTGCCTGCTTCAAGGACTGGACAAATCATTTGACTAAACCATACATGGATGGGTGGTAAGTGCAGACTTTATGTTGGACTCCAGACACCTTTAAGTAGTCTTAGAACGCTTGGACTGTAAACTTTGACCCATTGTCGGTAACGATTTGCTCTGGTTTTCCGAATCTCACAAAGATCCCTTTGAGTTCGTCAATGTTTCTTATGCAGTGGTTGACTTCGTTAGGACCACCTCAGGCCATTTTGAGTGTAAACCTACAACAACCATGAGCATGTGCACCTTGAATGGATCAATAAAGTTAACGTGCAGACATTGCCATGGCATTTTAGGCTGCTCCCATTGATGCAATGGGGACAAAAATGGTCTTTCCATACCCGCGCACATGACTGGCACAGTCTTGCTTTCCCTTCTATCTGGACATCAATTCCTGCGACGAAAGATAGCTTCTTGTTAGTTCCTTCATTCGAACTATACCTGGGTACCATTCATACACTTGCTCCTATACTTTTCATCCAAATTTGGAGGAACAATTACTCTCATTCCCCACAACAGACACCCACCCTGTGCTGTTAATTAGAGTCTCCTGGAAATGTGTGGTTTTAATTCTGGATATTTTCCTGCTACCCTCCCCTTTAATACCATTGTCAATATCTTCCCCATCACAGGATCATTTCTGGTATGTCTTTGGACTTGAGCTGCAGCCGCTGGAACATTATTGATCTGTGCACAGTGAAAAATATTATCACGATTGGGTGGCATCTGACCAGTGTTATGGGTCTGGACCTGAACCCCAATTTTGGTTAAGATCCCAGACTAGTACCCAACTATTTGCATTTGGTAAAACTTGTGAGGAAATGGTACTGCACCACAGGAGTGATAACACTGACCAGTAGACAGCTTTTATGTTAAAACAAACTTTACTTTGAACACAAAATTTAAGCACATTAGCAACAAAGAAATAGCTCCACAGTTAACAGTTACAGCATCTGATCTTGCTTCCTGAAACCTGCCTCTACATTCCAATTCAGTAAACCCACATATTCCAAATGCCACTTGTATATAACGTTAAAGTGGGCGGCACAGTGGCGCAATGGTTAGCATTGCTGCATCACGGCGCTGAGGATCCAGGTTCAGTCCTGGTCCCGGGTCACTGTCCGTGTGGAGTTTGCACATTCTACCTGTGTCTGCGTGGGTATCACCCCCACAAATCCAAAGTTGTACAGGGTAGGCAGATTGGCCACACTAAATTGCCCCTTAATTTAAAAAAAAAAGAATTGGGTACTCTAAATTTATATATTTTTAAAAATATATTTACGTTAACAACCAGGTTTTACTTTCCTGGTGTGGCATGCTTGAAGAGATAAACTTTTTTTTTAGGACCAAGCTGAAACAGTCTGCTCAGTATAGAGTCCTAGAAGCAACTATTTTTTCCAGACAAACCTGGTCCCTCTCATTAGCTACACCAGCTGTACTAAAAGCTCACAGCATTCTTTTGTCTCTTGTTACAAGATGTGCCTTGATTTGTTTAGTCAGGCTCAATCTGTTGCATTATTATATTAGCTAGCTCTCAGCAAACAGGTAAAATGGGTTTTAATATCTGCCACCAGAGTCCTCAGTTTTTGGTCGGTTTCATCCATTGTTTGGGGAGAATTTGATTGGAAACCTTTACCAATTGAACGTTCATTATGAAAGGGTGTCCAAAAGCTGGCAGGGGCAAGTTCAGTGAGGAGTGTGGTGGGAGGAAAGATGGTGGAGGTGAACTCTCCGGGTGGAGCTGCTCTGGTAACGATGGAAGCGCTGGCGGAGATGATTGCAGCTGAGTTTGAGAAGCAATTCAGCAAGCATTTCAAGTAGCATTGGAGGGAAGTGCTGGAGAGTCTTAAGCAGTTGTCATGTGAGAGTACCTTTAAGAAATGGGTGTTTATAAATGGGTATGTATATAAATATCTGTAGTGAGAGTAGCTTTAAGAAATGGGTGTTTATTACTGCAGTGATGTCAGAGAGTGGGTGGAGCTGGGCTGTCTGTCAGCTTTTTACTTTCGTTTTAGGCTGTTTGCTGCAGTGTGTGTTTTAGTTTAGTTTTCAGAGCTGGATAGCTACAGTCACAGCCAGAAGGTGTATTAGAGTCTCTCTCTGTAACCTAAAGACTGTAAATTAATCCTGGTGATTGAAAACTAATAACTGCTCTCAGTAGTGACTTTAACCTGATGTGCTTCTGTTGAAAGGTTTTGTTTTAAGTCTTATGGATGTTAAAAGGAAAGCTTAAAGGATTACTTAGTGTTGTATTCTTTGGGGGTCGTATTTGAATTAATGGTTGCTAAGATGTTCACTATGTTTTAAAAAGGTTAACTTGAGTTCATAGAATAAACATTGTTTTGCTTTTAAAAATACTTTTCCATTTCTGCTGTACCACACCTGTAGAGTGGGATGTGTGCTCCCCATACCACAATCTCGTAAAAGTTGTGGGTCAGGTGAACTCCATGATACAGTTTGGGGTTCTCTAAACCCTGGCCCATAACAAATTGGGGGCTCGAGGGGGATAAAAGTCTATCTATTGGATTGACTTAATGAACTTAAGACAGTGAGGGGTGAGCATATTGTGGTTGCTTTTCAGATGTGGTATTTCAATTTAAGTAAGGAGTGTGTTGTCGACAGTGGCTCTTTCAGAGGCTCTGAAGTTTTTTTGGGTGGAGACGGTCACACGCAGTACCTTACGGACAGAGACTAAAAGCAGACTGTTAAATTTGGCAAAAACATTGCAGTTAACATTACCTGACAAAATGCGAAAAGATGAGGTAATTATGGCGGTGGCTAAGCATTTAAAGGTGCCTGAGATACAGGTTGACTCATTGGAAATGGCAAAACTTCAGTTACAAATTAAACAAATGGAACATGAGAAAGAATTAAAGCAGCTTGAATATGAAAGAGAGAGAGACTAAAAAGAGGGAGAAGAAAGGAAAACAGAAAAAATAGCCTTTGCAGAACAAAAAGGAGAAAGGGAGATACAGATCAGGGAAAAAGATAAAGAGAGAGAGTTTGAACTTCAGAAAATGGCCATGAAACATGACAGTCAGTTAAAATTGGCAGACGTAAAGGGATATGTACAGTTGGATGATAGTGATGAGAATAGTGAGAAAGAGCGTCAAAGTCGAAGGCTTGGTGGGGATCTATTTAAATATGTCCAAGCATTGCCAAGGTTTGACGAGAAGGAGGTAGAAGCCTTTTTCAGTTCATCTGAGAAGGTAGCTAAACAAATGAAATGGCCACAGGACATGTGGGTATTACTGATTCAAACAAAGCTGATAGGTAGGTCTAGTGAAGTGTTTGCATCACAACCGGAGGAGGCATCTGGGTCGTATGAGGAGGTGAAAAAATGAATCTTAGGTGCATATGAACTAGTGCCTGAAGCCTACAGACAAAGGTTTAGAAATTTAAGGAAAGAACCTGGTCAAACATACATGGAGTTTGAAAGGCTCAAACAGAGTAATTTTGTCAGATGGATAAGGGCTTTGAAAATAGACCAAACGTATGAAGCTCTCAGAGAAATTATACTTTGGAGGAGTTTAAAAGTTCAATTCCTGATGTAGTGAGAACTCATGTGGAAGAGCAGAGGGTTAAAACGGCAAAGTTAGCAACAGAAATGGCAGATGATTATGAATTAGTTCATAAGACAAAGCTTGGTTTCCGACATCAGTTTCAGCCTGTGAGGGATAGAAACTGGGGACATGAGAAATACTCAAGTGGGAAAGGTAAAGATGATCTAATGGGAGATAATGAGAGTGTGCCTCAGATTAAAAAAGAAATCCAGGGGGGTGGAAAAGAAATGAAAAATTTCAAATGTTTTCACTGTAATAAACTAGGCCATGTAAAGTCACAGTGTTGGTGTTGAAGAAAAGCACTGAGAAGGCTGATGTGGTAAAACAGGATAAGACAGTAGGATTTGTTAAAGTGGTAAAGGAAAGCCCAAGTGAAGCGAAGGAGGTGCAAAAGACTGTACAGCCTGATCAAGAGGTGATTGCGAAGAAGGTGCCAGATCTCTTTAAAGAATTTACTTGTGTGGGTAAAGTTTACTCATGTGTATCAGGTGGAGCAGGTAAAGAAGTCACAATTTTAAGAGATACGGGAGCTAGTCAATCTTTAATGGTAAGAGATGAGGAGTTATGTAGTTTGGGAAGAATATTGCCAGAAAAGGTGGTAGTATGTGGAATTCAGGGTGAGAGGAGTAGTGTTCCATTATATAAGGTAAGGTTGGAAAGTCCAGTGAAGAGTGGTGAAGTGGTAGTAGGACTAATAGAGAAACTATCTTGTCCAGGAATACAGTTTATCGTGGGTAATGATATAGCTGGATCGCAGGTGGGAGTGATGCCTACTGTGGTGGATAAGCCAGTGGAAAATCAGACAACTGAAGTGTTGAAGGACGAATATCCTGGGATTTTTCCAAATTGTGTAGTAACAAGGTCGCAAAGTCACAGGTTAAGACGAGGAGAAATCAAAGAGTGAAGATGACGTTGAAGTGCAATTATCAGAAACGATTTTTGATCAGATGGTTGAAAAAGAACAAGAACAGGTGGAGGATGAGGCGGATATTTTTAGTTCAGGAAAATTGGCGGAGTTACAACAAAAAGATATAGAAATAAGACCGATGTATCAGAAAGCATACACGGAAGAGGAATCTGAGTGTATACCAGAGTGTTATTACCGTAAATGTGATGTCTTGATGGGAAAATGGAAGCCTTTACATATGCAGGCGGATGAAAAGTGGGCATAAGTTTATCAAGTAGTATTGCCGGTAGGGTGTAGAAAGGAGGTGTTGCGAGTTGCACATGAGGTACCAGTGGGAGGTCATTTGGGAATAAGGAAAACTCAAGCTAAAATCCAGAAACATTTTTATTGGCCTGGACTACATAAAGATGTAGTTAAATTTGGTCAATCATGTCACACATGTCAAGTGATAGGGAAACCTCAAGCAGTGATAAAACCAGCGCTCTTAATATCCATTCCAGCATTTGAGGAACCTTTTATAAGTGTCCTAATTGATTGCGTAGGACCGCTTCCTAAAACAAAAAGTGGGAATCAATATCTTTTGACTATAATGGATGTGTCTACTAGGTTTCCAGAGGCCATTCCAGTCCATAATATTACAGCTAAAAAGATTGTGGAGGAGTTATTTAAATTCTTTACTAGATATGGACTACCCACAGAAATACAATCGGATCAAGGATCAAATTTTACCTCAAGGCTATTCAAAGAAGTTATGGATAGCTTAAGAATAAAACAATTTAAATCAACTGCGTACCATCCAGAATTGCAGGGAGCGTTAGAAAGGTGGCATCAAACATTGAGCTTATTGTCACGATTATACAGAGGATTGGGATAAAGGAATTCCATTTGTACTGTTTGCAATTAGGGATGCACCTAATGAGTCAACCAAATTTAGTCCTTTTGAACTAATTTTTGGTCATGAGATAAGAGGACCACTTAAATTGATTAAGGAAAAATTGGTGGGTGAGAAATCGGAAATTATATTATTGGATTACGTGTCAAATTTTAGGGAACAATTAAATAGAGCAGGTGAATTGGCTAGACAACATTTGATGAAACGGGTAGCGGACAAGAAATCCAAAGTTCGTAGTTTTGCCAGTGGAGATAAAGTTTTAGTATTGTTACCAATGGTAGGGGAACCCTTAAAAGCAAGGTTTTCTGGACTTTTATCAGATTGAAAAGAAATTCAGTGAGGTGAATTATGTGGTAAAAACACCAGATAGAAGGAAGACTCACCGAGTGTGTCATGTGAATATGCTTAAAAGGTACTTTGAAAGGGAAGGAGAGAAAAAGGAGGAGGTTTTAATGATTCTAACTCAAAATGACGAACCAAATCCAGATAACTGTGAATTTGACATATCTCAAATTAAATTGGAAAACATGGATGTTCTTAAAAATTTGGATAAATTGTTGAGTTACTTTCCAGAGGAAAAATCGACTGACTTGAAAGAGTTATTGATATCACATGGGCATATTTGTGGAGATAAATTGGGAAGTACTAAAATGGCTGTACATGATGTAAATGTGGGAAATGCTGTTCCAATCAAACAATATCCATACAGAGTTAACCCTTTAAAATTGACACAGGTTAACAAAGAGATTGAGAGTTTGTTTAAAAATGGCATAATTGAAGTGGGTTGCAGCCAATGGAGCTCGCCCATAGTGATGGTACCTAAACCAGACTTTACCCAACGGTTGTGTGTGGGCTATAGAAAGGTTAATGCAGTTACAAGAACGGACTCTTATCCTATCCCACGTTTGGAGGATTGGATTGAGAAAGTGGGACAATCAGCTTTTATTTCCAAATGGATTTACTTAAAGGTTACTGGCAGGTACCTTTATCCAAAAGGGCGAAGGAGATTTCATCTTTTGTGACTCCAGATGGTATATACCAATTCAAAGTTATGCCATTTGGCATGAAAAACGCCTCAGCCACATTTCAACGGTTAACTAACGAAGTTGTTTCAGGATTACCCAATTGTGCGATATACATCGACGATCTGGTAATTTTCAGCCAGACATGGAAAGAACATTTAAAACATCTGATGGAGTTATTTGATCGACTTCACGAGGCGGGTTTGGTGATAAATCTAGCCAAAAGTGAATTTGGAAAAGCCCAAGTCACTTTCCTTCAGGAGTTTCCGATACCCTCGAGACGAAGGGAAATAATGCAATTTCTTGGCATGAGTGGATTTGATCGAACATTTGTGAAAACGTTTTGTAGCGTGATTGCTCCACTGATGGGCTTGCTGAAGAAACGTCGAAGATTTCAGTGGACAGCGGACTTTCAACAGGCATTTGACTGCCTGAAAGCTGTGATAACCAATGTTCCTGTGTTGGAGAATTACAAGGGACTCTGTGATCCGATTGAACGAAAGTATCTAACTTTAAAGAGAAATGCCGAGGCGTAGAGAAATGGACGGACCGTGCAGAGACCTTCTTGTTCAAAGAGACTGTCAATCGAGAAAGATTTCAGTTGGAGGAAGAAGAACAAAAAAAAATGGACTATATTATTATACCTGTTTGTGTGTGTTTTCTTTTAAACTAAAAAGTATATTTACTGTGTGCATTTCTGAAAGGATAGTGAAAAGGTAAAAAATGAAACCATCTTGAAGTTGATGGGTTTTTTTTTTCTTGGGGGGGAGGTGTCATGTGAGAGTATCTTTAAGAAATGGGTGTTTATTACTGCAGTGATGTCAGAGAGTGGGTGGAGCTGGGCTGTCTGTCAGCTTTTTACTTTCGTTTTAGGCTGTTTGCTGCAGGGTGTGTTTTAGTTTCGTTTTCAGAGCTGGATAGCTGCAGTCACAGCCAGAAGGTGTATTAGAGTCTCTGTAAACTAAAGACTGTGAATCGATCCTGGTGATTTAAAACTAATAACTGCTCTCAGTAGTTATTTTAACCTGATGTGCTTCTGTTGAAAGGTTTTGTTTTAAGTCTTATGGCTGTTAAAAGGAAAGTAAGAATGACTTTGTTGTATTCTTTTGGGGTTGTGTTTGAATTAATGGTTGCTAAGATGTTCACTATGTTTTAAAAAGGTTAACTTGAGTTCATAGAATAAACATTGTTTTGCTTTTAAAAAATATTTTTCCGGGCTTCCGGGTGCGGCTATGCAGAGCTAGGTCGCATGTTCGGTAGCTCCCGCTTGGAACGGACCTTTGGGCTCTTTACAGGGCCCCCACGGCATTTGTTTGACATTTCCCGGTGTGGGAAGAAGACTGCAACATTCCCCCGACAGTGTCCCCCAGGAATGGTATGTCTCTTGGTTACCAGACCCGGCAGAAACAGTAAAAGATTTGGCTTTAACTGCAGGATAAACAAAGCCTCTTCCAGCATGCAGGCGGGGGAAGGGCAAGCTTAGAGGCTGCAAGCTGACTTGAGGGCCTTTATTAAAGGTGAATTCTAGCAGCAGAGGGAACAATTGTGAAAAGATCTACCAAGGCCATTGAAGAAGCGGGGACGAGGCTTCCGGTGGCAGCCATGGAGGAGTAGGTTGCGCATTTGGCAGCTCCCGTCTGGAACGGACTCGCAGACCTTTTTCAGGCGTTTCCACAGACTTTTTGGGGCAGATTGGTGAAGCGAACACTGCCAAAAGGATTCCCTCTCGAGACTTCCGGTTGCGGCTATGCGGAGCTAAGTCGCACATTCGGCGGCTCCCGCAAAAACTGACTTTTCGGCTCTTTTCAGGGTCTCCAAGGGCACTTTTTCGATGTTTCCCGGTGTGGGAAGGAGTTAATAATAGCTCCCCATCAGTATATGGCTTTAACTAGGAGCGGGGCGACAAAAAAGGTGGTGGTGGACCAGAAGAATGGAGGGAAGAAGGACAAAATGGCGGCAGGCAGAGACCAGGAAGCGTGGAGGCAGTGGGCGGAGGAGCAACAAGAGGGTATCCAGCGCTGCCTCAGAGAGATTAAAACGGACATGCTAGAGCCGATGAAGGCTTCTATTGATAAGCTGCTGGAGACACAGATGGCCCGGGGGTGGCGATCCGAGAGGCTCGACAAAAGATCTCTGACAATGAGGACGAGATCTTAGGCCTGGCGGTAAAGGTGGAGGCGCACGAGGCCCTCCACAAGAAATGGCAGGAGCGGTTCGAGGAGATGGAGAATCGGTCGAGGCGGAAGAATCTGTGGATTCTGGGCCTCCTGGAGGGGCCGGACGTGGGGGCCTATGTGGTCACCATGTTGAACTCGCTGATGGGAGCGGGGTCCTTCCAGGGGCCCCTGGAGCTGGAAGGGGCCCATAGAATGTTGGCGAAGAGGCCCAAGGCTAACGAGCCTCCGCGGGCGGTGCTGGTGCGGTTCCATCGGTTCGTCGATCGGGAGTGTGTGCTCAGGTGGGCCTAGAAGGAGAGGAGCAGCAGGTGGGAGAACGCGGAGGTTCGGATATATCAGGACTGGAGTGCGGAGGTAGCGAAGAGGAGGGCCGGGTACAATCGAGCGAAGGCGGTGCTGCACAGGAAGGGGGTGAAGTTTGGCATGTTGCAGCCGGCGCGACTGTGGGTTACCTATAAGGACCGGCACCATTATTTTGTGTCTCCGGAGGAGGCGTGGGCCTTTGTTCAGGCCGAGAAGCTGGACACAGACTGAGGGTCGGGATGGGCGATTGGGGACTGCGGTGGATATGTTATGCCTATTTTTGGTTCGAGGGGGGGGCCTTTGCATTGTTTTGGGTTTCTTTTTCCCTGTGTTTTTCTCTTTCGGGTTGGGGAGGGTGGATGGGGTGGGTTGGGCACTGTTTTGGTTGGTGGCGGGGCCTGGTAGGTGGAGAGCGCGGGCCTTTTTCCCGCGCTGAAGACTGGGCGGGGGCGGGGAAGCGAGGATTGTTTCCCGCGCTTAGAACGGAGAGGGGAGGGGGAGAGCCTGTGGATGGGGAGCGGGAGAGGAGGGTGTGCCACACAATGGGAGGAGTCGAAGTGGAGGCGGGAGTGGCCGGTGTCAGCAGAAGTCAGCTGACTTGCGGAAGTGCAATGGGGTGGGGGGGGAGTAAACCAGCTAGGATGGGTCCTAGCCGGTGGGGGGGGGAGGGGGGGGGGAATCGAGTTGCTGTTGCTAAGGTCAAGGAGGAGCTGGATCGAGTGGGGGGGGGTCGAGACGGGGGTATGCCACTGTGGCGAACGGGCCGGGTGAGGGGTGCGGGCGCGTGGCTGGCCGAGGAGAAGTCATGGCTCGTCGGCGGGGGAGGGGGGGGCGGGTAGCCCCCCTGATCCGGCTGATAACCTGGAATGTAAGGGGACTGAATGGGCCGGTTAAGCGGGCCCGCGTGTTCGCGCACCTGAAGGGGCTCAAGGCGGATGTGGTTATGCTCCAGGAGACACACCTGAAGGTGGCAGACCAGGTAAGACTGAGGAAAGGGTGGGTAGGTCAGGTGTTTCACTCGGTGCTAGATGCCAAAAATCGAGGGGTGGCGATCTTTGTGGGAAAGAAGGTGTCATTCGAGGCGTCGAGCATTGTGGCAGATAATGGCGGTAGGTACAAAATGGTAAGTGGTAAGTTGCAGGGAGAGAGGGTGGGACTGGTCAATGTGTATGCTCCGAACTGGGATGGTGCGGGTTTTATGCGGCGTATGTTGGATCGAATCCCAGACTTGGAAGTGGGGGGCCTGATAATGGGAGGAGACTTTTAACACGGTGTTGGATCCAGCACTGGATCGCTCCAGGTCTAGGACGGGTAGGAAGCCGGCGGCGGCTAGCGTGTTGAGGGGATTTATGGACCAAATGGGAGGGGTGGACCCTTGGAGATTTGCAAGGCCGGGGGCTAGGGAATTTTCATTCTTCTCACATGTCCATAAGGCTTATTCTCGAATCGACTTTTTCATTTTGAGTAGGGCGCTGATAGCGAGAGTAGAGGATACCGAGTATTCGGCAATAGCCATTTCGGACCACGCCCCGCATTGGGTGGACTTGGAGATGGGGGAGGAGAGGGCGCAGCGCCCGCTGTGGCGCTTGGAGGTGGGGCAGTTGGCAGAAGAGGAGGTGAGCGAGCGGGTCCGAGGAAGTATAGAGAGGTACTTGGAGACCAACGACAACAGGGAGGTGCGAGTGGGGATGGTATGGGAGGCACTGAAGGCGGTGGTGAGGGGAGAGCTGATCTCCATTAGGGCCCACGAGGAGCGGGGTGGGAGAGGGAGAGGCTGATGGGGGAGATGGTGAGGGTAGACAGGAGGTATGCGGAAGAGCCTGAGGAAGGATTGTTGAGGAAGAGGCGCAGCCTCCAGGCCGAATTCGACCTGGTGACCACCAGGAAGGCGGAGGTGCAGTGGAGATGGCCCAGGGGGTGGTCTACGAGTATGGGGAAAAGGCAAGCCGGAGGCTGGCGCATCAGCTTCGGAAGCGGGACGCAGCTAGGGAGATTGGGGGAGTTAAGGACAGGGGAGGGAGCGTGGTGCGGAGTGGGGTTGGCATCAATGGGGTCTTCAGGGACTTCTACGAGGAATTGTACCGGTCCGAGCCCCCACGGGAGGATGGAGGGATGGGCCGTTTCCTGGGCCAATTCAGGTTTCCAAAGGTGGAAGAGGGACTGGTGGCGTGACTGGGGGCCCCGATTGGGCTGGAGGAGCTGATCAAAGGGATAGGAAGCATGCAGGCGGGGAAGGCATCGGGGCCGGACGGTTTCCCGGTCGAGTTCTACAAAAAATATATGGACCTGTTGGGCCCGCTGTTAGTTAGGACCTTTAATGAGGCAAGGGAGGGGGGCCTTTACCCCCGACGATGTCCCGGGCACTGATCTGCTTGATCCTGAAGCGGGACAAGGATCCCCTGCAATGTTGGTCTTACAGACCAATTTCCTTGCTAAATGTAGATGCCAAGGTGCTGGCCAAGGTCTTAGCCACGAGGATTGAGGATTGTGTCCCGCAGATCATCCATGAAGACCAGACTGGGTTTGTGAAGGGAGACAGTTGAACGCAAATGTGCGTAGGCTTTTGAACGTTATCATGATGCCGACGAGGGAGGGGGAGGCGGAGATAGTGGTGGCGATGGACGCTGAGAAAGCTTTCGATAGGGTAGAGTGGGGGTACCTGTGGGAGGTGCTGGTTCGGGTTTGGGAAGGGGTTTGTCAGGTGGGTTAGGCTGTTGTATGAGGTCCCGCTGGCGAGTGTGGCCACAAATAGGAGGAGGTCCGAGTACTTTCGGTTGCACCGAGGGACGAGACAGGGGTGTCCCCTGTCCCCCCTGCTCTTCGCACTGGCGATTGAACCCCTGGCTATGGCACTGAGAGAGTCGAGGAACTGGAGGGGGTTGGTGCGGGGTGGGGAGGAGCATAGGGTGTCGCTTTATGCGGATGACCTGCTGCTGTATGTGGCGGGCCCGGTGGGAGGAATGCCAGAGGTAATGAGGATCCTTCGAGAATTCGGGGACTTTTCGGTGTACAAGCTCAATATGGGGAAGAGCGAGCTGTTCATAGTTCAGCTAGGGGACCAGGAGAGGGGGATTGTCGAGCTCCCATTAAAAAGGGCAGAGAGGAGCTTCAGATATTTGGGGGTCCAGGTGGCCAGGAGCTGGGGGGCCCTGCATAGGCTTAACTTTACAAGTCTGGTGGAGCAAATGGAGGAGGAGTTCAAGAGGTGGGACGCGTTGCCGCTGTCCTTGGCGGGTAGGGTGCAGTCAATCAAAATGACGGTGCTCCCAAGGTTTTTGTTCCTGTTCCAGTGCCTCCCCGTGTTTATCCCGAAGGCTTTTTTCAGGCGGGTTAACATGAGTATAATGGGGTTTGTGTGGGCGCGAGGGACTCCGAGGGTCAGAATGGTGTTCCTGGAGCGGAGTAGAGATATGGGGGGGGGCTGACGCTGCCCAACCTCTGTCGGTACTACTGGGCCGCCAATGCGACGATGGTGCGCAAGTGGGTGATGGAGGGGGAGGGGGCTGCATGGAAGAGGCTGGAGACGGCGTCCTGTGTGGGTACGAGTCTGGGGGCGCTGGCAACGGCGCCGCTGCCACTCCCTCCAAGGAGGTATACCACGAGCCCGGTGGTGGTGGTGGCGGCCCTCAAAATTTGGGGGCAGTGGAAGCGGCATAGGGGGGAAGTTGGGGCCTCGGCGTGGACCCCATTACGGGGGAACCACCGGTTCGCCCCAGGAAGAACAGGTGGAGGGTTTTCGGGGTGGCACAGGGCAGGGATACGAAAGTTGGACCTGTTTGTGGACGGGAAGTTCGCGATCTTGGGTGAGCTGGAGGTGAAGATCTCGGAAACTTACCAGGTGATGCAGGAGGAGGAGGAGGCCTCGGTGGTGGAGTTGAAAGGTAAGTGGGAGGAGGAGTTGGGAGAGGAGAGCGAAGATGGGACGTGGGCAGATGCCCTAGGGAGGGTGAATTCTTCCTCTTCGTGCGCGAGGCTCAGCCTCATACAGTTTAAGGTGCTGCACAGGGCACACATGACCGGGGCAAGGATAAGCCGGTTCTTTGGGGGTGAGGACAGGTGTGTTAGGTGCTCGGGGAGCCCAGCAAATCACACCCATACGTTCTGGGCATGCCCAGCGCTGGAGGAATTTTGGAAGGGCGTAGTGAGGACGGTGTCGAGGGTGGTAGGATCCAGGGTCAGACCGGGCTGGGGGCTCGCAATATTTGGGGTGGCAGAGGAGCCGGGAGTGCAGGAGGCGAAAGAGGCCGGAATTCTGGCCTTTGCGTCCCTGGTAGCCCGGCGAAGGATTCTCCTTCAGTGGAAAGATGCGAGGCCCCCAAGCGTGGAATCCTGGATCAGCGATATGGCAGGGTTCATTAAATTGGAGAGGGTGAAATTCGCCTTGAGAGGGTCGGTACAAGGGTTCTTTAGGTGGTGGCAGCCGTTCTTAGACTTTCTGGCAGAATGGTAGACATTGGTCAATGGCAGCAGCAGCTCGGGGCGGGGGGGGGGCGGGGTTTACTTTATTTTTGTTTATGTTATTTACACTGGAGGGTCTGAGGGGGTGTATACACCTGTTGTGTTCAGTCGGGGTGTTAATGTTAATTTATTATTTATGTACAGGGGGAGGGGTTTGGGGGATTGCTTTTTTAGATTGTGTTTTGTACTTAACCCTGTTGGGTTCTTTTTTCTTTCTCGTTTTGTTATTGATATTTTATGAAAACCTTCAATAAAATTTATTAAAAAAAAAAAAAACTTTTCCATTTCTGCTGTACCACACCTGTAGAGTGGGCCGTGTGCTCCCCATACCACAATCGAGTAAAAGTTGTGGTCAGGTGAACTCCATGATACACTTTGGGGTTCTGTAAACCCTGGCCCATAACACAGTCGATGGAAGATTCGTAGGCCCCGATGAGGGAGGCAATTGGGAAGACGCCGGAGACGGTGCGGGAGGATGGTGAGGTGTTGAAGAGGGTTGAGGCACAGCGGCCGGCTCGCTTTGTAAGCTGAACTGTTGAAGGTGGAGGATACTCATAAGGACCTGAGAGCAAAATTCGAGCGCCTGGAAAACAGACCCCGGCGGCTCAACTTGTGGATCCTGGGGCTGCCTGACGGTCTGGAGGGCCTGAGACCGACATACTACTTTTCAGCAATGTTTGGGAAGCTGTTGGTGGGGGGGGGGGGGGGGGGAGAGGAACAACCCTCCCTTTTCAAGCTGGATCGGGCACATCAGTCGTTCCGGCTGAAGCCACGGGTTAACAAGCCATCTAGGACTGTGATAGTTTACTTTCACAGCTACCAGATGAAGGAGGAGATGCGATGGGCTAAGCAGAACCATGAAGTGTGGTGGAAAGGCAATGGTATTCGGATATACCAAGATGTCACGGTGGAGTTGGCGAGAAGGCGAGCGCCTTCAGCAAGGCGAAGGAGCACTTCACAAAAGTGCGTTTTGGAATGGTCTACTCAGCAAAGTTCAGGGTCACTCAACTCAAAAGATCATTTCTTCAAGGAACAAAGAACAATACAGCACAGAAACAGGCCCTTTGCCCTCCAAGCCTGCACCTCTCTAGACCAACCGCATGTATCCTTCTATACCTCTACTGTTCATGTGCCTATCCATATAAGTCTTAAAGGTTGCTAACATATCTGCCTCAAACTTGGCAGTGCATTCCAGGCCACCACCACCCTCTGTGTAAAAAAAAAAAAACTTGCCCCGCAGATCTCCACTGAACCTTTCGCCCCTCACAGAACTTTGCCCCCTTATCATTTAATTTCCGCCCTGGGAAAGAGCCTCCAACTGTTAATGCTATCTATACCCCTAATAATTTTATAAACTTCTATCAGGTCGCCCCTCAGCCTCCAGCCTCTAGGGAGAACAATCCCAGTTTATTCAATCTCTCCTCGGAGCTTATACCCTCCATACTAGGCAACATCCTGGTCAATCTTTTCTGTACTCTCCAAAGCCTCCATGTTCTTCTGGTAGTGCGGTGACCAGAATTGGGGACACATTCCAAATGTAGCCTAACCAACGTCTTATATAACTGGAACATAATTTTCTAGCTTTTATACTTGATACCCCATCCTATGAAGGCAAGCATGCCATATGCTTTCTTTACCACCATTTCCACTTGTGCTGCCACTTTTAAGGATCTGTGGACCTGCACGCCCAGATCTCTGTGTCTTTATGCTTCTGATAGTTCTGCCATTTATTTTATAGCTCCCACTTAAATTGGATCTCCCAAAATGCATCACCTTACATTTGTCCGGGTAAAATTCCATCTGCCATTTCTCTGCCCAATTTTGCAGCCTATCTATATCCTATTGTATTCTCTGACAACCTTCATCACTATCCGCAACTCATGCAATCTTAGTATCATCCGCAAACTTGCTAATCAGACCCGCTGCGTTTTCTTCCTAGTCATTTATATATATATTAAAAAGAGCAGAGGTCTCAGTACTGATCCCTACAGAACACCACTCGTTACAAATCTCCGTTTGGAAAAACACCCTTTCACTGCTACCCTCTGTCTTCTATGGTCAAGCCAGTTCTGAATCCATCCAGGCTCGTTCACCCCTGACCCCATGTGATTTAATCTTTTGCACCAGCCTGCCATGAGGCACCTTATCAAATGCTTTACTAAAGTCCATGTAGACAACATGTAGGACGGAGGCGTTCGTAAAGGCAATGGATGAAAAGATCCTGGCAACGGTGCTGGCGCTCAGATTGGAGGAGTGCCTTCTGAGCATTGTTGGGGAGGATCAAACTGGGTTTGTGAAGGGCAGGAAGTTGTCCTCTAACATGTAGTGCCTGTTGAATGTGATCCCATCCCTGCCTGAGGGGGAAGGAGCAGGGGGTCATTGTGGTGCTGGAGGCGGGAAGGGCCTTCAATAGGGTAAAGTGGAAGTATCTGCGGTTTTGGAGCGGTTCGGGATTGGGCCCAAGTTTGTGACATAGGTGAGACTGTTATATAAGGAACCTAAGGCTAGTGTTTGCACAAATAATAAGGGTGGAGATTGGAGATTGCATTCTGAAATCTTGCCAGCACAAATCCGTTATGGCTCTTTCGTGAGATTTTGTGGCTATAACGGTATTTGGGCCCGCAGTGAACTGGCCTGCTAAATCCAGCCCATTGTCTATTTTAGCCTTTTCCTTCTTTAGGAAGCGATTAATTGAGTCTTTATTTTTTAATTGAGCAGCTTCAATAACCAATTTTGTAGAATTGTGTGACTAATGCTATGTTTAGTCACAACTATGTTTCTTTTAGTGAAGTGTCAATTTTCTTTGTGAACTCCGCATTAAACTGGAATCTTTCTTTCTCCCTTTGTACAATACAAGATTCTGATCTGTTTGTAAACTAAAATACTCAAAGTGGGTGATCATTAATCAATCCTGAATTTCTAACTCCAGTTCATGTTAAATTTGCACTGTATTAGAATGCCATGCTTCTAGTGCTGACTAAAAACCCAGCATGAAAATAGCATAAAGACAGTGCCTTCAGTATTTGTGATTTTTTTTTAAAAAATAAAGTATTTCATCCCTCTCACTATATTGGTTCATCTGCCATGAAGAAAAGAGAACAAAAGACTTGCCCCCAAGCCTCCACAAATGATACTTTTGAAACCACTTGCGGATAGGCTTGCTGTGGTTATCTAGGTAATTAATCTAGGTGTCTAGGTAATGGCCTGGTAATGTCATGTGATAAATCATGAACTTAACTCTCTCCATATGATGCAGTCTACTGCTTCACCAAGCCACCTACACATATTGTACATTTCTATGTTCACAGTGGTGCCAGAGGAGAGTTGATCCGGTACTAACAAATCTTTTTGAAAATGTGTTGCTTTTGTTTGGTACAACATTTTCTTGGCTACGTGCCTACTTGGGCTGAAATGATTTTAATGTGAGTGTTGCCCCTGCTATTTCTAGTTGCTGATTTATTTTCATTCTGTTAAGAGACCTGTTTTGCTACTTGTTTTAGTCCTACAGTGTTTTATTTTATCTTTCAGGTTTTTGATGTGATGACTGGTGACCTTATAACTGAACTAACGACAAGTAGCTGTAGCTCTATTCAGTCTTGTGATGTTTCTCTTACTGGCCCATTACTGGCAGTGGCCATGTCTCACAATTCTGTAGAGGTAAGTGGATGGAACCTCTGATCCTGCAAAGCATGCATTTATTTAGTGCCTTTAATGTCAAATAATATGTCCCAAGGCCCTTAACATAAAGAAAGTAAAAGGCCCCAATTTTATGTGGGAGAGTTCGGTGAGGAGACTGGAGCTTTGTTAATGATTTGAGAAGACCTCTGAAGGTGGAGACATACTTTGAGCAACAGAGTGGTTTATGGGGTGGGCAGGGAGTTGTGTTGGGGGGTGGAGTTTCAGAGGATAGTGTCATCTGAGAGTACTTTTAAGAAATGGGTGTTTATTAATGGGTATGGATATAAGTATCTGTAGTGAGAGTACCTTTAAGAAATGGGTGTTTATTACTGCAGTGATGTCAGAGAGTGAGTCAGCTGGGTTGTCTCAGCTTTTTACTTTCGTTTTAGGCTGTTTGCTGTAGGGTGTGTTTTAGTTTCGTTTTCAGAGCTGGATAGCTGCAGTCACAGCCAGAAGGTGTATTAGAGTCTCTCTCTGTAACCTAAAGACTGTAAATCGATCCTGGTGATTTAAAACTAATAACAGTAGTGACTTTAACCTGATGTGCTTCTGGTAAAAGGTGTTTTAAGTCTTATGGATGTTAAAAGGAAAGCTTAAAGGATTACTTAGTGTTGCATTCTTTGGGGGTTGTATTTGAATTAATGGCTGCTAAGATGTTCACTATGTTTTAAAAAGGTTAACTTGAGTTCATAGAATAAACATTGTTTTGCTTTAAACAATACTTTTCCATTTCTGCTGTACCACACCTGTAGAGTGGGCCTTGTGCTCCCCATACCACAATCAATTAAAAGTTGTGGGTCAGATGAACTCCATGATACACTTTGGGGTTCTCTAAACCCTGGCCGATAACAATAGGATTGAAGGCTTCAGCATCAATAGCTAGTTGGGAAATGCACCTAAGACTATAGCAGAAGGACAGCAAGCATGGGAGCAGACACGCTCAGAAAGGCTGGATACTAAACTGTTTCTACCTGTGAGTCAAATTTTCAGAGCCATCTCGGGGCTATGAACGGGAAAAGGCTGTTGGGCACAACCAATCCCTTCCTTTTCCAAGAATCATCCTCACCCATTCATCTTCCTTATCCACTCTAGATTCATCTTCTTGTTGTGTCTCTTTCTCCAGAAACACATTCAATATTTACATTGTCTGACTCAGCAGTTTTATCAGGGAACATTTACACTTATTAGCCTTTGGATTAAAATAAAATCTGTACGAGGTTCTTTTGTATTTCTGGCTTAGGGCAAGATCTACCTGCAGCATCGCGCTCAAATGGGCGACCGGTAGATGCTGGATGAAGCCTCTCATGGGCTTTCCGGAAGCCACTGTGCCTTGTGGGATCTACCCAAGTTCCGTGAGACGTTAAGATCAGGAACCCGCCCACAATGGCCGTGACAAAGCCGCCCTCGCTTATGTAGACCTTAAACTTACTAAGGCCGACTCACCTGGGATCTATCGGCCTCCTGGCATCTAATGGCCTCCCCAGGGCCAGATGCATTTCAGTACTGGCCCACACAAAGGTGGTCCAGGCGGAACAGCACCCTGGAGGGGGCGGTCTCCAAGGCCATTGGGGGCCTTGGGTGGTCAGGGATAGGGCAGGGTGACCCCCTGGAACATGGGCACCTTGGCACTGCCAAGCCGGCAGGAGCACTGCCAGGGTGACAGTGCAAGGGTGCCCGGTTACCGCAGGGGCACTGCCAAGGGTCACAGCCTGAGGAGGGCCATGCATATGAAAGGAGGGTGGAGGCAAGGTAGTGAGGGTAGGGGAGTGGTCCAGGGCAGGTAAGAAGCGTCCTCTGGGAGGTTGGAGGGGGTGTGGTAATGGGTGGGGTCCTGGTACAGGGGGGCCTGTAAGGGAGTTTGGGGGGTCCCCAGAGACCCCATAGCGGGGTGTCCTCGTCTGGAGGCGTGTGGAGTAATGCCCATGTGTGTGGGAGGTGACATTGCACATGGGTGGGGCGTGTGGGGGACCCTCAAACTCACTTAGAGATTGGGCACCCATTCAAGATGGCTACCCAGTCTCGGAGTTCAGCTCCCCACTGATGAAAAAAATTCCAAGTTTGGACTAAACTGGTGAGAAACTCCCCAAAAAGTGACTAAGTGTCATTTGATAGCAGTGGGAAATCTGCCTGCAGAGTCGGCAGTAAACATCCAGCAAAATCCGACACTTAGAAACATTTCCATTAGATCGTGCCCTTAGACATTTTCTATTTAAACTTGGGTCCCTTGGTATTTTGTTTCACGGTATACATGGACGAATTATGGCAATGGATTCATAAGCTTGAAGCCTTAAGGCAAGTCACCTCAAATCTCTTTCCAAAGGCTAATTATGTACAATTTCCCTAATATTTCCTCATTACCTAAATTTCCTGAGTTAGCTTTTATATTGCCTTGTATTTCATTACTCCATATTCAAGCCATGAATCACCAATATAGAAATTGTCAAAATGGTTTCCTAAAATCCAGATAAATAATAGCTGCTGCATTTCCACTAGCCCTGATATTTATGAGGAGGTGCAGCACAGTTGGGGGGGGGGGAGGCTCGCAAAGCTGGAGGTGTACAGATCCTGCTGAATCTAACAGCAGGACCTCATAATTGAGATGAGGGTTGGTGGATGGGGGAAGGGGGGGGGGGGGGGGGGCGGGGGGTCGCAGGCGATGTTGGTAATCTCAGCAGGAAAGAGAGAGGGCACAATCAGCAGAAGGATGGCTGATGGTTTCCATGAGGGGGCTTGGAATCATTCCTGATTTTCAATTTCGAACATCTCTTCCCTCACCCACCCAACCCATCTCCTGCCTGTCACAGTTAATATCAAGGTGACTATATCAGTAAATTATTTTGAAAGTCTTTATTAAGTATAGGACATGGTAAATTCACTCACTAACAATTTCTGCTTTTCAGAAACTCACCTACTATATTCCTTAATACATGTTTTGAAGTTGATTGCAACGTGTTGACTCGCATTTTATACTCGCGGTAAATAAGTAAAATTGCACTTTGACGCCTACTTATAGAATCAGAGACATTTATTTAATAAAGATGAATGCTTCAAAACCCACTTCCTGTTGATTCAAAATCAGTCAATAATTTGCATTTTCATATGTTTGTGACATGGAAATGATAAAACAGCACAAGCAATTATATTTCTGTTCATTTTCCTCTAGCTGTGGAACTTGGAGTTGCGTAAAAGAGTGGCAGACTGCAGTGGACACTTGAGCTGGGTTCATTGTGTTCAATTTTCATTGGATGGCTCAATGTTATTATCGTCTTCAGATGACCAAACTGTTAGAGTATGTAACTTTTTCTTGCATAATTCAGTAAAGGAATGGGTGTTGTGATAAATAAGAATGCACACAGAGTTGCTTTGAGTGCTATTGATCACTATTTAAACAGCAATTGTACAGCATTGGAAGTGTTCCATAAAAATGGTCCAGGAGTTTAAAAGTCCAAAATACTACTCTCCTACCCCTCGGCCACTTTGCCAGATATCTCTCTGCTTTACTCTTTTATTTGTCAACACTGTCTGCAGGCTGTTTCATTAATTAACATTATCACAGTTTATACTATCGCTTCACCCACCCTCATTTGGATCTGAGTCTATCGGCTGGATTTTGCCATAGAGTATGGAACTCTTGACATCGGGACAAAGAGCGTTCTGAGACCGCATTTAGCAGGTGTGAGATGTATAGAGCAATTTTCCTGGAGGCTGCCTCCTAATTGGCCTCCAAGCTCGATATCCAATTCCGGAAGGTGGACAGGCTCCTGATGCTGGTGGCCCATTCAGAGGGCCAGCAACCCTGTTGCCAGCCCTACCGAGTGGTTGGAGCTGCACCTCAACATGGAGGCTACTTCGCTGGCCTGCACATCAATCGTCAAATTACCGGTACCGACACTTCTGAGAATTAGTCTTGGGGGAGAACACCTTTGGCTGTGATTTCAGTTTTTCACTAATGTAACCCCATCCCTCTGTGACATGGAGACTCTGGCTCTTATGGCCCCCAGTAGGCTGCCTGCATTCAGCTCGTAACCTCACCCGTAACTGGAGCTAAAATAATGCAAATTGGCTGCCAAACTTCATACAGTGGCAGCCCATCTAGCTTCCAGCCTGCCCCCGGGATAGTTTCCTGAAGGTGGGAATGTGCTGGGGAGCTATCTCAACACAGCTCCTATTTATTTACCTGGCTCTCCCACCTCCAAACCTGCCACCTGGAGGCGGGAAGATTCAGCCCTATACCTCTGGATAAAGAGCTTCTGAGTATGTCCAATATGTTAGCATTCAATTTATATATGCCCTTTAGAATTATGAATACCTCAGGTTTCCTTTTAACTTTCTTTTCTCAGCTACAAGTATTCTGGTTTCCTTAGCCTCTCTTGATATTCCCAGTGAGTAATCTATAGGTTATTAATCGGTTGTGTTGTGTAATAGTTTTTCTAATATCAGTATATCTTCATTGTGATCTGATTAGTACACAATGCTCTAGGTGGAGATGGATCAGTGCTTTTTAAAGTGTTATTATCTCTCTTTGCTATTTGGAATTAGTGCAGTGGTTGCTCGGTGTGCCTTTCCAGATTAATCATAGTGTTTCATACCATTGTAACCATATGAGTAATGCAACTGAATTAAGCAAAGCAATGAGATTGTTAGGTTGCTAATTCCTGGAATCAGTTGATGGTTGAGTTCAGACCTTAAATTCTGTTAACTTCTAATGGTGAATGTTGATATTTTAAATGTTGGTGTATTTTAAAGCTGCAAATTTTTAATTTTTAAAGAGTTGGAAAATGCACCCCATTTGAATGCATCAGCTCCCTTTTCTCTCCTCTCTTCATGGTGAATACTCGCCGTCTACACAGTTCTACAGACACAGCACACATCCTACCTCACCCTGTTGAATGCTCTTTAAATGTGAGCTTGGACAGCAATTGTGATTTGTCCTTTCAATCATCACAGTCAAACTCAATCCTGTCTTCTCTTCCCATAAGCAGTAATTGGAAATAGGGGTTGGGGCTGATGGATCCCTACGGTAGCCGAGGCTGGTTATAGTCCCTGTGAATTGAACTAACTCTGAACAGGTGGCGGACCCAAACATCGAACTTTCTGAAAGTCTATGTGCCAGAAACACGGTGATGGAGCATTGAACCCCTAAGGTTTAGTGAAAACCCACTACTCTTTTGTTTTAAGCTCTGCTTTAATGTTCCTGAGTTGAACCCTGCCTAGGAAGTTTGAGGAAAGGCTTTTCTCATTCTCAGGTTGTTTATGTTGTGATATCTGTAAAGTTGAATTATCCATACCCTACACTGTGCTTGGCCTGAGGTGTGCAAATTTATTTTGCATTTGATGCGTTTATGCCACTACATTGCTTCAAAAGATGACCACACCACTCATTTGAAATGCATCCACACCTAATACGCTGGCTATATTTAAATCCGTGTCTGCATGTATTAACTTCCCTGCATATTTTAAATAGACTCCATCCTACACTCAAATTAAACTTTGAAATGGAGCAGTCAAATTAACTCTCATTCCTTGACGTACATTGAGAAATTTTCCAGGATCACCAGCACGGTTTATCGCAAGCCTATCTTCACTGGTCAATATACACAAGTTGGGATTTTTATAGTTCCACATGCTTTAAGATTGACCTCATCAGTGACCTTGTAAAGAGGGTCCAAGCTATTTGCTCATGATGCAAGCTTGATACCGAAATAGGGCACATCAAAGACACCCTGCGGGATAATGTTTACGTTGATCAGATCACTGTCTATCTCACAAACTCATGAAAGAGCCTAAGGCCTTCACTTTCAACCCTGAAACGTGCCGTCTACCTAAGATAACCCTGAAAGGGTAAGGTATCTCAAACATTTGAGCAAAAGGTGAAGCCAGCCATTTCACATTGCTACAATGGTGTATTCACCACTAACTGGATGCTGCCATCATGCCCAAAGAGACATTTAGCCTATCTAAGTAATATGGTATATGAATTACAGTGACAGTGGAATGCAAGGTATGTAGGCTGTATGTCTCAATGATTGGTGGATCTTATCAAACCGCATGTTCCTTCCACTGTTCGCAACGGGCAGGGTACAGACCGTACCCAACCAGCCCGTATGTGAAAGACTCAAAACACAGTGTTCAACACTAGATGTGATTCCACAATTGGATGACATTTGCCAATCCTGTGTGCTAAGAATTACACTGACAATCAAATTAAGATTGCTATTTGGGCTCACATTATGGTGGATTTCCATGTGCTGGAATCTACAGGACCCTGTTCTTTCCAGACAGAAAGAACATGTATACACATTGCACCTGTTTTAGGTAAACAACACAAGAGAGAGCCATTCGCTGGGTCATTCTTCAATACTATGACCAATCAGAATCAAGCTGCCTTGTTTAAATTTTCAACCAGTGCTTGGCAGTTAACTGTCAGTCACCATTAACTGATGCATTCACCATAGTAATGCCAATCCGAGTCCATTTGCCAACCAATTAGCGCACTCGTCCTAGGCAGTATAATGTTGTTGTTTCCCCTGACATTGGTATTCTCGCGATTGTCCTGATGAATGCAAGACGAAAATCTTTGACAAAATGTATTTTTTCACCAATATTAATTTTACCCCATTTGTTTTTGACATTAAATGTGAGAAAACAATGGATCTTAAAGACTTCCGGTGACGGCGGGCGGGAGGCGGCCGCACAATGGAGGGCTCCCGGTCGGCAACGGCATTTTCGGGGTTTTAAGCCCGGTCCCAGGGTCCGTGGAGGCGGCAGAAGAAGGGAGAAGGCACGGAGGAGGCACAGTGGAGACACAGGAGGAAAAAAGGAACCAAGAAAAATGTCGAGGGTGAGCAAGAAAACGGCCGGAAAAAAAAACAGCTGGAGGTCCATCGGGGAGTGGAAAGGTCACCAGGAAAAATGGAGGCTGGAGCACCAGGGAAGGCCGCACTGCTTACGGCTGAAGAAATAACTAAGGTGATGGCTGCGGAATTTGAAAAGCAGTTGGCGCAGATTGCGAAATGCATGGAGACGGTGAGGAAGGAGATGAGGGAGGTTTTGAGTGTGCTGGTGGAGGAGGCGGTTTCCCCGGTGAGGACGGAGGTGGCGAGCGCAGTGGCGGAGGTGCGAGAGCAAGGGGAGGCGCTGAAGGAAGTGGAGGAGACGTTATTGCAGCACGGTGATCAACTTGCCTCGATGGGGAAAGAGATGCAGAAGGTGATGGATACTAACAAGGATCTGCGAGGAAAAATGGAAGACCTGGAAAACAGATCTAGGCGACAGAATTTGAGGATTGTGGGGCTGCCCGAAGGAGTTGAAGGACCGAAGCCGACTGAGTACTTTGCCGCGATGCTGGCAAAATTATTGGGGGAGGGGGAGGATCCCTCCCGATATGAACTGGATCGGGCTCATCGGTCGTGGAGGCCTATACCAAAGGCGAGTGAGCCGCCAAGGGCAGTGACTCTGTGCTTCCGTAGGTACAGGGTGAAGGAGAAGGTCCTGAGCTGGGCCAAGCAGAAGCGGGTGGTGCAGTGGGCTGGAGCTGGTATACGTGTATACCAGGACTTTACGGTGGAGCTGGCAAGGAGGCGGGCTGCCTTCAACCGGGTGAAGAGGGCACTGTACATTAGCAAGGTGCGGTGCGGCATTGTATATCCAGTGAAGCTGAGGGTGACTTACAAGCTCAGGGACTTTTATTTTGGAACGGCGGAAGCAGCGGAGGAGTTTGCGAAAGCAGAAGGACTGTGGCAGAACTGACAAATTGAGGAATGGCCATGTGCCGATGTAACCTCATGACTGTATTTTCTTCTTTTTTGTATCACTGCGCGCGGATGTAGAGATTAAAGGAGCCAATGTGGTATATATTTGGACAAGGGCAGGGACGGGACTTTCACTCGAAATGAGAGTTCTTTGGGGTGTAGGTGGATATGAGGGGTTTGTGTGCTAAAAGGGGATCTTTGGGCTTTCCTAGGGCCGGGCAAGTGTGAAAGGGACCCGGGCGGGGGCCCCCACGCTGGCCGGTTTAAGCCGGCCAGTGAACGTGAGTGAGGTGGGGGGAGGGACTGCGGCCATCGGAGCCTGGCAGAACAGGGTCCGAGTGGTCAAGCCGGGGTGGAAAGTTGGGGGGAAGGAACCGAGGTTGGGAGGAGGAGTTTTACAAGAGGCAGTGGACAGGAGGAGCTGGAGACCTGCGGTGGGAGGACTGGGGTGTGGGGGGTGGGGGGATGGGGGAGAGCTGTGTAAGATTAAAGGTGACTACGGGTAATCCCTGATTCCTTTTTGCCATTTGTTTATGTAAACATGCGGGTTGAGGTTTGGGGGTTGGTGGGTAGATGGGATCGTTGTTATTATGGGGACTGACATATCTTGCTGATTATTGTTTATTGTTGATGGATGTAAATGTGGGAGAAAATGTGAAAAAGGAGAATACATTTTTTTTTTTTAAAAACCAAAAACAATGGATCTTAAAAAATATAATAATCAGTGGTTATATTAGATTCCATCTGTAGTTTTTTTGTTCAAATGTTGCTACTATGGAGCAGTGATCACTCCCATTGATAACGACTTTTAAGGCTTCCTCTAGCTATTGTCTAAGGCTAAACCAGATTATTTATAGCCTTAGTGTCCTATTCCTAACCTCCCCTGAACTAAGCTTCCAAACCCTTATCCTCTCCATCGCAAAGATAGAGATTTTTTTCACCTGTTTTATTGCCCACTTTTGCCCCTATCTCTGCCCATATGCCACGTAGGCCCTTATTCAAACTTTAATAACCTCCAGCCTTAAATATTAACATCAAAATTATTTTCTTTAATTACCTAACTGGATTGGATGAAAAGGTAGGGGATTGGGATGGGCTGAATAGCCTAATTCTGTGCTGTAATCATTCTATGATGTTCTACCATTCCAATGATCTGCTGCTGGCCTCCACTCCACCACATTACACCAACTTCAGTTTGTCTACTATTGCTGCCTGTGTCCTGTGCAGCAACAGTCATCCCTGTCCTTGTTAACAATATAGGCTTATTGGTCCCACAGTGCATCACATTTAAGAATCTTTAAAAAAAAAAAAAAAAAATTTTTATTAAAAGTTTTCATAAAATATCAATAACAAAATGGGAAAGAAAAAAGATCCCAACAGCGTTAAGTACAAAACATAATCTAAAAAAGCAACCCCCCAAACCCCTCCCCCCTGTACATAAATAATAAATTAACATTAACACCCCGACTTAACACAACAGGTGTATACACCCCCTCAGACCCTCCATTGTAAATAACATAAACAAAAATAAAGTAAACCCCCCCCCGCCCCGAGCTGCTGCTGCCATTGACCAATGTCTATCGTTCTGCCAGAAAGTCTAAGAACGGTTGCCACCGCCTAAAGAACCCTTGTACCGACCCTCTCAAGGTGAATTTCACCCCCTCCAATTTAATGAACCCTGCCATACCGCTGATCCAGGATTCCACGCTTGGGGGCCTCGCATCTTTCCACTGAAGGAGAATCCTTCGCCGGGCTACCAGAGACGCAAAGGCAGGAATTCCGGCCTCTTTCGCCTCCTGCACTCCCGGCTCCTCTGCCACCCCACATATCGCGAGCCCCCAGCCCGGTCTGACCCTGGATCCTACACATTTAAGATTCTTAAACTTATAACATATACATAGAACATACAGTGCAGAAGGAGGCCATTCTGCCCATCAAGTCTGCACCGACCCACTTAAGCCGTCACTTCCACCCTATCCCCGTAACCCAATAACCCCTCCGAACCTTTTTGGGCACTAAGGGCAATTTACCATGGCCAATCTACCTAACCTGCACGTCTTTGGATTGTGGGAGGAAACCGGAGCGCCCGGAGAAAACCCACGCAGACACAGGGAGAACGTGCAGACTCCACACAGACAGTAACCCAGCGGGAAATCGAACCTGGGACCCTGGCGCTGTGAAGCCACAGTGCTATCCACTTGTGCTACTGTGCTGCCCATGTTTAAATTCTACTTGGCTACTAGTCCATTAGTTGAAAATTGCACTCATTTTTTAAAAAGATCATTGCAACACATTGAGGTCTTGAGATTGATGGGCATTTATTTTGCCTTCCAAAACTTTGAAATTTGTTTTTGAATTTAATTTTGAAAAGCACTCATATGATGGTGTTATTGACACTTGGTGCCAAGTCTTAGAGTACAGTTGATGCTGCATTGGGAATACATTTCATTTGTTCAGTTGCACAAGAACTGTCACTTTCGTCATTATGACTACATCAACACAATGGCATAGCCTTGTAGCAACTGTATCAGGAGTTAGAAAGTCATTGTGCTCAATTTCTGCTAAAAATGGTCTGCATTGCAATAATTTTGTAACAATAATATCTTTTTCTCTATAAATTTAGAGCACCCAATTTGTTTTCCCCAATTAAGGGGAACGTTAGCATGGCCAATTCACCTACCCTGCACATCTTTGGATTGTGGCGGTCAGACCCACGCGGACACGGGGAGAATGTGCAAACTCTACATGGGCAGTGACCCGGGGCCGGGATCGAACCTGGGTCCTTGGTGCCGTGAGGCAGCAGTGCTAACCACTGTGCCACTGTGCTGTCCCTTGTAACAGTAATAAATACTGCTGCTTCCAAATACCTTTATACTGTGAAGAAATTTAACTTGTTTCACTGTCATCATTCAAATTTTCCCCAGGCCAAAAATATTGAATGGAGTCAGTGACTTGTCTGGGGAAATCACTTGTAATAAAAGTTGGTCCTCTTTGGACTAAATAGTTATTATTGCATATGTATAATTTGCTGCGTTCTATTAACATTTCAAACCATACCTACTTGGCAGGTGGTGGAAGGAGTCACTTCGAACAATAAACATGAGCAAATGAGTTACCTTCTATACTTCAAAAGTTAATGAAGTGTATTGCAGAACAGCCATTTCTGTCTTCAGACTCCTGTGCTCAGTTCTACACTGGCTGCTGATTAATGGTGGACTCTTCACTCACCTGCAAATGCTGACTGATTTGTTTCGTGCAACCTTCTGTCAGTTGCACACTGATATACATACATCATTTTCAAGCTGCTACACATTAGTAATTTCCACCTAAACCGCTCTGCTTATGTCTTGTGTAAATGCAAAAGTTGCAATGTTGTCTTCCTTCCTGTGAATCTTTTGTGGATATCAAAGAAATTACAAGCCAGCAAGCTGGTGCTGAGCTTCACAATATTGCTTTTATATCTTTTGAGCTTTTTCATGAAACCTAATGTAATTTTGTTCCAGAAAAATGGTTACATTGTATTTTGAGAATAGGTCACAGCAGTAAAGGATGCAAGAAGTTACTTGTTATTACACCTTGTACTACATTTTGTTTTGACAGCTATGGGACACTAATAAAGTGCATAGTTCCTCTGCTGTTTCCTTGGTGCGAGATATGGATGCAATATTCCAAGAGGATGAAGTCATTGTTCTGGTGTCTGATAATAAAAAATGTTTACAGGTGAGCAACCTTTTATGTTCCACCAGAAAGTCCATGTTTTGGTCTCACAATAGCATCCAACGTTTTTCTATTTAACCAGCTCTCCTCAGAATGAAGCATTAATTCAGATTTTGAGGCCAGTGGCGCAACGATGACACTAATTACCTTCCTCGGAATAAAAACTGCCAAGGGGATTCACTGATCACTGTGGTGTGATTTCCCCTTTCCCGTTATCAGTTTGGAACCAAGTCAAAGGGATTTCCAGAAGTTCAGCAACAGCAATGTCATCAGGCACAGTAAGGAACCAATCTCGTTTAGGTATTCCCACAAACAGGAAACCAGGAATTAGACATTTTAAAGAGAGTAATAGAAATGATTGAAACATACACATGAAAATGTACACAAGTATTTTGCAGTCCGTGATAAGCAAGGGCAGTCACCACTGACCTCTAAGAGAACGGCCCCAAAAGATCTAGCAATCTTCACGGTGGGCATTACCCCTTTCCTAAAGCAGTTTAACTTTGCGCCAAACCAAGATGATGTGTTAGTGTGCAGCTACAATAATGTCAGTACGCAGGTAGGCAACTAATCAAATTGAAGTACTTATGCACAGCAAAATAGGAAATTAAAAGCATTTAATTTCTTTCATTTTAAAATTTTTAGATAGTAAAATAAATGTACACCTATATTAATGTAGAAGTTAAATTAAAGATAAACAGACTTAAAAGATAAAATGCATGTTTTTAAATAAAGATGTGGAATCAACATTCCACTGATATAAACTTAGTTTTTCAGGACAGTAATTATTAATGTAGCGTGTGGTTTAAAAATCTAGTGCCACCTCATTCAACAAGACTTAATTTTTTTCAAAAGATTATACACTGAGACTAACTGTGTAGAAGTAGGAGATCTCTCTGAATCCCAATTGCCAGGAATATTTCACTCTGAAAATCTCGACACTGCCCTATGGAGAGTGTAAACTCACGGACAGCGACATCTAGATTTCTTCATAATTCTGTGCAGGTATGAGCTCCCAAAGTTACTATCAATTCAGTGGAGCAATGACCAAGAACACTGACAGATTTACAGTCTTCACGGCAGCAACATTGACAACTAACTCGAGGTGAAGGCTCCACAAATATCCCCATTCTAAGCGAGGGGATATCTGGCAAAGCCTCCCCGAGGACCATGGGAAAACCATTGTCGATCTCCCCATGGGACTTGTGGAGTACGAGCTTCCCAGTTAAGGGGCTGAGGCCACCAGCTGGAGCGTGTTAGACCTACATATAAAGCATGTGCAAGCATGGCCCGAGCTGTTGGTTGTCAGAACAGGGACTGGATTGGTATCGAGTTACTGCCACAGGCGGAATATTGTACATATTCTAATAAATCCTTGTTCCACTACAGCTGGCTTCCTCAGTTACTAAACTGGCAACAAGGACAAAGGAAACTTTGGACTCGCTTGTGGAACTGCCCAGTTACCCCGGATGATTATCCCAGAACGAGTGGACATAAAGTTCAAGATGCCACTGTTTGGCACGTTAGAAGCCTTTGACACAGGCCTGGAAGACTGCAGCCCATATGCTAAGCGCATGAGATACATCTTCCAGGCTAATGGTATTTTGGGGGAAGACCATCAGAAAGTCATCCTCCTAACCGCCTGCAGGACCCCGACGATTGGAATTATAAAGAGTCCCACTTACCTGGCTGCACCAGATGCCAAATCGTTTGGCGAGCTGGTCACATTGGTAGCTGAACATTATGACCCTAAACCTTCTGTTATCATGCAGCAGTAGAGGTTGAACACTCCGGTTGAATCGGTCACTGACTTCTTGAGCCGCTTTAGGCAACTGGCAGAGCATTGTGAGTTTGGGTTGTTCCCCCTCTGAAATGTTGGGGGGGATAGGCTGTGATGTGTTGGGTAAGCTGGGTCTGCAAGGACTGCGTTTACTGTAGCTGGGAGAGACAGGCTTCCAACACTTGAAGAAATCATAGAATGTACAGTGCAGAAGGAGGCCATTCGGCCCATCGAGTCTGCACCGGCTTGTGAAAGAGCATCCTACCCAAGGTCAACACCTCCACCCTATCCCCATAACCCAGTAACCCCACCCAACACTAAGGGCAATTTTGGACACTAAGGGCAATGTATCATGGCCAATCCACCTAACCTGCACTTCTTTGGACTGTGGGAGGAAACCGAAGCACCCGGAGGAAACTCACGCACACACGGGGAGGATGTGCAGACTCCGCACAGACAGTGACCCAAGCCGGAATTGAACCTGGGACCCTGGAGCTGTGAAGCAATTGTGCTATCCACTATGCTACCGTGCTGCCCACAATGCAACTCTATTTTATTAAACTCTTAACTATTAAACATACTTTAACTGACACTCTGCTGAGTTGACTGGAGACCTGAGGCTAACCTGACCAGACTATCTTACTACCACATGGTGGATGTTCTAGTTGTTGCTCACAGGCTCTGACTGTCTCAGAGGCTGCATCCCAAGAGAGCGGGAAAACTAGTGCCCTCTGGTTTTATAGTGGCCGTGTCCTGTCTGGTAATTGGCTGCTGTGTTCTGTATGTTCATTGGTCAATCAATGGCTGTCTGTGCACCATCATATACTTGTGTGCATATTATGACAGGCTGGTTTTTGGGATAAACACGGCCACTCAGAGGAAACTTGGCAGAGCCCACATTAGATTTGAAACAGACCATCAAGCTGTCACTGTCTCATGAACACACAGATAAAAGGGTGCAAGAGCTGCAGATGTCCATGGACTGTGGCGTCCCTAGTTTTGCCTGCCCTCCGTTTCGAACTCCCACTGCGTCACGTGGCAATGCAGGTCAGGCCAGATCACGTCCCAAAGAGCAACTCCAGAGGAATCTCCGCAGCCAGGACAAGCAATTAGTAGCCGCCGGTGACTTGCGGAATACCTCCCACAAGGATGAAGGGGCGAGCCAGCCACATTGCCAAATGTATGGTCAGAGATCACGTGATGACCTGAGCCGCCAAATTCAGCGCAGAGAGCACAGTCCAAGACAGCTGCGGAGATCACTGCGAACCAGGGGCCTTGTATGTAACCCCCCCCCCAGATGAGAATGAATGAAGGGGTCCACGTTCCTCATCATCATGGACGTCCACTCAAAGTGGCTTGATGTGTACAAGATGGCCTCGACGATGTCGAGAACTGTGGTAGAACAGCTCCAGTGTTCGTTCAGCACCCATGGGTTCCATGAGGTCCTGGTGACGGACAATGGACGCCATTCGCGAGCGAGTAGTTTGCAAAACAGAATGACATCCAGCCCATACCAATCCTCATTTAACGGCCTGCCAGAGAGGGCGGTCCAAACTTTCAAAAGGGCATAAGACAACAAACCACTGGCTCCATGGATACGCAACTGGCGTTTCTTTTTAACTACCGCATGACGCCACAAGTGATGAGGGAAATAGCCACTACAGAACTGCTGATGGGCTGAAGGTTTAGAACCTGGTTGAGCCTCACATTTCAGAACCTCAGTCAGAGAGTGGATGTGCAGTAGGAGGCGCAGAGGCAACACCATGTCCGGAGGATGCCAGGGTGGCAGTTTCACTCTGGGGACGCAGTCTATGCCCCCAAATTTGGAGATGGGTACTTTGGCTCTCAGGTGTCGTGCGGAGAGAACAAGGACCAGTCTCCTACAAAGTTAGGATTCAGGGGAGAGTTCAGCGGAAGCATTTGTACCACCTCAAGAAGCGGGAGTCCATGCTATACGATGTACAGCCACCAGTATTGATGTCCCCTCCGTACTAGGAACCGCCTCTCACCCATAGAACCTGCTATCTATATCCCAGACCAGCAGGATGAGGATGGCTCCAGCTCAGAAATGGGAACTAATGTCCATTTGAAGCACTGCTGCCTCACAGCTCCATGGTCCTGAGTTCAAATCGGACTCTGGTGACTGTATGGAACATAGAACATACAGTGCCATTCGGCCCATCGAGTCTGCACCGACCCACTTAAGCCCTCACTTTCACCCTATCCCCAACACCCAATAACCCCTCCTAACCTTTTTGGTTACTAAGGGCAATTTATCATGGCCAATCCACCTAACCTGCATGTCGTTGGACAGTGGGAGGAAACCGGAGAACCCGGAGGAAACCCACGCAGACACAGGAAGAACGTGCAGACTCCGCTCAGACAGTGACCCAGCGGGGAATCGAACCTGGGACCCTGGCGCTGTGAAGCCACAGTGCTATCCACTTGTGCTGCCTAAAGTTTCCATGGAGTTTGCACTTTCTCCCCCTGTCTGCGTGGGTTTCCTCCCACAGTCCAAAGGTGTGCAGGTTAGGTGGATTGGCCATGCAAAATTGCCCCTCAGTGTCCAAAAGGTTAGGTGGGGTTACGGGGACAGGGTGGGGATGTGGGCTTATGTAGGGTGCTCTTTCCAAGGACTGGAACAAACTTGATGGGCTGGGTGGCCTCCTTCTGCACTATACATTCTATGAAGTATCCGTGTAAATGGGCAACGTTGTGCCCAGGACCGAAGTCTCGGGGATAAAACTTCAGAGGTCGGCCACAAAAGGTGGCCGACAAACGGATATACAACGCCCGACCCAGAACCACCGCAAGCTGAAGCACAGCCTCGGGCAAAGCGGCGCAGAAGGCCCCCACTGTTGGCAGCCGAAGGAGAGCTTTTGGATGGTCTTTGTGGAGGTTTCGACACCCCTCTTCCCCAATGTCAATCTCCCCATGGGACTCGTGATGTACGAGCTTCCCAGGTAGGGGGCGAAGGCCAGTCAGCTGGAGCTTGTTAGACCTACATATAAAGCCGGCCCAAGCAGGGCCCTGAGATGTTGGTTGTTCCAACAGGCACTGGATTGGGAGAGTTACTGCTGTGGGCAGAGTATTGTACATAGTCCTAATAAATCCTTGCTCCTCAGTTACTAAAAGCTCAAAAGGCTGAAGCATTTGCACCCAGAAGTGCCGAGTGGATGATCCATTTTGGTCTCCTGAGGTCCTCTGGATTACAGATGCCCGTCTTCAGTGAATTAAATTAACTCTGTGACATCAGGCAACAACTGGAGGCACTCGATACTGAAAAGGCATGGGCCTTGACAACATTCTTGCATTAGCACTGAAGACGGGTTCCAGAACTAGCCACAACCTTCGCCCGGCTATTCCAGTGCAATTACAGCATTGGCATCTACTCAACAATGTGGAAAATTGCCCACATATTTCCTGCTTACAAATTTGGATCTGCCCATTAACCAACCACCCCATCAACCTTCTCACAATCAAGAGCAAAATTGACTACGTTGACTTTAGTAGGATCATTAAGCACCCGTCTATGGAATCTGTTACATATTGCTCCTGTCTGTTTAGGAAACAACCATTTTAACAATCCTACCAGTGTCTGCATCATTTTGAATGTTTTGTCATCTTCATTTTGCCTTTTAGTGGCAAAAATAATTTTGATATTAACTTTTTTTTTGTATTTGCCACAGCTAATCAATGGAAAAACCGGTGATGTGATGTGTCAAAGTGAGGTCCAGAACTCGCGTATTCGTTGTTGCTGCCTTAATCAGCACATTAATTTGGCTGCATTTGGATGTGGAGATGGAATCTTAAAGGTAGAGTTGCTGGATTTGATGTGCATGCCTTTTCAATGCCAGTAAGGAATTATAACTTCTGTATTTGTAACCATGACAATAACACTTGTGTCTATTTTCTTGTTTACAAATAAAAATTGGCTGACCTTCGTAGTCCTATGCGATAATGCTATTGGGTCTGAGTGAGCGTATGACTTGGGTGACCTTCAACCTCACTATGGGAAAAAATATGGGTGAACACTTTCAAAAATGGCTTTTAATTTGGAGACATTTCCCAACCTATATCCCTAATTTCTATTTTCTGGAGCTTGCTGATGATTCATTGTACAAAATTGTCATAAGCATGTATAAAACTGGAGCATGGCAAATAAATTATTAATTTCACTTTCCAGTAAAGTAGTTTTTTTTCCTCTTGCTACGGTTGTTTCTGCACATTCTGCTGTTTTACATTTATCTTGCTTTTTTTAAAACTACCTCTTACCTCCTTCTGTGTTTTCTCCTTCCACATACTATTTCCAAGTCAATAGGGGAGGCTGACAATCTGTTCCTGCAGTTTTGCCAGCTGCTGGGATGTGCACAAAACCAACCCAGGATGACTTTGTCCTTCTCTAAAGGGCTACGTACTGACCTGTCATCCCTCTCGCTCCATGGTATACTCTGATTCAAAGGAGCAGGTGTATAAGCCCATATCCAAACTCTGTGTAGTCCAGTGTGTTGCTCTTATTCAGTGCCAAACAGTCCATTTCCTTATCTGATTACATTAAAAATTCTATGCTTGACTTGGTGACCTGATGTTTTGTTGGCTCTCGTGCTTGTGGCAGACTTGATTTTGCTTGGTTTAAAATTGATGTGAATCCTTCAGGCTATTGTGATCTTATTATTTGTCCCTAAAGCACCTTTTTAAATCATAGTCCGAATTAAGTCTGTAAAATTTCACCTTGAATTTCCACAGAAGTTTTGATCCACGTCATTTATTTGTTTTAAGAATATTCCATGAAAATAAAACTAGTAGGAGGTGAGGAGAGACCGAGACAAGAACATCAATGCGCTATTAACTGACGAGCAGCCATTACTTGTAAATTGAACAGTGCACCTTTGTTAAAACTAACAAGCAAAATGTTTTATCAGGCACAGGAACATTATTTAACGTCGATCACACATCCAATTGATCCAGCTACCCGAAAGTATTTCATGTAAGCATTAGCAGCAAATGGTTTCCAATTTTTCTAACTTAGTAATCAATAATTATGCAACTTTATAAATTCAAAAATGAATTAATCAGAGAGAGCCAGTGTGGCTTTGTCAAAGATAAATCATGACTGAGCAAGATAATTTTTTGAGGTTACCAATAAGTTGGAAAAAGAAGAGTTTATGGGTGGAAATTATACAGACTTCCAGATAGCATTCGATAAGGCTCCGAACAAGATCATTGGTTCTGTACAGCATTAGAGGTTATCCTTTTGCTAGAGTTGGTAATTGGTTGGCAGGTAGGCCCGATGGAGAGTCGGAATGAAGAGTATGCAATTTGATTGGTAGAATGTGGCAGGTGGTGTTCCTAGTGATCTGTCCTGGATCATCAATGTTTATTGATAAGTTAATGATTGGGCTAGAGGAACAAGGAGTTGAATATCTATGATATTAGATGACACTTGACAATCACAAGTAAGTAGTCCATTTGGGAGCAGGAATTTGCAAAGATACATGTGCAGAATAAGTGAGATTGCAAGACGGTGGCAGATGGAATTTTAATATGGGCAAATGTGAGGTCATCTACTTTGGACCTAAGAATGATAAGTTGGAATATTTTCTCCAGAACGATGGCACTGCTCCCTCACAGGGCCAACTTCTGCTATTGGGCAGGAAGTCTGAGAACACGCACGAACAGACTCAAAAACAGCTTCTTGCCCGCTGTTACTAGACTCCTAAACGACCCTCTTATGGACTAACCTGATTAACACTACACCCCTGTATACTTCATCCGATGCCGGTGTTTATGTTGTTACATTGTGTACCTTGTGTTGCCCTATTATTATGGGCCACGGTTTAGAGAACACCAAAGTGTATCATGGAGTTCATCTGACCCACAACTGTTAATAGATTTTGGTTATGAGGAGCACAAGGGCCCACTTTCCAGGTATTATGCAACAGAGATCTTAAGTATTTTTAAACAAAACAATGTTTATTCTATGAATCCAGTTAACATTTTATAAACATATAGTAAATATTTTATCAACTACCAACACAAATGCCCCCCCCCCCCAAAGATACAGTACTCTATAGGTAACCCTTAATAACCTTCCTAACAACATCCATAAGCCAAACACCCTTTTCTACAAAACAGTAGGTTTGAATTCCTTACAGAACACCGGTATTATTTTGAAGTTATCAAGTGGGCAGCACGGTAGCACAAATGGATAGCACTGGCTTCACAGCGCCAGGGTCCCAGTTCGATTCCCCGCTGGGTCACTGTCTGTGCGGAGTTTGCACGTTCTCCCCGTGAGTTTCCTCCGGGTGCTCCGGTTTCCTCCCACAGTCCAAAGACGGGCAGGTTAGGGGGATTGGCCATGATAAATTGCCCTTGGTGAACAAAAAAGGTTAGGAGGGGTTATTGGGTTCCGGGGATAGGGTGGAAGTGAGGGCTTAAATGGGTCGATGCAGACTTGATGGGCCGAATGGCCTCCTTCTGCACTGTATGTTCTATGTTCTGCTCTGGAGACATTCTTTAGCATGAAAAGAGAGAGACCAAAAGTACACCTCCTTTGTTTGAATGCAACTCCCAACTGAAAACGAAACCAAAAACCTCAGAGCCACAAAGCAGCTTCCAGCTCAAAACGAAAGTAAAAGACAGAATCACAGCCCAGCTCCACCCACACAGTGACATCATTGCAGCCATTTGATAAAACACACTTTTCTTAAAGGGACCCTCACATGACACTATTATGTATTTTCTTTTTATTTTCTTTTCTTTTCATGTGCTTAATGATCTGTTGAGCTGCTCGCAGAAAGAAATTTTCACTTGTACCTCGGTACAAGTGACAATAAACCAATTCAATCTAATCCAGTACCCGGATTCAATACCGGCCTTGGGTGATTGTGTGGAATTTGCACATTCTCTCCATGTCGACGTGGGTTTCCTCTAAGTGCTCTCGTTTACTCCCATAGTCCAAAGATGTGGAGGTTAGATAAATTGTACCTTAGTGTCCCAAACATATTAGGTGGGGTTACGGTGTTATGAGGATAGGGCAGGGGCGTGGGTAGAATGCTCTTTCGGAGGGTCTGTGCAGGCTCGATGGACCAAATGGCATCCTTCTGCAGCATAGGGATTCTAAATGGTGAGAAACTCCAAACAGTTGAAGAGCAAAGAAATTAGAATTCCAACTACACAACTTGCATTAATACAGCTCCTTAAATATTGTATCATGTCCAAAGACACTTCACAATAGTGTTGTCAAACAAGATTTGGCACTGAGCCACACCACCAAGGAGAGATTAAGGTAGATAAGGTTATGAGGACAGTTTGCATAAACCTTCCCTTGAGTAATGAACATTAATCAATTATCTGATCGAGGGGTTGAAAAGAATTCAACAGGTTGGATACTGTTACAATTCCAGTTGGTGTTATCACTGGACCGGAAGATCCCAGATTGGATTTTACCTTTTTTAATAAAATATAAAGAAACAGAGTCACAAGACCACCAATTAGTTTTAACAACAATGGGGGGAAAACATTTATTAAAAACATGAAAAAAGTGGATCATAAAACAATACTCGTTTATTCCCCCTTTAGGGTAACAATTACACACAGGTTTTAGGATTAACACAGATTACAAAGTACATCTGAAACCACAATGGTCTCATTAACACAGAGTCCCTTTTAAGCATACAAGATGTATGTGGTAAGATGCACTCCTCTCTGAACCCAAGAGAATGCCTGTGGATTTCTCCTCAAAAGGTGAGCCACCTTTTTTTACTGAACTCCGGATTCCACACAAGTGATTTCAAATTCTCCTTTCAAATCTTTTAAATTATGTTTTCTCTCCACTGCTTCCATCAAAGTTTTGCTTTCAGGTTTTATATCTCCCTTCCGGTTTCCTTTGTCTTAAAGGCTTTTACACAAATTCCGAGGTCCAGCCACCAATTTCCACAATTACTTCAAATAATGTCTCCCAAACTGTAGTAATTTCTCACAAACCTTAGCACTACTGGCAATATCTTTCTGGCCTCTCATGATCCAATGCCTTTTCAACTCTCTGACTTTACTGACGAGTAATTTGTTCTGTTCCTAGTTTCCTCTGTTCCATTAATTCCAGACTTCTTGGAAACTTATCTTCATTTTTCTAGTTTCCTTAACTGACTAGACTTTAGAGTTCCAGCATCTGTTCTCTTAACCATTATTCCATAGTATGGTTTTTCTTCTAGAAAGGCTAAGAGAAAGACATTCCCTGTTTAGCCTTCTAAAACCAACTGCTTCTAGCAAAGCTTTGAGAGCGGCCTTCTCTCTCACTACCTATCTCCAACTGCAATCAAATTAGCAAAGCTACAACTTAAAGCTTCTCTACCTTACAAGGCCCCAGTTGCTAAGCGACCACTATTGGTTTATTTACTCTTCACACCACAGCCCTCTCTATAAGCACAATAGAATCATAGTTAGAGTTGAAAACAACACCCACACATACAAACACCTTTGCCCAGCATGAATCTAACTATAGGTTTTACCCTTCCAGGCTCAAAAACATTAAATTAAACTCTCTGAAAGCTATACTTTCTTTGTAATATTTACCAATGCAAATATAAATCCCTTAAAGCTACCTTTGTTTTGGTAACAATACAAAGAAACCTGTCTGCCCAAGAAGGTTATGGATGCCTGAGGTTAATAGATTTTTGTTTATTAAAGATACAGAGGGACGTGGAATGAAGACAGGCACATTTAGTTGAGGTGCAGATCAGTCATTATCTTATTGAATGTCAGGGCAGGCTCCAGGAGCTGCATGGTCGCTTCGTGTTTCTATCTTATAAGAGGGAATAACGAGGTAGAAGAATTACATGGTAGGAGCTCTGAGGCAGGTTTGCCATGCTGTCAGTTCATTAGATGCTCCACATAGGCATACCAACAAATCAAAGGGGAAGGGCAAAAATTTGAAGTCCTTTGAAGTGCATGTCTTCAAATAAATAAAAATATTTATTTCACTTCAGTGAAAGTCTTAAGATTTGATCTCTGTATAAATTTTACAAATGTAACCCTTCTCTGTAGTTTGCTTCATTTGATTTTAGATTCATTAATTTGAAAAATATATATTTGCATATGTGAGAGAACTTGGTTGCTCTCATGGAGAAGATTACTTGAAGCAATACAGACAGACCTTGAAACCGCTTTCACAGTTCAAGTAGTTTTCAGCTGAAAAGCCCTTCAGAAGATGATCTTTCTGGATGTCATGATGAAAAACAAGGAAATGGCGTTAGATATATATTCTGTACACGTTTCCCACAGTGAGCTAACTTTGTAACAGTAAATTTAATCTACAATACCAGGAGCCTATGTGACGTCGTCTGCTGATCGCAGTGATATGAGATGACCACCCCTTCAAAATATTGACTTTGAGCAAGTAATATTCTGCAGTTCAAAAATGCCAACACTCAAAAGCAAATCCTCTTTTAGCCTAAAACGTATCTGGAAATAGGCTTTTTTGGTTTGATTTCACAGAATGGGTGGAAGGAAAGCCTAAAACAATTCTCCCTTCTAGTGATGATTACTTGATCATTCTTATGTGATCCAGTACAGTTTTCAGGATAACAGTTCACTGTGGCAGAGATTTATAACAATTGTTTTATCTCAGGTTGTGGAATTAAAAATCTTCCTTCCACCTGACGCAAAGGAGCCGTGTCAATAGTGCGTTATTTAAAATCCATTAGCCAATTCCTCAATCAGTAAAAGTAGTGATCTTCAGTGCTGAAGAAGCATCATATTCAACTCAAAATATTAACTTTGTTACTCTCTCCACAGATGCTGCAAAACATGCTGAATTTTTCCAGCACTTTTTATTTTAGTAAGATTGGTGTAACAAGTTGATTAAAATTAAAGCCTTTTATAAGTCTTTGTGATTCAAGTGTTATTTCCCTTTGTTTATAACTTGCATTTTGAACATTTTCAATCAAGCATGCAGTCCCCTCCGATGTGGACAGCTTAGCACTATGAAGTCTCCTGTATCTATAGACCATTGTCTGCATATGTGTCTGAAGTATGTTCATTGCTTTGAAGCAGCAACTCCCATGTTCGTAAATGAAGTGGAATGACAGTTCACTGCAGTGCGTGAAGATATAGAGCTAATTGAAAATGCAACTGTTACTTTAAATAGTGCCATGCTTTTGGTATTGCATAATTTAGTCTTCGCCACCAATGATTCAAATACATGAGATAGTATCCTGAGTGGTGCTAAACAGTTTGAGTTGTTCAGAAAATAAGAACACTTTTAAACTCTGCATGAATTAGCATTTTACTTAACCAAAATGAAAACAATAATTAATTTTGGATTTGGTTATTAAATTTTAATATTGTGTGTGTACTGGTTGGAGTACACTTAGAAAATGCAATTTTCTACAAAGGGTTCAGAAGCACCTCGGCAATGTAGAAAGCAAACAGAAAGGAACCAGGAAAAGGGAGAGATAAACTACTTACACAATGGGCACATTATTTGCTTTTCAGAATTAATATCTACTGCAGAATTACTCTAATCAGGTGGCACTGATGTTGAGTAAAGATCTGAATGCAAAAATATCCAATAGCTAAGTTGTCCTTGCGTGTCTATGTTTGCATGCACGTTGATGCTTAAATTTGAGTTTTTTGTTAATGGCTTCAATGTTTTTTATATGTTGATGTTGTAGGTAGGCATGAAGTCGGCCAGGTTCGTCCTACAGAACATTGGGTGGAAGAGACAGCAGTTCCAGCACAGCCTGTTGATAGCTGTAGGGCTAGAAAATGGCACAGTGAAGGTGCAGGACTAATTTAAGCACGTATAATACTTGCTAAAAGCTATCCCATCGGTGCAGTTTCTGAGTGTTGCTGAGAATGACACCTCAGTGGTTTGGGGAAAACAAATATTTTTTTAAAATTAGGGGGCAATTTAGCATGGCCAATCCATCTAATCTTCACATCTTTTAGTTGTGGGGGTGAAATCCACGCAGACACGGGGAGAATGTGCAAACTCCACACTGTGACCCGGGGCCAGGATCGAACCCGGGTTCTCAGTGCCGTAGGCAGCAGTGCTACCAGTGCGTCACCGTGCTGCCCTGCTCTAGAATTTATGCAATTAACTGAGAATAAGGGAGGATTAAATTAAAAAGCTCTGAATACCAAATTGCTCAAATTTGACACATTATGTTCCGGCCATGTACTGTTGAAATGCTTACGTAGATTTCAGGGGCTTTCAGGGTTTTGAAGTGGAAATGTGCAGCAGCGAATACGTATCAAAATTTGGAGTAATAAGCTTGTTTTATAACCCAACTTGTTTCTCTTTAGTGGAGTGCTGGGAATTATTTTCAAATGAATGCAATGTGTTTCTATTTGAAGGAAGTTCTTTTTGAGGATTCAGTTTTTCTAAGTCTCTGTTTTTGGAAAAACATAATTTTTTTTGTTTTGTTTTAACATAATTCTGTTTGTAATATAGTGCACTAAGATTCAACATGGGTATGTGAATGCATGTGTCGTTAGTTCTTAGCATCAGTTGTCAGCACAGGTGATCGTCCATAAACGATTTCCTCCGAGAAATGAATGGTAAATGGAATAATGAATTCTGATATGAGCGAAATTAGCATTTAGGTGTTGCTAGTAGTGATTAGAGGGATGGAGAATAAATCTTTCATGAACACTGCAAATTTTGACCTTTCGGAAAAGGAAGAGTTGCTGGGACATATGCATAACTATCTGTACACTTACTGGAATCAATGTTTAATTACTTTGACAAAGATAAATTATTTTATTTTGCTACTCATTTATGCGCTAGAAAAGATTTTGATAACACAAACATAATACGATGTAAACATGACTCAAACCAACAGCCATAAAGTAAGTACACTTCATGCAGTTTGATTTCTTTTCAACAAAAATACAGTCCTGGAGCATGTTAATTTCTAAAACTTTAGTTGTTGCTTTGGGGATTTACCCTTTCATTAGCTGTGAAAGATTTATTTATTTTTTTCTCTGCCAAACCACTTGAAAATAATTACTCCGGTTTTGCAAATTGTGAAGTCAAACCCTAACTTTTTCATTGACTCAAGCTGAATTTATAGGCAGTGAATGTTTGCTCAATGGTTATTATACGGTTTCAGATAACTGTATCACATTAATGTGAAGACATTCTGCCAAATTTTATTTTTCTTTGAATGTTGACTGCATGCAACTGCTAGAAACATGTTACTGGTTCACATTTTCCCAAGATAGTTCATTTCAACGCTCTAACGACATTTTTGCATTAGTAGTAAACAGGTTTTAGCAGAGCTAAACTTTGATTTGTGCATGCCATTACCAACATCAGGTTACAATTGCAGAGAGTTAAATATAAATAATGTATCCCACAGAAGATGAAAGGAACAGGCACTGAGCTTAGCAAAGAATACAGGAAAGAAGAAGTCACGCTATGGTTAGTTTTCTTTCCTTAGCCAACACTGTATGCACAGAGTGCAAACATCCGCCCAGAAAGAGAGGGAGTTTGGTGAAAAGGCACGAGAGGGTAGAACCTGCAAGGTGACTGAATGTTCTGCCAACGAATACAATGGAAACGAGGTGTGAGGCTGGAATTGGCCATTCTAAATTGTCCCTGAGATTCCAACGCTGAGATGGGATTATGGGGTTCCAGGGATATGGTGGGACAGTGGGCCTAGATGTAGACTCAATGGGCCGAATGGCCTCCTGCAATCTAGAGATTCTAGGAGCCATTAACCTAAGTACCTGTGAAACATTTTGATGCATCCTGAGATTATGAAAGGAGATATATAAATACATGTGATTCTTTCTTTAAAAAGGGGTTTGTGTCCCCTAGCCAGATTTGACATTGCAAGGCAGCATCAAGTTTGTGCCCAGTGCCCTCAAATGTCTAGCCCATGATTGCAAAGATAGGAATAGTATTGGGAGTGCAGCAGATATGGAGACAATGAATGATTTGGGGCTGAAGGTATCCTAGGCAGAAGTGGAGGAGTTGGTTAGCAGGTTAAACACAACACCAATGTTCTGATGGGCAGGGAACAATTGACAGTTAGTAAAATGGGGCAATAGTTATGGAGCAGCTTTTCCTCAAAAGTGTAGAATCACTGACTGCAACTTCTGGATTCCACTTTATTCTGTGCATGTGTGGATTCCTGAAGTTTCCGGGGGAATCGCTATGTACAGTGGTGTTGAATATCACAACGGAAATATAGAGTGCTTAAAATTAATTGTTTTAATAACCTGAGAAGTGAGACCATGGGAAAGGGTGAGGCTGACCAAATGGCCCTGAGTTAGTTATGTGTTTCAGAGCCCATGTAAAATGTGAGGTTAAGGGGCGATGGGGGCAGAAAATTCAGGCAAGACAACTCGGGGCAGTAAAGTGTAGAATGAAGTTAACAAATATAAAAGCGTTGGAGGAGGAAATCTGGGAAAATAAATTGTTGTGAGAATTGTGATGATGCTAAATGAGGATAACTTTAAGTGAGAAATGACAGCGAGGAACTCCAATGAGGGTCAGGGATGAGCCTGATGTTGAATGCGATGAGTGCGGGGTCTCCATCACTGTTTGGTAGCGCATGATGGGATCTTGTTGCCAGGCAGGGAGGCTTTGATGACTGGAAAGGAATTACAGCCCTTAAATCTGTTTTCAATGCCTATTGATTCATCTATCTTATCGCAGTGAATGGCAAACGACTTATTTGCAGCTTTTAAAAAGCTGATCTGAGATTATAACCTAAACATGTATAAATTTGACTTGTTTAAGAAGTATTGTTCAAGCAAAGGGTGAGAGGTGGGCAACAAACAGTAATTTAAAATGAGAGGAATTTGAGGCTGTGACACATAGAGTAATGAAGATTCACCCATTGGTGGAATAGAGCCATGGAAGGGTTCAAGGGCAAGGGTTCTGAAAATGATTTCTTTTGGTGCACTGAGTTTGTGGAGCCTGGCAGCACGGTGCTGACTGAAATGCAAGAATTCGTGCAGCGGACAATTCAGCCCATAAGAGCCCTGGATTAACTGAAGTTTGTGAAGGGAACTGTAACCGGGTGATATGTAAATACCTGGAGAGATGAGAGCTCGTCTGGAATTTGTTATGTCAATAATCTCAGGACCTCCAGGCCACAGGGAATGATGGGAGCATTGTCGATGCTGGCAAGGGGAGCATAGGTGGAATCATTCTTACACTTGTTACAATACCTGCAAGATTTGCATGTAATTGCAATGCTGATATATAAATATTGACCCATTTGTTCCAAAATGGTATCAACTGAAACTATGCAATGAAATGTGAATTGCAGCTTTCCCAACAAACCTTTACAAAACTTTTGACTGGAAGTTTTTATTTTATATTTGAGGATACTCTCCTGCAGTTGCTTTGGTAAAAACACTTAGCACAGAGCAGATAAATTGGAAAATTAAAAGGGAAAGCAGTCAGGCTCTCAGCAACACTTAGTATATTTTTTAATTGCAGCAAACTAAGTTTACTAATGAACGGATATTTGATTTGTACAATCATAGCTTTTCCAGTGCATCGTTTAACTAACTCACTGCTGCAAAGCCTCATTCTTAACTTCACTTAACCATTTTGTTCCAATTCGTCTCTGCTCCTTTCTCCTGTTCTGATAAAACGTGTTGAGTCATAGATGTATCTTTTCCCTAAGGTTCTGGAGCTTCCTAGTGGTAAAATCCTCAAGACATTAATAGGCCACACGGAATGTGTCCAACGATGTCAGTTTACACCTGATGGGAAGATGCTGATTTCCAGTTCTAATGACAGTACAATACGGGTAAGAAAAACATTTCTTCCAAAAGTCTTATTCTGTATAAGTATATCCCTTCTGACACTTCTATCTACTTTGAACTTCTTTGAATCTTTATACATAGAAAAAAATAGATTGTGTCTTCACATTTGCGCTATTAACCACTCAGCCGGACAGTGCAAAATTTCAACATTTTTGTGCTAAACATTAGCGAAAAACAAGCTCAGACCTGATAGCAGGAAGCACTTCTTGACGTAGAGTGATAAATACTTAGAATAGATTTCTGGTAATGGCAAAAGCTCTGGAATTATTCAGGAGACCGTTGAGCACTGTGATGGGGAGTTTATACTATGAACAAGACGACCTAAATAATCTTGCTATCTTTAATTTATGAAAATATTGAATCATAGAACATAGAACATACAGTGCAGAAGGAGGCCATTCGGTCCATCGAGTCTGCACAGACCTACTTAAGGCCTCCCTTCCACCCTATCCCTGTAACCCAATAACCCCTCCTAACCTTTTTTTGGTCACTAAGGGCAATTTATCATGGCCAATCCACCTAACCTGCAAGACTTTGGACTGTGGGAGGAAACCGGAGCACCCGGAGGAAACCCACTCAGACACGGGGAGAATGTGCAGACTCCGCACAGACAGTGACCGAGCAGGGAATCGAACCTGGGACCCTGGTGCTGTGAAGCCACAGTGTTAATCACTTGTGCTACCGTGCTGCAGAATTTCACTTTTAACTAGCAAGAGATGCATGTAAAAGTCATCCCAGTCAATTGCCAGGAATTCACATGCAATTACAGTGCAAGCATTATTACAGTTGTCAATTGAGTTTGTTCTTCAGAATCCAGTATCAGCTTGTTTGAGATTCTTGGGGACTACAAAGCGAAACACATTGTATTAGGAAAACAAATATCTCTATCAAAGTTCTGTTTTACACAGAAAGTTAGGGATGATATGAGCTTTAGTGCTCACTTTAAAACACGCAAAGTATCAGTGGGTCCCTTGTGTCTTTACCTACAGGAAGGATGAAATATATGACTCTCCATGCTTAAGAGACTGTAGGTGAAGTTGCACAGATAAATATCTGTTGGAACTTCGAGGAGTAGAAGTGTGGAGATTCAGATGTGACTTTGTGTCATACTGGTGTTGGTCAAATAAGGCTAGTGTGACATGCATGGAAAAATTAGCATGGATCAAGTAGTTGAATGACAAGCAAAAGCGCCAGCTACAAAAGAACAATCAAACCTAAGCTCACTTTCCAGTTCTTGGCCTGTAACCTGTAGGCTATGTCATTTCAACGCATATCCAATTTTTTTTTTTTAAGTGTCATGAGAAGGTCACGTTAAGAAATGTTGGGCTGCTCAAGTTACTGCAGTGATGTCAGAGTGTGGGTGGAGCTGGGCTGTCTGTCGGCATTTAGTTTCACTTTGAGAAAAGCTTGGGTGTGTCTGTTTTTTGGGTTTCGTTTCAGTGTTGGAGATGCAGCCAACCAAATAATGTGTAATGTTTTTCTCTCTGCCATGTAAAGACTATCTCTTGATCATTTGGTGAATTCAGAGTGATAACTGTTCTCAGTAGTGAATTTAAACCTGATGTGCTTCTGTTAAAAGTTTTTTTTCAAAATGTCTTATGGACGTTAAAAGGAAAGTAAGGCATACTTAGTGTTGAATTCTTTGGGGGTTGTATTTGAATTGATGGTTGCTAAGATGTTCACTATGTTTTACAAAAAGATTAACTTGAGTTCATAGAATAAACATTGTTTTGCTTTAAAAAATACTTTTCTATTTCTGCTGTACCACACCTGTAGAGTGGGCCGTGTGCTCCCCATGCCACAATCTAGTAAAAGTCTTGGGTGAACTCCATGGATACACTTTGGGGTTCTCTAGACCCTGGCCCATAACATAAGTGTGATGAGGGTTTGCCTGTACCACCCTTTCAATCAGGGAGTTCTAGACCCCATCATTCTCTGGGTGAAAAGGATTCTCCTCAGTTCCCCTCTAATCCTTCTTCCAATTATTTTACATCTTGAGTATTGCTGAAAAAAGAGACATTTTGTAAATTTTAGTCTTGCACTCATCGGGACACTTCGCAAGAACACACATGAAGGCAAAACACAATTTATAGTGTATGAGCCGTTAGTGCTGACTGGTTGGCAGGTGGACTCTGGATGTTAGAGGTGTTGCCATAGAGTATGCACCAGTTGATGGTATAAGGATCATCTCATGGTGCATTACTAGAGATCGAAAAAGATCTTGAATTTTCCTCAGTTTGTAGAGAGAAACAGGAACAAAGGTTTGATGAAGGTTACATGTTTCCCAAGGGAAAAATGAACAATTGCAATTATTTCTCTGTAGGTCCATTGCTTAAAGCATAGGGTGTACAGAAGCTTGATTTAATGCAATAAAATATTTAGTGTCTAATTCAAATTCTCTTACACAAATTCTCTTACATCTGTGCATATGCGGAAACTCTTGAAACGTCAGTTGAATTCAGAACATCAGTGACTTGCATCTCATCATGTCTCTCCCGTGAGGTGCATCACAAATAATGTATGTTAGAGCAGGGTTTTTCAAACCTATTTTCCCAGGACCCACTTTTGCCAACCGGCTGACCTTCAGGACCCACGCCAGCCGACCTCCACGACAAGCCATGTTTGCTTACTTTGCAGAAACCATTTGAATCCTTGTGGGAACAGAAGATCCAGCCTCGCACATGTAGGTCGTCGTGAAGGGCAATAGCATCAAAATGCTTATTCTACTCAGCACTAGATACTCCTGAGAGATTCTACTCCACAATACTGACATCTCTTGGACTTTTGGCGTGTGTTTCATGTGCTAGCACAGGTCAGGTACAGCAGTTGAGTCTTTTCATTTAAAATCAGCTATAAGTTAATAACTGACTCTGGGGTGTCAACCTCAAAATTTTCACCCACCAGTTCTCTTTCAAAATCTGAATGTTTTACTCACTTGCCAGTACTTCGCTACATACAACACACATGGGCTTTTCAATTGACAGAACCAAGAAATCATCTTTATACTTTGTTCCTTAGTTAATTTCTTCTTTGTAGTGTTGCCTGTTTTCGATCCCAACAGCGTCGCCAATACTGTTGGTAATATTAATGATAATGTTGGTGAACCACAAGCCTTCCCGTATATCGATCAAATGGCCACACAACCAGTTAGTTCAAAAGATGGTTTATTTACATACGCAAGAGTTACCTCGACATGCAAACACAATATCTACTACGAGTTAAACTACACCTATCAGCTACAATAATCTACTTAACTTCAGGGCAACCGGCACTGTGCAAATGGATAAGGCCTTTATCTGGATTTCACTTGGCTGGTTCGAAGAAAGCGGCTCTGTTTCTGCTGGGCTCATCCGTCAGGTAGCGATCGATGGTCTTGAACTTGGCTGGCTGTTCCTGCTACAATTGGTTTGGCACAGGCCGGATCCAAAAGAGACAGAACACATAGCTGTGCTCTCTTTTATCCCTCTGGGATTTTGTGCTCTCTGGGGCGGTCCTTAACCTTGGACCCAATAGTTTGACAGAGCTCTGATCACTGTCTTCGATTTCGGCCAATATAGGGGTGGGTGCCTTGGTAGCTGGCCGGGTCCTTAGCGGTCATTGACCTTGGCAGTTGTGCTTTCTGAGTAAAGGGAGTGGCGCCGATCAGTCTGTGGCTGTACCGGTTGCTGGATTGGAGTTCTATTGTCCTGGGAAAATGGGCCATTGAAATGCAAACGAGCGGTGGTTTCGATCAGGCCTGGTTACCTGTGTTTCAGATACACATAGGCTCTATATCTGTCTGAGTCCTGAGTTGGCCATAATTCCCATGGTTCTTTGCAGGTGGCCATCTTAGATGGCTACATCAGGCTGTTAATCAGGGGCCCTGGAGCTCTGTGCAGAGCTGACACTATCACTGCTTTGTCCTCTCATGGATTCTCCTGCGCAGCTCTCTCGATTCAGATGTGAAATCCTGGCCAGTAGGTACTTTGCCTATTTGTGTCTCTGGCAATCTCTTCCTTGTAACAAAATGATCCACCTTCATAGTCCTCTTACCTTGCCTGTTAGCAACTAGAATGGAAGAAGCTCTCTTTGATTTGGCACCAAAGGCACGTTGTAAATGTCCTTCCTGTTTATTCCCTTATTTCCCCTTTTATTTTGCCGTTATCATTTTATTTTTGATCCATGAGTGGTTAATGGACACGTACGTTTAAGTCAAGCAGCAGAGGGAATGATAATTCAGAAGTTAAAGGAAGGAACATTCTGCTAATCTCTGCTAGTTTGAACAGGACTTCAGAGTTTTTGGCACCAGAGAGAGAGAGATGGGGTGTGACTCTGATTGATTGAAAAGGCCATACTCTGCCCGATAACCAGTAGTGATTGGATCCTATCCCAGTGGGATGGTTCAGAGACCTGAGGGAGCAGTTGGGTCGTAGACAGAGAAAAACAAGGATATGCTTTCTCTCCCTCTCCTGAAAGGCTGAGAGTGTATTCCCGAGGCAGCAGAGAACCTGAATGAATAAATGTACAGGAAAACCATTACAGGCCACATGCAAAGACCAGGGCACACCCACATGCGCATACACCCTGTCTGTCTCATTCTTTCGGCATATTGTATTACTAGCCCAGAGTGTCGTGACTTATGAACAGAATGCGTGTCGTCAAGTGTACGTGCAAAGCGCATGACCTTCTTTGAAGACTGAACACAGCCTTATTTTGTTTTCATTTAAAAGCTGGTAGTTAATGGAACCCTCTCCTTGTTGTAGGTGGTGGGGGGCAGAGTGAAGCGAGAGGGTGTTCTCAGAAGCAAGAATAGGCAATATCTTAACCTCCAAAAAGAAGAATTGGATCTCCCTCCAATTTTCTTTTGAATATTTATATTGGCATTTTTAATTATAAAGTAAAACTTTACGTTCAATATTTACAGCACATGCGGTTCTTATGTACATACAATCGTTCTTGATGTTTCCTTCCCCTCTTCCTGCCCCCCCTCCTTGGCATCCCCCTCTTTTGCTCAGGGTGTTCTGCCCTTCGCTCCTATTGTCCCGCCCTTCCCTTTATGTTTTCTGTTGCCAGCCTTGTGGGGTCAGGGGGCGGGTGGCTTCTGCCTCCTCCCTCCCACCACACTTCTCCCTGTAGTTGCCCAGAGTTTCCGCCTTTCTTCCTCCCCCCTTCCCCTTAGAGTTGTGCAACCCTGTCTGCTTTCTCCCGTCTCTCGCCTTTTTCTCTATTCGCTGTTGGCTTCGAACAGGCCTTGAAACAGGCCAACGAACTGCCCCGTGCTTTGAGGAAGCCTACTTCTGACCCTTGTATGGTGTACTTGATCTTCTCCAAATGGAGAAATTCTGCCAGATCTGCCAGCCAGTCTGCAGCTGTGGGTGGTGCTGCTGATCGCCAGCCGAGCAGGATTCTCCGGCGTGTGATTAGGGAAGTGAAAGCTAAGGCGTGGCCCTCTTCCCCATGTGTAGCCCTGGCTGTTCTGATACTCCCTTCACTTTAAAGGATAAATTAATCTCTTGTTCAATAATTCAACATTTAAGTCTCAAATCATGCTTGTCAGGGAGTTACGGCCATGTATTGTATCTTTATCTTGAACACCTCTGTCAGCTTATGGCTGTTGTTGAGTCAAGAGTTCTGCTCCTTTCCCAAGACACCTTTATTTTCCTTGAACACACTCAATACAAAACTCATATCACCACACGTGCCACCTGCAATCCTTTACATTTCAGTGTCAATTATTGGTTGAGATTAACAAAGATTAGCAGAGATTAAACATCAATTTGACATGTATTTGGAATGCCCATTCCTAAGAGCCTGCACTTTTTAAATGCAGCGCCGTACAAAATAGTACAAGCACGCCTGTAAAGATATGATATTTCCTTTCTAAAGATGTATTCCTATTTGCACCATAAACATGGGTTGACTGGTTAAAACTCCAATTCTGAGTCCACGCCTGAAGCTTGGAGAACCAACAAAGCAAGAACGCTGTGCAATGTTTTCTCCTACGAAAGTTGCTTGTGTTCAGCCATTGCTGCTAGCCGTTTACACTGTTGTGCAGTCAGTTCAGTTTCTGTAGTTTTCAAGGTAACTTTAAAATCATTAAATTGCTGTTTAACCAGGTTTCATTGAAACGTTTCCGCATGTGCAGAAAATGATGTGCTTGGGCTGTCATTTTGAAATCTTAATTTCTTTGATGTTCACCAATTATTTTCGGTATGCAGTAACCTTTTGAATTCAGAATTATTTTTTCTCTCTGTTCTTTCAAATAATAAGGAAAAACAATTATTTGGAAAAGCCACCTGCTTCAGATTTCAGAGCAGGCAGCAGCTTGTGCTATTTTGAAGAGTAGAGGCTTCAGCGGTGAAATCTTGCACTGCATGTGTGATGTGTGCAGATCACCAATGATCACGATAGCCAGCTCAAAGAATTGAAGTATACGGATTATCTTCCCTCGCACCTTTCTTTGAAGCTGAGTAGCTTGCTGATAAATAGTGATTCCATCTCGGAAGTGTCTTTACACTCGGCATCATAGTTTCTTTACTGGAAATAAGCTATGCTGCCGAGACTTCTGATCCGTCATTAACACTTGGAGGATAATTAATAAGACTCTGAAATAAATCAAGGAACCTGATGGGTCAGATGTCAAGGCCCTCTCATCCCAACTCTGACCGACCAAAACAAAGACTTGAAAAACCCACCACCAAAGAAAACTATTTAAATTTAACAAACTACCTCCTCCCCCCACCCCATCAAGGCAGTTCCTTCCTCCATTAAGGAACTTAACCTGAAGACAATGTATGGTATGACCCCAACTTGGCAACAGCTAATTTCTCGGACCTTTTGGAAAACCAGTGTCTGAAACTATCAGACAACACAGCTGATATTGTAAATAATTCCCAGTTTGGATGACTCATGGAAATTAAATTATTCTCCGAAATTTGAGAATTGCTATGAAGACAACAGGCCAATGTAACTCTCACTGTCCTGTCTTCTATCACATGGATGCATACAGAGTTATTGATTAAACGGAGGAGACATCAAGCAGGAGAGCATCCTAAAATGGTTACAGCACAGAAGGATGCTTTTCGGCCCGTTTTGACCTTGCCGGATCTCTGCCAGAATAACTCATTTAGTTCCACTCGACCGCCCTTTCCTTTCCCCGTGGACCTCTAAATTCTTCATCTTCAGATGTTTATCCAATTACCCTTTGAAAGCCACGATTGAACCTACCTCCACCATTTCAGATCGTAACTGCTCACTGTGTAAAGAAGTTTTACTTCATGTCGCTATTGGTTCTTTTGCTAATCACCTTAAATTAGTGTCTCCTGGTTCTGGATCCTTCCACCAGTGGGAGGAATTTTGCTCTACTCTGTTTAGATGCCGCATGATTTTAAACATTTCTATCAATCTCCTTTCAACCTTCGCTAAGGAGAGCAACCCCAATTTCTCTAACCTATCCACGTCAAATCTTGTCTGCGCTTTCTCCAAAAAGTTTGCATTCTTCCCAAATGTGTTCCCCAGAATTGGACACAATACTTTTTAGTTGAGGCCAAACCAGAAATTTATAAAAGTTCATCAGAACTTCCTTGCTTTTGTATTCAGTACCTGTATTTATAAAGCTGAGGATTCAAATGCCTTTGAATGCTTTCTCATGCCATCTTTAAAGATTTCTGCATGTATGCCTCTGGATCTCTCTGTTCCTGCATGTTCCTCAGATTCATACCCTTTATTTTATATTGCCTCTCCTCATCCTTCCTACCAGAACGTATCACTTCACACTTCTCTGCATTAAATTTAATCTGTCATATGCCCATCCATTCCACTAGCCTGTCTATGACCTCTTGACGTCTGTCATCAGCCTCCACATAGTTCACTCCCAGGTCTTGTGTAATGTATAAGTGTTGAGATTGTGTGTTACACATCAGAAATCTAGGTTATTATTATATTTTTTAAAAGCAGCTCTTCTCATACCAAACCTTGGGGAGCCCCAATGTATATCTTCCTCTATTCCAAAAAAACAATTGTGTTTCCTGTCACTCAGCCAACTTTGTATCCATACTGCCACTTTCTCTTTTATTCCATGGGCTTCAAGTTAGCAGGCATGTCCCTTCTGTGTCACTTGATCAAATGCCTTTTGTAAGTCCATATGCCCCACATTGAACATATTACCCTCATCAACCCTCTCTGTTGCCTTATCAAAACACTTTCCCGCCTTATCCCCGTAATCCTTGATACCCTTACTGATTAAATATCTGTCTATCTCAGCCTTGAACATACGTAATGACCCAGCCTTAACAGCCCTGTGCAGTAAAGAATTTCACAGATTCATTACCCTCTGAGAGATGAAATTTCCCCTCATCTCTGTCTTTAATGGGTGACCCTTTACTCTGAGATTATGCCCTTTGGTCTCAGATTCTGCTATGAGGAAACATCCTCTCAGCATCTATCCTGTCAAGCCCCGAGAATCTGTTGTGTCGCAATTAGGTCACAGGGGCAGTTCATTCATTTACCTTTCCTCAGTTTTGCGAGGTTACAATTTACCATATAAACGTATGAATAAATATTTTATGCGGAGATTCAGAAAAATATGTCTTGACATCGAGAAACTGTAATGATACTTGCTGTTGAATAATGGTTGAACAGAATTTTTTTATGAGGCTCACTGTGTGCCAGTAGATGTACTTTTTGCTGATGGCTTATTATATTCTCCATTGGCAGAAATCAAAGTGCCACCCAACCTAAATAAATAAATAACCATTAACACTGCAATGAAGTTACTGTGAAAAGCTCCTAGTCCCACTTGTCAACATTTTGTCCATAGCCCTGCCGGTTATGGCACCTCAAGTGCACATCCAAGCACCTGTTAAATTAGGTGAGTGTTTCTGCTTCTACCACCCTTTCAGGCAGTGACTTCCAGACTCCTACCACCCTCTGGACGAAAAACATTTTCCTTACCACCTCTCTCATCCTTCTACCAATAACCACATCTATGCCTCCAAGCCAATGACCCGTGTGCTAAGGCCCTTCCCATTCACTCTATCCAGGCCCCTCACAATTTTGTACATCTCAATCAAATCTCCCCTTAGCCTCTTCTGTTCTGAACAGAACAGCCCTGCCTGTCCAATCTTCCCTCAGAGCCAATTTCCCAGTCCTGGCAACATCCTCGTAAATCTCCAGTATACCCTGTGGTGCAATCAGCTCAGTAAAAAGATGATCAGGACTGCACACAGCATTCAAGTTGTGGCCTAATTAATGTTTTGCGTAGTTCCAGCATAACCTCCCTGTTCTTGTATTCTATGCCTCACTGATAGAGGAAAGTCTGCCATGTGCCTTCTTAACCACCTTTTTGACCTGTCCTGCTACCTTCAGAGATCTGTGGACATTAACTCCAAGATCCCTCACATCCTCTACACCTCTCTACCCTCCCATCCTTTACCTTGTTTGACCTTCCCAAATGCATCACCTCACACTTCTCTGGGTTGAGTTCCATATGCCACTTTTCTGCCCACTTGAGTGGTCATTGATTTTTTTTTTCTTGCAGTCTACAGCTAGCCTTCTCCCTATCAACCAAGTGGCCAAATATGTGTCATTTACAAAATCTTTGACCATTCAGTAATACTGACCCCTGAAGAACCTCACTGGAAACAGCCTTCCAGCCACAAATATTCTAAGAGGTTCAAAGTTTTATGCATCTTCATCACTACTTGATTTTATATTCTCTCGATACAGAGACACATTTTATAGTAATAAATGGAGCTCTGATTCATTCCGGAATCCAGCTCCTGCTTACTGCTCAGAACATTCTGAATTAACACTTGGACAAGTTTGACCTACAGTGCTTTAAAGTGGTGCTGAAGTGAATACATTGTTGCACAAATTGGCACTGGACTCTCTATCTGCTTTCGAACCAGCACATTTCTCTATCTTTGCACTTCTTTAACTGCTGGTTTCTCATGCATGAAATTCCCCGATGCTTGTGTATAGACTGCAATAATAAAGGCAACGTGCATGAATGTATAAATAAAGTAGGCATTGAGGCACCCAGCAATTTATTGCCCATGTGAATTTGACTGCTGAGCTTGGATTCCAGATCTGGGTCACAACCATGTTAAAAGAAAACTGATTTTAAAATAAAACACAAGATCACTGCAGGCAGTCTATTTATTTCCATTTCTTTTAGTGCATAGGGTTGTAGCGATTACATTCCATTGTAAATTTCTATTTATAGCTCCAGTTTCACTGTGAACAAGTTGTATTTAAATCCTTTTGAGCAAAACTCTATCCGACATCAGAAATCGTGCATGTCAGAGCACTGAGGACATTTTCTGCAAATTGGAGCTATGTGCCTTAAGCATTTAGATGTACTTATCTAAAATGTGGAATTTGTTTTTATCGGTTTTGGATGCAAGTGTAAGTTGAAGCATGAGACTTTATCATGAAAAATTGGGTGTCAATTCAGGGATTGGGCTTGGTTTCACGGTCGACAGTGAAGCAATGACTCTCTTCAATGACCTCAGAGAAAGCTCTTCACAAACGTCCAGTGATCTAAGTGACGTTGATTTTCCCTCCCCTGCCATAGTGTGAATCTGGCACCAAGCCAAGGGTAACTCCAGGCATCCAACAATAGTGCCACCATGATGCAGGGTAACCACCTAAACAGATCAAAGTATTCGTACAGACCGTAAACCTAGAAATTCTTCTCTTTATTGAGAAGTTTGCGATCAACAAATAAAATGTTACGTTATCCGAGACACTGAAGTCGTTTGACAGTAATTATCAACTTAGTCTCCTGTTAAAATCCCAGTTACATCTCATTCAACAAAGCTTACCTTTTTTCAAGGAGGTTTATACAGCGAGAAGAGACAACTATGATTGCAAGTTGTCATCAGTTCAGTCATTCCCAATTGGTTGCATTCTGATGGGGCACCCATTGATGAAGTATGGAATCACTGACAGCAACTTCTGGATTTCCACTTTAGCTGCGCATGTGGACTCCAGAAGTTGCTGTCAGTTTCAGAGGAGCAATGGAGGTGAGCACTGATGGTTTCACTATCATTACTGTTGCAAAATCTGGATCATTGTCAGTTCAATAGGTTCTGATAATTGCATTGCTGCACCAAAAGTGGTTAGAACTGTCAAAGTTCATGTTCTTATTCTTGGAAAAAAAATCAATCTGAATCCACTGAGACATTAATGGAAAACGAAGGGCAAATCATATTTATGTAGCAGCCTTTGTATTCTTAGAATGCCCCAAGCCAACTACCAACTCAAGCAAGTTAATCAGGGATGACCTGAATACAACAGCATTGGTACCAGCGTCAAAATTTCACTTTCAATTGGACTCTCATGTGCAGTCATTTCCCAGAGAGTAGGTTCCATTACTATTGTATCGCTGACTGACAGAAAGGGCCTCTTTTCTGCCCAGTCAACCATTATATAGCATTGCAATGGGAAAGGGAGAAAATAAAATGGAAAATTATCATCAGGCGCCACCTAAAATAGTTTAGCTACTCAACAACCATTTCAAAAGTAAGCATGAATGTAAAAATTGTGTTGGGGCAGAGTGTAAATATGAACAAGTATGAAAACTTGATAGAGTTTTTCGAGGAGGTCACTAAGATGATTGATGCAGGTAGGGCAGTAGATGTTGTCTATATGGACTTCAGTAAGGCCTTTGACAAGGTCCCTCATGGTAGACTAGTACAAAAGGTGAAGTCACACGGGATCAGGGGTGAGCTGGCAAGGTGGATACAGAACTGGCTAGGCCATAGAAGGCAGAGAGTAGCAATGGAGGGATGCTTTTCTAATTGGAGGGCTGTGACCAGTGGTGTTCCACAGGGATCAGTGCTGGGACCTTTGCTCTTTGTAGTATATATAAATGATTTGGAGGAAAATGTAACTGGTCTGATTAGTAAGTTTGCAGACGACACAAAGGTTGGTGGAATTGCGGATAGCGATGAGGACTGTCGGAGGATACAGCAGGATTTAGATTGTCTGGAGACTTGGGCGGAGAGATGGCAGATGGAGTTTATTCCGGACAAATGTGAGGTAATGCATTTTGGAAGGTCTAATGCAGGTAGGGAATATGCAGTGAATGGTAGAACCCTCAAGAGTATTGAAAGTCAAAAGATCTAGGAGTACAGGTCCACAGGTGATTGAAAGGGGCAACACAGGTGGAGAAGGTCGTCAAGAAGGCATACGGCATGCTTGCCTTCATTGGCCGGGGCATTAAGTATAAGAATTGGCAAGTCATGTTGCAGCTGTATAGAACCTTAGTTAGGCCACACTTGGAGTATAGTATTCAATTCTGGTCGCCACACTACCAGAAGGATGTGGAGGCTTTAGAGAGGGTGCAGAAGAGATTTACCAGAATGTTGCCTGGTATGGAGGGCATTAGCTATGAGGAGCGGTTGAATAAACTCGGTTTGTTCTCACTGGAACGAAGGAGGTTGAGGGGAGACCTGATAGAGGTCTACAAAATTATGTGGGGCATAGACAGAGTGGATAGTCAGAGGCTTTTCCCCAGGGTAGAGGGGTCAATTACTAGGGGGCATAGGTTTAAGGTGAGAGGGGCAAGGTTTAGAGTAGATGTACGAGGCAAGTTTTTTACGCAGAGGGTAGTGGGTGCCTGAAACTCGCTACCGGAGGAGGTAGTGGAAGCAGGGACGATAGGGACATTTAAGGGGCATCTTGACAAATATATGAATAGGATGGGAATAGAAGGATACGGACCCAGGAAGTGTAGAAGATTGTAGTTTAGTCGGGCAGCATGGTCGGCACGGGCTTGGAGGGCCGAAGGGCCTGTTCCTGTGCTGTACATTTCTTTGTTCTTTGTTCTTTGAAAACTAGCTTTTCCCAGTTGACTGAAGAACGTTGGTTGCCTTGGGGCAGAGCTATGCTCAGAAGTTTCATGTTTAATCCTTATTTATGTTTTAAACATAGGTATGGAACTGGTGCACAGAGGAATGCAAAGTCCTTGAAGGACACACCGAACAAGTGAAAAACTTCAAGCTGTTGAGAGAACCCCAACTTCTGTCCTGGTCTTTTGATGGGACTGTGAAGGTAAGAAATAAATAGCAAAAAATTTTATTTTAATTTGGCTTCAACATATGAAGCCAAAATATGTTGATTTTTAATAAAGATTTCATAATATTACAAAGGAAACTGCTGTAACCTGTCCCGATCCTATTGGCTGGGGACAATTAGTTACTCCATGAGGTAGTTTGGGGAATATGAGCTCCTCCAATGGGCTGGGGGGATTTGCAGGGCAATCATTAGCAGTGCCCCTATATAAATAGAGCTGGCCAGTGGTACAGGCTAGGGAGGGTACCAGTAGTGAACTACAGGTCCGGTGTACATATTGTTGTAAATAAAAGTACTTTCTGTTTGACTCTACAAACGTATGCTGGATTCTTCGTGACTCTCACAAAAGAAGCAACTATTTAGGGAGAAGTAATTTAAATGTAAGATCCTTCACATGACACGTTAAAAAAAAGAATTGTTTACGTCTATAATTGATTCTGGGGAATTTTGTATTTTTTTAAAAAATATATATAATTATTAAAGTTTTTTAACACAATTTTTCTCCCTTACAAACAATAACGCCCCCCCCCCCCCCATAACAATAAAAAAAACGAGAAATCGCGCAGAGCAAGATATATACATGGCAAAATTATATATTTACACAACTTTGTACACTGGCCCTCACCCGTACGTGCCAGTTTCCCCAACCCTTCATGTTATCTCTTGCTCATCCACCCTCCCAGGCAGCCCCCCCCCCCAGGACGTCCACCTTAAATTGTATCAGGCTGAGCCTGACACACGAGGAGGAGGAATTAACCCTACCTAGGGCATCAGCCCACAGACCTTCCTCGATCTCCTCCCCCAGCTCCTCCTCCCATTTACCCTTCAACTCTTCTACCAGCGCTTCCCCCTCTTCTTTCAACTCCTGGTGTATTTCCGACACCTTGCCCTCCCCGACCCATACACCCGAGATCACCCTATCTTGAACTTCTTGTGCCGGGAGCAACGGGAATTCCCTCACCTGTCGCCTCACAAAAGCCCTCACCTGCATATATCTAAAGGCATTTCCCGGGGGTAACTCGAACCTCTCCTCAAGTGCCCCTCGGCTTGCAAACGTCCCGTCGATGAACAGGTCCCCCATTCTTTGTATTTTTTTTTGTTTGGCATCGAGTGTTGGCTTTGAGTATTTAGCTGTTAAGTGCAGCATGTCCATTTGAGGCCCCTTTACCATTGTTACGACAGTGAGGTCTAATACTGCACCAGTGTAAGTTTTTTTTTCTTCTAGTTCCCGTACTTTTCATCATCACAGACTATCTGAGCATAATCCAATTGGACCAGGATTTGATGCCACGGGCCTAGGTGCACTAGAAGCTGCGTATTTCATGTAGCATCAGTGCAGACTTTAATCCTATTATTTTGGGCTCAACTAAAACTCCCAGAATTCAAAGGGTAGAATGCCCTAATCACTTTGACTTGAAGCGGAGCAAAAAGTAAGAAATTGACAGCTGAAGAGTCCATTTATAGAATTCATGAGCTTGATTGAAAGAACTGTGAAGTGGATATGTTGTGCTGATGGAGTAGGAGGCATGCCACATTCTGGAGCCAAAATTGAATTCTATAGTTAGACCAGAAGGCATAGGAGCAGAATTAGGCCATTCGGTCCAACGAGTCTGCTCCGCCATTCAATCATAGCTGATATGTTTCTCATCCCCATTCTCCTGCCTTCTCCCCATAATCCTTGATCTCCTTTTTATCCCCTTATTAATCAAGAACCTATCGATCTCTGTCTTAAAGACATTCAGTGATTTGGCCACCACAGCCTTCTGAGGCTAAGTTCCACAGATTCACCACTTTCTGACTGAAGAAATTCCTCCTCATCTCTGTTTTGAAGGATTGTCCCTTCAATCTGAGGCGGTGCCCTCAGGTTCTAGTTTCTCCTACAAGTGGAAACATCCTCTCCACATTCACTCTATCCAGGTCTCTCAGTATTTTGTAAGTTTCACTATGATCCCCTCTCATCCTTCTAAACTCCATCGACTACAGACGCAGAGTTCTCAACTGCTGCTCATATGGCAAGTCATTCATTACAGGGATCATTCTTGTGAACCTCCTCTGGACCCTCTCCAAGGCGGGCACATCCTTCCTTAGATACGGGGCCCAAACTGCTCTCAATAATCCAAATGGGGTCTGACCAGAGCCTTATACAGTTGTTCTGGATAGTCATGTATTGGGAATTATTATATTTTTGAAATATACAGCCTGCGTTTTTAAAACATTACAAGAACTTGTTAACCTAATAAAACCTCAGCATGAGATATAGTTGGATCGGATCATGCATCTGGAGCATGTGAACTTACCCTACAACACACATTTTGCACACACTGCCATAGTTTCCAGGAATGTTTCACCATTTATTTCCTAAGGAACAAAACTGGTTACCTGCTAATACTTGGGAACCGCTCCCCAATGTAGCAAACCTCACTAATTTCAGTCCCCGTTTCTTTTGAATAATGAGTGCACATTGCCTGAGGCAGGTAGCACCTAGCATTGCACGATTATGTCCTTTCCGACTTGAATATTACCTACTTACTGTTTCCTTATGAGAAACTTTGCTACCTATTTTCCACTTCTCCATGCATACTTTTGAAGTTAAGGTAATATTTCGTTATTCTGTTTCTTGTTATTGCTTACCACTCCAATTATCATCTTTAAATGAACCAGTATTTTTCTGTCTTGTTTACTTGTTTATGGGGGTATAATTGAATAAAATCTTCTAAGTGGTTCTTGGTTTCTCTGTCTTTTTGACATGCCCTAGTTTGCTTTCATGTTTTGAATGCTGCCGTCTTTACCATTGATACAACTCTGTTCTATTATATCTCAAGATCTTATTGATGTGTTGGGTGTTCTGGATCACATACAGGTCACCAACACGTGAAGTAGTGCAACACTACTTTATTAAAAGGTTAACTATTTAAACATACTTGAACTGTGGGTAAATACGATACCAGCTTTAACTAAAGACCTTTGCCTTGTCCTAACCAGTTGATGCACTCAGCACATGGTGAATGTCTGTGTTACAGGTTGTGAGCTCTGTGCTCCTAGCTAGCTGCTACTCGAATGAGCGGGAACTCTGATGTCCCCTGTCTTTGTAGTGCGTTGGCTCTCACTGGTGATTGGCTGTGGTGTTGTGTATGTTGATTGGTCCCACTGTGTGTCCATCAGTGTGTGTCTGCACCATGATATATGATATACTGGTGTGTATTATGACATCCCCCCCTTTTATATATAAAAATGTGCCTGCGTGACAATAAATGGTGTGTGGTGAATGTTCCTGACTACGTGTGTGCGAAATATTTACAGGACTATGTACATAAAACTAAGCTATTTACATGGGAAGGTGCCTGGTGCAGAAAAAAACAGTGTATCACACAAATAACGAGATGAACACTATATACAAACCACTTGAACGATTAAACGGAAGAACAGAACAGACCAGAGAGTCCATTAGTGCAAAGTTCACAAATCAAGTCTCTGAGGTGGGCGACGAATTCTGGTTGACCGCCTCAACAAAGGGGGGGGGGGGGGGGGGGGGGGGGGGGGAGACTGGGGAGGTAGATATACATTTGGGTGCTGGAGAAACAATTACAGTGGGCAATACTCTATTGGGTCTAGTGTGTGTTGTCACTTGCTTCTCCCGGATGGATTTTGCTGCCGTTGTCGTCTCGCGCTCACCTCCGCTTCAGTCGTTCGTCCCGTCTTTCGCCAGGATTCTCCTTGCTCTCTGTTCCTGTAGATGCCAAGTTTGTTATCATTTCCCATGCTCTCCTTCCGGCTATTATTTTCCTGCCCCCCCCCCCCCCCTCACCTCCCTGGTTCTCCTCTATTGTTCCCTGTCTCTTCACTCTTTTCCCTCCCCTCCCCCCATCTTCCCTCCCTCCTATGGTTCGCCTTTCTTTCCTCTTCGGTTTAGCTGTTCTCTCTCTCCCCCCCCCCCGGTCTATCTCTCCCTCTCATGCCATGGCTGCTTTCCCCTGATTCTTGGCTACCTGGCTATCCTTCTGCTTGTTCGTTGGCCACAAACGGGTCCCGGAACAATTGGGTGAATGGCTCCACCGTTCTGTGGAAGCCGTCGTCTGATCCTCGGATGGCGAATTTGATTTTGAGAGGTCGGACAGCCAGTCTGCAGCTGGCTGCTGCTGACCGCCAGCCGAACAGGATTCTAAGGCGGGCGATCAGGGAGGCAAAAGCAAGGGCATCCGCCCTCCTCCCCAAGAATAGATCTGGCTGGTCTGATACCCCGAAGACCGCCACTTCCGGGCATGGCTCCACCCTCATCCCCACCACTTTGGACATTGCCTCGAAGAAGGCTGTCCAATACCCCGCAAGTCTGGGGCAGGACCAGAACATGTGGGCGTCTTTGGCCGGGTCACCTTGGCACCATTCACATCTATCCTCCACCGCCGGGAAGAACCTACTCATACGGGTTCTTGTTAAGTGGGCTCTATGTACCACTTTTAGTTGCATCAGGCTGAGCCTTGCACACGTGGAGGTGAAATTGACCCTAGTGCTTCGCTCCAGAGTCCCCACCCTATTTCAATCCCCAGGTAGTCCTCCCATTTCTTTCTTGTTGTGTCCAGTACAGTGTCGGCCCTTTCTACCAGTTGGTCATTCATGTCGCTACAGTTTCCTTTATCTAGTATGCTTGCGTTCAGTAACTCTTCCAGTAATGTCTGTCGTGGCGGTTGTGGGTACGTCCTTGTCTCCTTTCGTAGGAAGTTTTTGAGTTGCAGGTACCTTAGCTTGTTCCCCCTGGCTAGCTGGAATTTCTCTGTCAGTTCGTCCAGTGTTGCGATCCTGCTGTCCCTGACTGTCAGTGTCCCTCCGTCCTGTCCCCACGTTTTGAAGGTGGCGTCAGTCAGCGCAGGTGTGAACCTGTGGTTGTTGCAGGTGGGAGTTTTGTCCGACATTTTGGTCAGACCAAATTGCTGCCGTAGTTGGTTCCAGGACTGGAGGGTGGCAGCAAAGCCAATGTTTGTTGCCCACCCCTAATTGCCCTTGAACCAAGTGGTCGTTTCAGAGGACAGTAGACGGGACATGAGGAAGAACTTTTTTTATACTAGGGTAGTGGTTGTCTGAAATTCGCTGCCCGTTTGTGGTGGAGGCAGAGACCCTAAACTCTTTTAAGTATCTGGATCTGCACCTTAAGTGCTGTAAGATACAGGGCTATGGACCAGGTGCAGGAAGGTGGGATTAGAAAGGGCACCAGGGTGTCCTTGGGCTAGCATGGACAAGATGGGCCAAATGTCGTCCTCATGTGCTGTAAATATTCTATGGTTCTATGGCAGTTAAGAGTCGAGCACAGTGCTGGGTTCTGGAGTCACATAATAGGCCAGGCAGGCAAGGACGACAGATTTTTCCCTAAAGGACATTAGTGAACCTGATGGGTTTTTAAGACAATCAATAGTCACTATTTGTGAGACCATTTTTCAATTCCGGATGTTATTAATTGAATTTAAATTCCACCAGCTGCCATGGTGTGATGACAGCCCATGTCCCCAGAGGATCATCCTGGGCCTCTGGATTGTTAGTGTTACATCACCTACTTCCCTCAAAGTGAAGCTTAATCACTGTGGAACCATGAAAGAACTGGAGGAAAGGAGACAATTTCTGTACAAAGGATTCTGTTCATAATTTAAATGGTTCTACTGTCTGGAATAGCAAACGGTTCTGCCTATTTGAAACCAAGAATGTTCTCATTTTTAATTTTTAGTTTAGTTATTTCCTCTGCTTTCAGTTTATTTCATGTGTAGAAAAGGAACTCCTTATCCCAGATAGTACAAAACAAGCATAATGTACGATTGTGAAGAGTTCTAACTAGGTAACACCATTGTGAAATTCCAAACATGGTTTTATTCAAATCATGAAACACCAACAGGCTATTAAAACTTCATTAGCTTTTAGGTTAAAACAATGACTTTAAAGTAATTAAATTATTATTACAAACTCTCTTGTGAATTTAAAAGATAGATCGAATAGTTTGCGCATTGCTGAAATAACGTAGATAGGGAGCAAATATACTCAGTATCGAGTAAAACACCCCCCCCCCCCCCCCCCCCCTCCCAAAAGAAAAGTTATACCAAACATTGTCAGCCAACCTTGAGGCTTTTATAGGTCATTACTGGTACTTTATGAAATAAATACTCCACACATGCTGACGTATTCATTTGAAAATGCATTGCTTAACGTCAATAAGTTAAATGTGAACTTCATAGCAAAGAAAATGAGAGATGTCTAGCATTTCAATTGAATGATCATCATTCCATGTTTCAGAGTAGGCATGAACTAATGGCATTTGTGGACTTTGCTTAAAGGCACTGTGAGAAATGGACACTATTGCTAAATGCCAAGATTCTCATGTTCCTATGCTCCTGAGTCCAGCATTGGAAGCATTGAAACTTTGGCAGTCACTGAATGTTTAAAGAATGTGTCAGCTACAGATTGGCTCAGCTCCTGTGGTCAGCAGCAAATGTAGAATGCTAAATTTTCATTATACTTACACTTATTCACAGATTTTGTATGGACTTTAGCACTGCAACTTGCTGTGGCTAGAAAGACACCCTCTGTAGGGGATCTAAGACTAGTGCGAACAAGAGATGCAACTTAGCAAATCAGATTAAAGATTGTTCATTGGGGTGTGCAAAGTCTAAACCAGCGAGTGCAAGTTAGAATATTTAATTCAATAAAAAAATCATGTACAGAAAGTGAAATCAAGAGAAGGGGAAGATGAGATTAAGGAAGAAAGATAAAAATAGATGAAACCTGACAAGGCAGTGGCATAGTAGTATTGTCGCTGGACGAGTAACCCAAAGATCCAGAGTAATGCTCGAGGGACCCAGGTTCGAATCCCACCACAGATAGTGAAATATCAATTCAACAAAAAAAATCTGGAATTAAAAGTCTAATGATGATCATGAATTGTTGTAAAAGCCCATCTGGTTCATTAATATCCTTTAGGGAAGTAAATCTGTCATCCTTACCTGGTCTGGCCTACATGGTACTCCAGACCACAATAATGTGGTTGACTCTTAAATGCCCACAGGGATGGGCAATAATAGGCCACCGGCACCCATAATCCCATGAACAAAGAAAAAAATTTAAAATGTTTTAAAATCTCAGACAAAATTTAAATCAGAAGCAATGCGACTTCACACTTGTAAAAGTTCATATTCAGTGCTGAAGAGTTTAGCAAAAACGAAGATTTAAAACACCTTTAAAAATTCACGTGAATTTGAATGGGAAAACCCCAACTTTGTTGGCGAGTTTAGTTGGCATCTATTACATAAGTACCGTTATTCCCATCCGCGATATGAATGCTGCATCTTCCAACAACATACCTTTGTACCACAGTTCAAGCCTTTATCTTGGAATATTACTTTGGCCAAAGATAGAGGTAAATATTCTTGGGACTGTGAAAATAAGAACTGAACAGACCTAATATAAATAATACGGATTTTCAGATTCTCAATGAGATTGGCTTGTGACCCACATTGGTTGAACCTTATTTGTGAAGGTGCTTGAAATACAATAATCAATTATCTGTTGCTTGTGACCTTTTCACGGTATTAGAATTTTTCTTTCATTTTTGTTTTGCTGTTTAAAAAAAAAATAGCAATGTTTTAGGTTACACCCAAAATATGAATTTGTCTCTTTTACGATGCTGATCGATCTTTGGGACATTTGAAATTTTACACCAAATCTTGAAAAAGAAAATTCCCAATTAAGGACGATTTGGCCAATCCACATACCCTGCACATCTTTGGGTTGTGAAGGTGAGACCCTCGCAGACACGGGGAGAATGTGCAAACTCCACACGGATAGTGACATGGGGCCGGGATTGAATCCGCAGTGCTAGCCACTGTGCCACCCACATCGAATCTTATTGGATTGTACAAATTTAATTAAGTCGATATTTAGTTGTGTGGACTCGGGCTAGTGTGGGGTGTCTAACACGGAGGGAGAAACATTATTCTGTTTGATTCTCATGTTAATCTAAGTGACAATTTGGTTAATGCAGATCTGGTGTAGAATGTTCTCGTTTTCATTTCAGCATAAAACCTTGTTCGTAACCTTTAATTCATTTCAAGGTTGCATTAGACCTCTAACAAATTACTTTTACCATTTAGGTATGGAATTACATCTCTGGCGAGTTGCTGAATAACTACGATTGCCATAAGGGAGCAGCCGTTCTGTCATGTGATGCATCACCCAGTGGCAGTAAAATTGCTTCTGCTTCTGCAGATAAAAGTGCCATGGTTAGTATTTATGTTTGTTTTAAAGTCTGAACTAAATACCTTGATGTTGTCTGTTCAAAAATTGTATCTAGTTTCTGTGTATGGGATAACTGGACGACTGTTGGAAAGTGATGTTAGCCTAATAATTTGTGAGCGACGCAGGCTACAAAAGAGATTAATTTCTGTGAATCAGCAGTTCTAGCTGTACCATACCATGCATTTAGCTACGGTCATTTATCCACAGATTTAAAATCTGATAATTTATTGTTGTATTGTTACGATGTATGTAAAGGGTTGAGCAACAGCAGTGAAAAAATCACACTCGTGTAAAGAACTGATGGTCTTTTTTGTTTTAAGATCCATTATAGGGATGGAGGGAATTTCTACATCATAATTGGACACGCTATAACTGTTCTGAGAATGTAAAATATTGATAATACTAAGAGTGGAATGTTGCTTTATCCACTGCTTGATGGATGCAGAAAATAAAATAGTTTCAGAATGTAAAAATAGGAAGAAGAATGCAGATATAAACATACACAAGCCAGAAAGATACAGCAGTGTCAATATCATAGAGTGTGTATTTGTACATGGAGTATATTATACTCATGTTGCAGTACTAAAACTTAAACTCTTCACATTATTTTTAAAAATAGAATGAATTTGGTCCTAATAGGAGATGAATTGCATATTACAGCATATCGTAGCTAAGGAAATTAAAAATCTTGGTCAAATGTTTAATCTTTAGGCTCATCAAATCCTACTTGACAACTTTCTAAATAATTGCCAGTGATCTACGTTAATTATGTTTATCATCTATTAACATGTAAAGCTTTCTTGGGATTCAGAAACAGTCTGTGTGACCTTTAAGCTCAAACTTCAAGCCCTCCTCAAAACTGGCAATTTAAAGTCATGTTTTGGGTTTTCCAAAATACAATTGTCTGAAATATTTATGAATTGTAAGTTTTGAGTATTTCCATTACTTCAGACCTTCTAAATTGCAAGTTGATGGAGAAAAGCAGACCTCTTCTGCAATGACTGGAGCAATGCCTATGTCCGCTTTGGGTACAGCTCCACTCCTCTACTCTTTTCCCATAGCCCTCTAATTTGTTTTTTGTTAAAGTTGCTCTTGAATCTCCTTCCAACACTTCCAGGCAGTGCATTCCAGATCACAACAACTGACTGTGAAAAAAGGTCTCCTCCTGTTGCCTCTGGGTTTTTTCAGCAATCGTTTTAAATCTGTGTCCTCTGGCTCCTGAACCTTCTGCCATTCAGAGTAATTTCACCATATTTCTTCAATCTAAACCATCCATCATTTTGAACAAAATCTCAACGTTATTATTCTCTAGAACATATAGAACATAGAAAATACAGCACAGAACAGGCCCTTCGGCCCACGATGTTGTGCCGAACCTTTGTCCTAGATTAATCATAGATTATCATTGAATTTACAGTGCAGAAGGAGGCCATTCGGCCCTTTGAGTCTGCACCGGCTCTTGGAAAGAGCACCATACCCAAACTCAACACCTCCACCCAACACCAAGGGCAATTTGGACATTAAGGGCAATTTATCATTGGCCAATTCACCTAACCCGCACATCTTTGGACTGTGGGAGGAAACCGGAGCACCCGGAGGAAACCCACGCAGACACGGGGAGGACGTGCAGACTCCGCACAGACAATGACCCAAGCCGGAATCGAACCTGGGACCATGGAGCTGTGAAGCAATTGTGCTATCCACAATGCTATCGTGCTGCCCTTAAGAACAAATAAATCTACACTATATCATTTTACCGTCATCCATGTACCTATCCAAAAGCTGCTTGAAGGTCCCTAATGTTTCCGACTCAACTACTTCCACAGGCAGTGCATTCCATGCCCCCACTACTCTCTGGGTAAAGAACCTACCTCTGATATCCCTCCTATATCTTCCACCTTTCACCTTAAATTTATGTCCCCTTGTAATGGTGTGTTCCACCCGGGGAAAAAGTCTCTGACTGTCTACTCTATCTATTCCCCTGATCATCTTATAAACCTCTATCAAGTCGCCCCTCATCCTTCTCCGCTCTAATGAGAAAAGGCCTAGCACCCTCAACCTTTCCTCGTAAGACCTACTCTCCATTCCAGGCAACATCCTGGTAAATCTTCTTTGCACCTTTTCCAGAGCTTCCACATCCTTCCTAAAATGAGGCGACCAGAACTGTACACAGTACTCCAAATGTGGCCTTACCAAAGTTTTGTACAGCTGCATCATCACCTCACGGCTCTTAAATTCAATCCCTCTGTTAATGAACGCGAGCACACCATAGGCCTTCTTCACAGCTCTATCCACTTGAGTGGCAACTTTCAAAGATGTATGAACATAGACCCCAAGATCTCTCTGCTCCTCCACATTGCCAAGAACTCTACCGTTAACCCTATATTCCGCATTCATATTTGTCCTTCCAAAATGGACAACCTCACACTTTTCAGGGTTAAACTCCATCTGCCACTTCTCAGCCCAGCTCTGCATCCTATCTATGTCTCTTTGCAGCCGACAACAGCCCTCCTTACTATCCACAACTCCACCAATCTTCGTATCGTCTGCAAATTTACTGACCCACCCTTCAACTCCCTCATCCAAGTCATTAATGAAAATCACAAACAGCAGAGGACCCAGAACTGATCCCTGCGGTACGCCACTGGTAACTGGGATCCAGGCTGAATATTTGCCATCCACCACCACTCTCTGACTTCTATCGGTTAGCCAGTTCGTTATCCAACTGGCCAAATTTCCCACTATCCCATGCCTCCTTACTTTCTGCATAAGCCTACCATGGGGAACTTTATCAAATGCCTTACTAAAATCCATGTACACTACATCCACTGCTTTACCTTCATCCACATGCTTGGTCACCTCCTCAAAGAATTCAATAAGATTTGTAAGGCAAGACCTACCCCTCACAAATCCGTGCTGACTATCCCTAATCAAGCAGTGTCTTTCCAGATGCTCAGAAATCCTATCCTTCAGTACCCTTTCCATTACTTTGCCTACCACCGAAGTAAGACTAACTGGCCTGTAATTCCCAGGGTTATCCCTAGTTCCTTTTTTGAACAGGGGCACGACATTCGCCACTCTCCAATCCCCTGGTACCACCCCTGTTGACAGTGAGGACGAAAAGATCATTGCCAACGGCTCTGCAATTTCATCTCTTGCTTCCCATAGAATCCTTGGATATATCCCGTCAGGCCCGGGGGACTTGTCTATCCTCAAGTTTTTCAAAATGCCCAACACATCTTCCTTCCTAACAAGTATTTCCTTGAGCTTACCAATCTGTTTCACACTGTCCTCTCCAACAATATCGCCCCTCTCATTTGTAAATACAGAAGAAAAATACTCATTCAAGACCTCTCCTATCTCTTCAGACTCAATACACAATCTCCCGCTACTGTCCTTGATTGGACCTACCCTCGCTCTAGTCATTCTCATATTTCTCACATATGTGTAAAAGGCCTTGGGGTTTTCCTTGATCCTACCCGCCAAAGATTGTTCATGCCCTCTCTTAGCTCTCCTAATCCCTTTCTGCAGTTCCCTCCTGGCTATCTTGTATCCCTCCAATGCCCTGTCTGAACCTTGTTTCCTCAGCCTTACATAAGTCACCTTTTTCCTCTTAACAAGACATTCAACCTCTCTTGTCAACCATGGTTCCCTCACTCGACCATCTCTTCCCTGCCTGACAGGGACATACATATCAAGGACACGTAGCACCTGTTCCTTGAACAAGTTCCACATTTCACTTGTGTCCCTCCCTGCCAGCCTATGTTCCCAACTTATGCACTTCAATTCTTGTCTGACAACATCGTATTTACCCTTCCCCCAATTGTAAACCTTGCCCTGTTGCACGTACCTATCCCTCTCCATTACTAAAGTGAAAGTCACAGAATTGTGGTCACTATCTCCAAAATGCTCCCCCACTAACAAATCTATCACTTGCCCTGGTTCATTACCCAGTACTAAATCCAATATTGCCCCTCCTCTGGTCGGACAATCTACATACTGTGTTAGAAAAGCTTCCTGGACACACTGCACAAACACCACCCCATCCAAACTATTTGATCTAAAGAGTTTCCACTCAATATTTGGGAAGTTAAAGTCGCCCATGACTACTACCCTATGACTTCTGCACCTTTCCAAAATCTGTTTCCCAATCTGTTCCTCCACATCTCTGTTACTATTGGGGGGCCTATAGAAAACTCCTAACAAGGTGACTGCTCCTTTCCTATTTCTGACTTCAACCCATACTACCTCAATAGGGTGATACTCCTCGAACTGCCTTTCTGCAGCTGTTATACTATCTCTAATTAATAATGCCACCCCCCCACCTCTTTTACCACCCTCCCTAATCTTGTTGAAACATCTATAACCAGGGACCTCCAACAACCATTTCTGCCCCTCTTCTATCCAAGTTTCCGTGATGGCCACCACATCGTAGTCCCAAGTACCGATCCATGCCTTAAGTTCACCCACCTTATTCCTGATGCTTCTTGCGTTGAAGTATACACACTTCAACCCATCTCCGTGCCTGCAAATACTCTCCTTTGTCAGTGTTCCCTTCCCCACTGCCTCATTACATGCTTTGGCGTCCTGAATATCGGCTACCTTAGTTGCTGGACTACAAATCCGGTTCCCATTCCCCTGCCAAATTAGTTTAAACCCTCCCGAAGAGTACTAGCAAACCTCCCTCCCAGGATATTGGTGCCCCTCTGGCTCAGATGCAACCCGTCCTGCTTGTACAGGTCCCACCTTCCCCAGAATGCGCTCCAATTATCCAAATACCTGAAGCCCTCCCTCCTACACCATTCCTGCAGCCACGTGTTCAACTGCACTCTCTCCCTATTCCTAGCCTCGCTATCACGTGGCACCGGCAACAAACCAGAGATGACAACTCTGTCTGTCCTGGCTTTCAACTTCCAGCCTAACTCCCTAAACTTGTTTATTACCTCCACACCCCTTTTCCTACCTATGTCGTTGGTACCAATGTGCACCACGACTTCTGGCTGCTCCCCCTCCCCCTTAAGGATCCTGAAGATACGATCCGAGACATCCCTGGCCCTGGCACCCGGGAGGCAACATACCTTCCGGGAGTCTCGCTCGCGACCACAGAATCTCCTATCTATTCCCCTAACCATTGAATCTCCTACAACTATTGCTTTTCTATTCTCCCCCCTTCCCTTCTGAGCCCCAGAGCCAGACTCCGTGCCAGAGACCTGACCGCTAGGGCCTTCCCCCGGTAGGTCATCCCCCCCAACAGCATCCAAAATGGTATACTTGTTTTGAAGGGGAACGGCCACGAGGGATCCCTGCACTGTCTGCCTGTTTGTTTTTTTCCCCCTGACTGTAACCCAGCTATTCTTGTCCTGTACCTTGGGTGTGGTTACCTCCCTGTAACTCTTCTCAATCACCCCCTCTGCCTCCCGGATGATCCGAAGTTCATCCAGCTTCAGCTCCAGTTCCCTAACACGGTCTTTGAGGAGCTGAAGTTGGGTGCACTTCCCGCAGGTATAGTCAGTGGGGACACCGGTGGTATCCCTCACCACCCACATCCTACAGGAGGAGCATGTAACTGGCCTAGCCTCCATCCCCTCTTACCTTAAAGAATATAGCTGCTATGTGGACTAACTAGATCTCCGCCCTCCGACCCTGCTCCCAGTCAGCTACACTTTCTGTAAACTCCTGGCTCTCTTCGCACTCTTTGCGGAAATGTCGGAAACAAAATGAAAGGAGCGCCTTACTCCCTCCTCACCTAACTCCCTCGGTCACCAAACTCTCACTATTGCACTCAAAAAGTACCAAATTCAGCACTCCCTCGGTCACCAAACTCTCACTATCGCACTCAAAAAGCACCAAATTCAGCACTCAGTGCAAACCTGTGGACAAAGATCAAACCCAGCTTCTCCGGATGTTTCCGACATAACTGAAGGGTTGTTATCCTGAAACTTCTTGAGGTTTTCAATGGCACAGAATTTCTAATAAGAAAGGACATTTCAACGGTGTCCATTGACAGTCAGCCCTGGATTTATATCAATCTCAAAGTCCAATCCAGTCCAGTCCTTTCTTTGTCTGACTAAGCACGCTTTGAGATTTCTAGAGCTAATCCTTCATGCCCACTGATGTCATTAATGGTTAGAAAAGCCAAAGGTTACTAGATTGTTCATTTAAGATGGACTTATGATTGAGTCAGCAAGACTCATGATCAACGAGTGGAGGAGGAGGGACTGTGTGTGTAAGCCATGTTGGCTGGGTAAGGTTGTGGGGGGGGGGGGGGGGTTATTTACTGAGTTATGTTTGCATTTGTAATTGTTATAAAATCACAAATGCCTTTAAATGTTTTTTTTTAAAAGACAATTTTTCTGGACTACAAATTATAGCTCACACTACCATTACAAATGTCGACAAACTGCCATTAGAATGGGAAGGTGTTTCTGACACGCTCAGTGCAAGCATTGAGGACATTGAATATTATGGACTGTCAGGTCACACTTTGTGAAAGTGGTCCAAACTCTGCTACGGTGGTTGCAACTTAGCATATGACTTTGAAACATTTGAAATGTGGACATTGTTCGATTCTGTGGCCAACATTTGGTTAAACATGGACCTGAATGAGGGGACTTCTCAGCCACCTGTGAAGTTTAAACATCTCACTGTGTAAGAATGAACCATAGTTTGAAGAAGATGACATTTCTATACTGTTGGCCTCATGAGTGTGACATTGAACAAGTTCAAGTTGGGACAGAGATAAGGGTGAATGACCATTGTCAACTGCTATTGTATTGTGGTGGTGTGGGCCCCTAACCCGGCAGTCGTGTGACTGAAATTAAGGCTGGCCATTGGGATTATCTTTTCCCACCGGCAGTGCACCTTGCCCACTGGTTTCCCGGTGATGTGGGGTGGCTTCAATGGGAAATCCCATCGGCGAGGGGGGGGGGCAGAGAATCCAGCCCTGTCAGGGATTGCGGTATAATACAACCTGAACAAAGCTAGACTGGGTGTGAGAATATACTGAAGCAGCAGGAAACAGCTGAAAATCTTTCTCATGCAGCTAAAGTATTGCACTTGTTCCAACTTCATAGCTATTTGTCTATCATAGGCTTTGCAGATTCATGAAAATCCTTTGTTTAAAAAAAAATATCTTTCACTCCAACTAAAGTACCAATACGATATCAGGCCTGCATCAACATAAAGACTGAGTTATGAATTTAGTTCGTATAATTAAAACCTTAGTTTCATCCCACCTTTGTGCACGATAGTGTGAATGAGCCGAGTGATTTTGGGTTGCAAGCACCTCTGGTAAGTACGTGTGGCAATTAAATTTTTTTAAATCGCCAACGCCTGCTGCTGGAGTTTATTTTAAATTAGACAAAATCACTCCGAAGATAAGGAGCTATTCAGACCTTGCATACAAATGTCCTGATTACAGACTGGAAGGGACCACACAAACTCTGCCCATAACTTGTATTACATTTGGTTTGAAGCTTGCTGACTCCAAAGTGGTTCCTGCAAGACATAAGTAAGTTAAAGTTAAAACCTTTCCCCTGTCCCCAAACAACAAAGAATTTTTGCTTGTGCAATTGGCAAACCTGCATTGAATAACAGCGCAACAATGCTGGTCATCGTCAACCAAGAGAGAACAACTGTGCAATAATTTAATTGAATCTTTAAAAAATATATATTTTTATTCTCCTCCTTTTTCACATTTTCTCACGCATTTACACCCATCAACAATAAACAATAATTAGCAACAGATATGTCAATCCCCATAACAATAACAACGATCCCATCCTCCCACCAATACCCCAAACATCAGCCCGCATGTTTACATAAACAAATGACAAAATGGAATCAGGGATTACCCATAGTCACCCTTAATATACGCAGTCCCCCTCCCCCCCAACCCTCCCACCCATCCCCCCCCAACTAATGTTCGATGTTATCCAGTTCTTGAAAGTGCATAATAAATAGTGCCCATGACTTGTAGAACCCCTCCGAACTTCCCCTCAGTTCGAACTTAACCTTCTCAAGGGTCAAGTATTCCAACAGGTCCCCCCCGCCACCTCAGGGCACTGGGTGGAGAGGCTGCTCTCCAATTTAATTGAATCTTAAGTCAATGTTGCAGCTCAGCATTTATCTGTGGTAAACAAGAATAAGAAAAATCACGGGCACAGGCATTTATATCTTCTCCCTGAAATTCTTGTACAAGGAAACTACAGGTCGTTTTCTGTTTGTAAGGGCAACGCACCTGCTCACGAGCCATCCCAGTAGGAAGATGTCCCATGTTGTCTGCCAGGAGTTTTTGATGCTTCTCCTCTATTTTGTTTCATTTTGAGAAACTGAGGATGTCAGGTTTCATGCAGATTGATATTGTTTGCACACTGGATTGACCCATTATCTCAGTGAGGAGTTTACAAACGTATGAAATAGGAACAGAAGCAGGCCATTTGGACCCAAAGCTGCTCCGCCATTCCATAAGATCATGGCTGATCTGTTTATGTTGAGTCCCACGTTCCCCATCATCACCCGATAACCTTGGATTCCCTTCCCCACATGAATCTATCCACCTCTGCCTTAAAAATATTCAGTGATCCCGTTTCCACTGCCTTCTAAGTCAGAGATTTCCAAAGTTGCACAACCCTCAGAGAAAAAATGTCTCTTCATCTCTATCCTATAAGGATGACCCCTAATTTTAAAACTGCTCCTAGTTCTGGACCCATAAGAGGAAATATCCGTCAATGTCCACCTTGTCATTACCATTCATGATCGTATATCCTTCAATTAAGTCACCCCATACTCTTCTGAACTTTACTCTAATATTGTGTGCAGTTTTAGTCTCCTTATTTAAGGAAGGATGTAAATGCATTTGCGGCAGTTCAGAAGCGGTTTACTCGATTGATGTATAGAATAAGCGGGTTGTCTTATGGGGATAGGTTGGAAAGGCTTTGGCCTGCAGGCACAGTCTGATGGGAGACATATTGCATTGCTGCTTACGGTAGCAAGTTAGCGAAGAGGAAAGAAGTGATACAGTACATCGATCAGCATTTCTCTCCGAAGAAAAATAAAACATTTGAAAGATACATGTTTCGTATGCGTACCCAGAAACCTGGTGAATCTTTTAACAGCTTTGTAACCGACTTGAGGCTAAGGGCCCAGTCCTGCAATTTCGGTAATCTAAAGTCATCAATGATCCATGACCAAATTGTGTTTGGGATCTCGAATGATAAACTGTGAGAGAGATTGTTACGAGAGGAGGACCTGAAATTAGAAAATGCTGTAAAGATCTGCCACACGAGTGAGCTGGCTGCACAGCAGATCAGTACACTCCGCTTGAAATATTTTGATGGCAATATAGAAGAGGACGCCAGCACCATCTGCACTGTGACGAAAGGAACAACCATGAAACGCCATTCTGGCAGTTTGGTGGCCTGACGTGATCACAAGGAACGCCAAGTCTGCGCAGGACCCAAGAAGTGTTAAAGCTGTACGATCACGTATGCAAAGCATGAAAGTGAGATTGTAGAAGCAGACACTTCAGATGAGAGCAACTCCGCTCTGCTCCGAACAGACTGATAATGGAAGAAATTGTGCCCATCCTGGAGAAACTGACTCCAGAAGCATATGTAGTGTCATCTTAGGCTCATGAAATGGATCCAGAAGTAGTAGACTTCCCGATACTCGAGGCCACTCCACCAAAAGATGTGCTAGAGGAGCAAATGCCTGCATCCATATGCAGCTCCACAACAACAGACAATGCATACATTATATTAACAGACGAGGATGAGCCCCAATGCGGATCTTCAGGAAAAGAAGACTTGTACATTTTAATTTTGAGGGACAATGAACCATCACTTGGGGCTCAAACACAGGATAAGGAATAAAGCGCCTGCACCATTCATTGGAGACATGGATCCAACCCAGACAACAGAGTGCGAGGCTCTGCAGCCTGATACTGAAGATACAGACTTGACCACAACCGCACAGACCCTCACAACGATTCCTGCATTGGGCGTCTCCACAGACGATCCACAAACAACCAATCACATGGAGCACTCTAGCGCTAAGACAGGTGCAACCAAAACCAAACAGAAAAAGAGGCATACACACAGGTTCCCCCCTACAAAAAACAAGAGGAAGAGAAGGAGTGTGGGGCATACCGTGAGTCCCACCCACAGTGATAAGCAAGAAGTTGTGGTTGAGAGGCCAGGAAGTGAAAGTAGACAATACTGCAAAAAAAAGCATTGTGTCAAAAAGTTAAAGAAGCTGATGACGCAGGCAATGCAAGCAAAGAAACCGATCTTTAGGACCCATTGAGTCAAGAGGCTAAACACGATGTTAAAAAAAAGAGACCTGCAAGAAACCCGATATTCCACAAGCAAAAGCAATGTCAGGAAGCTGATCAGAGCCCAGAAGATCAATGGGGCGATGCTGTGGCAGATGTAAAATAAGCTGTGCACCAGGGACATGGTCATTAGGAATATCATATCGTTGAAGCACAGTGGTGTAGATATATCTGTAACCTGTGTAAAATAGTAATATAACTCATGTTTTTGTAAGACACAGTTTTCCAAAGGAAGGAGGGATGTGGCGATATCCCTGTGCACAGTTTTGTAGCTCGTTAATGATGCGACCTCTGACCAGCAGATGGCGTCAGACATCCATCACACGACCAGAGACACCAGCCAGTTGGTAGTAGGACGTACGAGAGAATAGTCACCGTTAGGTAGTTCCAGTAAAATTCATTTAATAGTTATTATCTGTATAGTTATCTCTCAGTCACCTTTCCATGTATTTGTGAAGAAATCATCTTTATAGTTAAACAACTAGATGTTCTGTGTACCTCATTGCAAAGGCCATCTCACAGAACACAACAATACTTCCCTACTTATATTTGTGTCATCTGCAAATTTAGCCACGGTGCTTTCACTCTCCTCATCTAAGTCATCGATGTGAATTGGAAATGCTGAGGCCCCAGCACAGACTCCTGCAGGACTCCGCTCATCACATCCTGTCAATCAGTCAATGGCTCATTTAGGCATGCTCTGTTTTCTGCCAACCTGCCAATCTTCAATCTAGACTAATATATAACCCCCTATATAACCTTGCAATAACCTTTGATGTGGCACCTTATCAAATGCTTTCTGGAAATCAAGTACAGTACATCTACAGGCTCCAATATATCTACAGAACATTCTTATTCAAATAACTCCAGTAAATTAATTAAGCGTGATTTCTCTTTCATAAAATAATGCTGATTCTTCCCAATTACTTTGAGCTTGTCTAAATGCTCAGCTATAATCTCTTTAATGATTATTTCTAACATCTTCTTTAGTACAGATGTCAAGCTTGCTGACCTATAATTTCCTGTTTTCTGCTTCCCTCTTTTCTTGAATTGAGGGGTTATATTTGCTACTTTCCATCACATCTACTATCTCATTCACCACCTGGATTTACCAGGTTCCTCGCTCCCCTCCATCTCCCGATTTACATTATTACTGGAATGTTTCTTATAACGTCTATGGTGAATACAGAAGCAATATATCCCTTTATTTCACCCACCATTTCCTTATTATCTAATATTAATTCCCGAATCTCACTCTCCAGAGGACCAAACTTACTTTACTTACTCCTTTCCTGTTTAAATACCCGTGGAAACTCTTGCTGCCTTGCTTCCTCTTAATTTTTTTCTCCTTTTAGTCATCCTCTGTTTTTCTTTATATTCTGACCAATCATCTGATGCTTTTCTTCGCTTCTTTAGTTAACCATGGATGATGGCTTCACCCTTTAGGATCTTCCTTTATAGTAGGAATATACGTATTCTGAGATTTCTGAAATATCCCCTTAAATGTCTGCCACTGCTTCTCTGTTGATCTATCCCCTAGCTTAGTATGCCAGTTCACTTCACCTAGCTCAGCTTTCATGCCCACATAGTTGCCCTTATTTAAGTTTAAAATACTAGTATTAGACCCATTCTTCTCCCTTTCAAACTGGGTTTGTCATTCTTCAAACAATCTCAAATGACTGGTTACTGAAAGATGAGGTTCTTAGACAAAATGTAATCTTAATGGATTCTTAAATAAGCTTCCATTTTTTAAATAAATGTTAATGGTAATAGAGGGATTTATCTTTTGGTACTATCAAAATGTTTTTAAAATCTTGCTCAAGGTCTCAATCTTGAAATGCCCCAGCATGTATTAAATCTAAGTTTGGAATTGGACTCCATCCCTATTCATAGTGATTCCATTAGGATATCAGCATTGTCCTTCACAATCTTTGGCTTCTATCCAAGTCGATTTCCGCTCATAAATCAGAAATTCTTTGTTGGAAAACTGCCTTGTTACTCAGGGTAGTAATTTAGGTGATCAAACCTAATTTATTTGGCATAACCATTATATAATTAAAGGATCATTACATGACTTCCAAGAACTTCTTCCAAGTCTGACTTTCTGCCAAGGGAGATCCCTGTTCAATCTTTTAATTCATGTATTAATGTCTTGGGACTATAGATTCCACAATGTCAATGACAGACATGCCTTATTCGCCTCTGATTTGTTAAATCAAGGCATTTTGCATACCCTGTGGATTATCTGTTATGAACCACGCATAAAAAGACTTGGAAGGTCAATTTTCTATTGTTAAACTATAAACAAAAAGTACGAAAATGCTGAAGGTTTTCCAGCCCAGGCTATACTTGTTTTTTAGGACAACTTCAGAAAGGTGAATTCAAAAAATATGGAACTATCTTCATGGCCAGAATTCTCTGGTCATCGAGATGCTCTTTTCCCGCTGGCAGCGCACTCCTGCCCGGGGTTTCGCGACAGCCCAGGGTGGCTTTAGTGGGAAATCCCATTGACACAGGCGGGTACAGAGAATCTCGCAGCCAGCGAACGGCGCACCAACGAGAAGCACGCAGCTGGGGACTGGAGAATCAAGCCCATATCTTTATGAAACACCGCTGTTAGGACCTCGCTGCAAAATATGTGTTATTTTTTGTTTTATCTAATTTGACCTGATGTCAGTGACATTAACATCCACCTCCCCCTTCAACCAGAGCATAAGTTGGCTATAATACTACTTTTATATGAAGACTGTGATCACTGTGAAACACGCTTCACCTAGCACATGCCTTCTCAACCACATTTGCATGTCCTTGTCACAAAAACTAATTTATTGCAGATATCACAACATATTGCCTAATATTCATCTTCTGGAAGAAAAGAAAACTTGGAGAAAGAAGCTATGATCTCTCAGTTTTCTTTACATGCTACTTATATAAAGAAATTTCTTGGTTTGATGCCCATTTGACTCGACGTCGATCTCAGTTGTATCGAGTGGAATGTTCAAGAAGTGTCCCTTGGTAAATGACAAGGGGGTTGGTTCAAAAAATTGTACAAATTGGATCATTTATTTAAAGCTACATGAATACAACTGCATGCAGAAGTGGTAAATATTGCATACTCAAAACCAGGTATATCTGCATGGTACAATCAATTCAACTTGCCCTTGTTATAAGAGACTTGTAGGAACAAATTAATTATGAGCATCCTCTTGTGCATTAAATGCAAGACCCAGGAGAGGGGGTGAACAAGATACTAAACATCAGGGAGCCCATACTCAACTCACAGCTTTTGCCTTTACTAGCACTCCATCACTCTCCCATGTGGCCATCTCACTCCTCTATGCACTCACAAGCACGCAGTGGGTGCTTTGCTCTGAGACAAAGCTACAGCATTCAAGATACAATTGTATTAGAGCGAGAGCCTAAGTCTGTGGGGCTATTTGTTTTGACAGAAAGGGTAAATTCTGGGTGATGTAGTCCACCCTTGGCTCCACTTTCACCCTCTTGTGCAGGTGCTGGCCCACTAAAGAACTACAGAAGATTCCCCACATCAAGATGGGGGAGCAGGCCCGGGAAGTCAGGAGGACTGGCAATTGCAGTAACAGCGAGACCCGGGGTGATTTGGAGTATTGGATAGGGAAATGGGGAGGCTGTCCTGCTACTTTCACAGGCGTTCCAAACTCGGTCTCAGCAAAATTAATCTCCAAACCTGCTAGGCCCAGGGGAGGGGAAGGTGTAAGATGAAAGAAAAAGAGGACCCTGAGACTGTGGGTCAGCCAGACCAGTGCACATACAGACAGAGGCTGCTTTGTGTAGGCACACACACCCACACCCACCTCCTCCATCTCCAAAAACCTACCCATGCAATGGGCTGGGAAAGGAGGAAAAATCAGGCTTAAAGGCACCCTCCTTCTAGTCCCTGCTTTCTGTATGAATTCTGCTGAGGCCAGTTCGGAGCGCCCGCCCCCCAGAGACGAATACAAGGTCAAAACCTAGCTTCTTAGCTCAGCCCTGCTCCCCTGCCCCTTCCTTGGTGGCCGGAACTTGGGACGGAGTCTGTCTCTTTCTAGCTCTGCTTCATAAGCGAAAAGGCCAGAAAGGGTTTTATTAGTTAGCTCTGCTGCTTGGTACTTTTTTCAATATATATCTATTTATTGGAGATTTTCCATGTTTACAATTAACACAACAAAATCCCCAGAACCGGTACAGTACATAAATACATAAAAGGACATTCGAGCACATGCACAGTTAATTCAGCTTAATCATAATTCTTGGTGCCTCTGTTTGTACCAGAAAAGACGGGAGGCAGATAAATTAGAGAATGAAGGAGAAGAGGAGAAAGCATGGTAAAGTGGCACACACCTTCACTGTTCAGGCCCTGTCAACACCAAAAAGCCGAAACCACTCTCCACCAAGGAAACCTCACTGACTGAAAGATGAAGCATCGACAAGACACCCATCAACAGAATATCTCGGGAGAAATACAACTCTCCTCCTCCCAACAGGATAAGGGACACCCTCTAGCAAGCCACCCACAATAATATAGGATAGAATCTCCGGGCCACGCTCGTGCGTGCACGGTGGCTCAGTGGTTAACACTGCTGCCTCACAGCGCCAGGGACCCGGGTTCGATTCTGACCTTGGGTGACTGTCTGTGTGGAGTTTGTACATTCACCCTGTGTCTGCGTGGGTTTCCTCCGGCTGCTCCGGTTTCCCCCACAGTCCAAAGATGGACAGGTGAGGTGGATTGGCCATGCTAAATTGCTCCCAAGTGTCCAAAGGTTAGTTGGGATTACAGGAATAGGGCATTGGATTGGGCCTAGGTAGGGTGCTGTTTCAGAGGGTAGGTGCAGACTCGATGGGCCGAATGGCCTCTTTCTGCACTGTTTTATAAATTTAGAGTACCCATTCATTTTTTTCCAATTAAGGGGCAATTTAGCGTGGCCAATCCACCTACCCTGCACATCTTTGGATTGTGGGGGCGAAACCCACGCAAACACGGGGAGAATGTGCAAACTCCACACGAACAGCGACCCAGAGCCGGGATCGAACCTGGGGCCTCGGCGCCATGAGGCAGCAGGGCTAACCCACTGCACCACCGTGCTGCCCTCACTGTGGGGATTCTATGATTATGAAAACATATCTTCCCCAATTCCATTATACCAGAGGCAGCAATGACACATTATAATATCTTTTCCTCGGATATGAGATCTCCCTGTACCACTGCAGGAGCCAGCTAAGGATTCTTTAAGCACAAAAAAAAGAAAGACATTAATTCTAAGAGGATATGTTCCGTATAACCACAAGACGCAACAAAACCCCAGAATCCAGTACAGTACCATTCCACATATTCATACAGAGAAGACCAGCAAATATTCCTAAAATTGATTCAGATTATAGTCACTGTGGTTGGCGTCTCCTTTGCACACAGAATGACAGGATAAAACGATACCACGAAGAGCTGGGGATCTGAGGATACCAGGATAAAGCCATCAGAACATGGCTCCATGGTGCTTGACTCCCTCCATAGGACAAAGCTGAACGTTTGCAAGCTAACCCAACCTCCCAAGGCCTTCAGGCAATGAAAGGGTACCCAAAGCTAAGGGGAACAGCAGGATACCGCCATCAATACAAAACGTGGTCTAGCGGTGTACACTCATATACAGGAGCCAATAAAACACGGATACATGCACCATGCCAAGACCTGCCATAAAACAGACCTCGCACCTCTCCAGTCAAATCAGGGGCACTGCCCAAGCTCCTGCTGACACTGAGGAAATAAGATGAGCCGCCAAGCCATCCATCACTGGGGTGTCTCAGGAGGGAATGCGACTCTTTCCACACACCCTCCCCCCACAGCACTATAGGGGAAATACTCTTTAACTAAATTTAACAAATCAGAGCCTATAGCAGCACCTCGCCTACCCAGATAAAGAAAGGAAATCCAGAGAGTGAGAGGAACACCAGGATTAGCCACTAAACACCAAAGTCTTAACAGCTTACATCTAATTGCTTCACAGCTCCATGGTCCCAGGTTCGATTCCGGCTTGGGTCATTGTCTGTGCGGAGTCTGCACGTCCTCCCCGTGTCTGCGTGGGTTTCCTCCGGGTGCTCCGGTTTCCTCCCACAGTCCAAAGATGTGCGGGTTAGGTGAATTGGCCAATGATAAATTGCCCTTAATGTCCAAATTGCCCTTGGTGTTGGGTGGAGGTGTTGAGTTTGGGTAGGGTGCTCTTTCCAAGAGCTGGTGCAGACTCAAAGGGCCGAATGGCCTCCTTCTGCACTGTAAATTCAATGATAATCTATGATTAATCTAGGACAAAGGTTCGGCACAACATCGTGGGCCGAAGGGCCTGTTCTGTGCTGTATTTTCTATGTTCTATGTTCACAAAAAGAACACCAAAGAGAGAACATCATAATAAACAGGACACATTAACAATGAACTGCAGGATAAAATAACCATCCAGTAGTTTGAAAAGACCACAGCCATGACAAGATCATCAAACAGAAACGAGAATCCATCCAGAATTTCATTGAAGCCCCTGCACCTCAGCCATGTAGTCGACCCGAAGTCCTGGTAAAAACACACCAAGGCCCCAGTGAGTGGCCTAGACCTGTCATGTCCAATCGTCCCCAACCCTTCTCAATGAGCACTGAGGACGAGACAAAGTAAGAACAGTGATTGGGGTCTCTGACCGACCCAAGGCCTCAAAGACCGAATACAGTGTGCTCCATTGAAATCAAAACGCCTTTCAAACAACCTTCAAATCGAGATTGTGAAAGCACGGCAACCAGTTCTCAGATTCGGCCAGGGATTCATCCCCAGCTCCCCATGGGAGACCGGGTGCATGAGAACTTCTTCTCTGGCCCCATCTCCCCAAATCAACCAAGATGTTCGACATGCCATGCAGCAGGATTTTTAAGCACTGAAGGCGGGCTCCCAGCGAGAAACTGCTCTATCGTCTGACCAAATTCTCTCCTCCGCTTCATTTGTTCTCTTTCGGGCATCTCGCAATTCATCAAAGTGAGCAGCAATAATCTGTGTTGGGGAGCCGAGATAGTCATATCACTCATAATGGCATCTACACATCATCTCGACGCTAAAGGCATCACCGAAGCACAGGCCCGTTCACCAGCGAAATTGCCAATATGAACTGGGTCCCACCATAGCCATCTCCGACGGCCTCAATCAACCATTGATTTTCTTGATTTAATTCTACCCCCCCCCCTTCACCAAAATTTAACCAGAACCCTCCAGGAGCCTAGCACAAATCATACACATCAAGGATCACATGATTATGGTTATGCATCAGGATTTTTTAAAAAGGTGAGTAGCGCCAGATCTCTCAAAAATGAAACTTCTCCCACGTTTACATCACGCGCTCCCCGCTTGGCACTTTTTAATGCTTGTTTTTATTAATTACACATTAATTTTTTTAAATTATCAATTTATTGCTTTGTCATTACTTTTTTGCTCTGTCAAGCGCATAAGTTTTCTTCATAATTCAGAACTTCTATTTTGAAATTCATGTTTGATGTTGTGCCAAAATAGATCTTGGAGCAGCTGTTGCTGGATTTCTTGCTAAAGAGGAATGAGGGGCTCACAAAAAGTCTGATCGCTTTTTGACGGCTGGCAAAAGGTTTTATTTTTGTTTCATTTCCAACACTTCCCATTGCTCAGCACGTTTGGCAGCATTTGTGCATTGAGAAACCAAGGTCAGTGACCCTTGGTCAGAACTAATGCACATTGTAGACCTGAAGCATCCAATCTCTCTCCACAGATGCTACCTGGCCTGCAAGGTATTTCCAGCATTTCTGTCTATGGAGCATTTTTTCAACATCTACAGTATTTGCACTCCAAAAATATCCTCCATTCTGGACATTTGTATGTGTGGTTACAATTTAAAATGAGAAAATATTTATCACTCGCTGCAAAGTGTAATTTTGCTGTAAATAAAGCCCACTTGTATGAATAGAAATAACACATTATTGCAGGTGAATTGGGTGATGCAAATTTAATGGAAGGTTTTGCTATTTTCAAATTTGAAAGTGAAACCAGGATTCATACTCCACTGTTAGTTCAAGATATTCTCAATTGTACATGGGATTCTTGTCTGCGGTGCTTGTGAGATTCATATCTTTTAGATGTTGCTATCTAGATACTGTCTAGGACCAAGTTTAAAGAAGCGGAGCTGGTTTCAAAACGGAACAACCAAGTTGTGCGTAATTATCTGACCAAGCTGTGGTTGTAAAGGACTGAAACCTGAGCTTTTGATGGGCTGGATAAATAGAAGCTTGGAGTATAAAAGCAAAGAGGTTTTGCTGAACCTGCATAAATGGTTCACCCCATTGTGACTCTGGTTCACAATTCAGGGCACCCAGAGGTTGTGAGGGGGATGGTTAAAAGGGATGGGACGGTAAGGGTCATGGTAATAGGAGAAGCACATAGCCCATGATTTATTTCCCTAGCCCTGATTAAATGGTATTTTTGTCTCAGTAATAGTTAAGTACTCTTTCACCGATATGTAAGGGCATACTATTGAAGGATGAAAGAACCAAAATAATTACGGGAGGAAATATGGAAAGGATGGAAAAGATAAATGAAATAAAAACAAAATTTATATCATTATCTGTGAAAGAAGTGACATTTTAAAGTGTATGAAAATTAATTTGAATAATTAACTGCACGTTTTGGTTGACTTTTTAAATGTTCAAACTGATTAATTCATACCAGAATGTACAAATTGGTATTTTCTCTTCCTTGAATTGTATTATTTATGACATCAGTTGTAATGGATATAATTAGCCAAGTGTTTTTCTGGTGCCTTCTGTTTTGTGCATCACAAAATTATCTTGGGAAGGAACAAAGTTGGAAAACTGCAAGGAAATTGCTTTTCGAAATATCAAGTCAATAAAGAATATTACAGATACACATCATCTGCACCATGACGTGCAAACTTGAGGAGTACTATTACAAAGCTCAACTGCAAGAGAGGCGTTTGTGGCAGATACAAAAATAATACATTATGCAGAGTTACTATATCCGTTCAAAACCTAAATATGGCTCCACAAATTCAAGAATTTATTAGTTCAGAGATGGAAAAGCTGCTTATAGAATATAACATGGCTGTTTCCATCACTTCAGAAGAATATATGACGGAAGAGATGTTTTACAGCCATTGGATTCTTATTGATATGAAATGTGCTGAATATTGATTTTGCTTTTCGTAATATTTCCACAATAAATCAAAGAACAAACAAAGAACAAAGAACAAAGAAATGTACAGCACAGGAACAGGCCCTTCGGCCCTCCAAGCCCGTGCCGACCATACTGCCCGACTAAACTACAATCTTCTACACTTCCTGGGTCCGTATCCTTCTATTCCCATCCTATTCATATATTTGTCAAGATGCCCCTTAAATGTCCCTATCGTCCCTGCCTCCACTACCTCCTCCGGTAGTGAGTTCCAGGCACCCACTACCCTCTGCGTAAAAAACTTGCCTCGTACATCTACTCTAAACTTTGCCCCTCTCACCTTAAACCTATGCCCCCTAGTAATTGACCCCTCTACCCTGGGGAAAAGCCTCTGACTATCCACTCTGTCTATGCCCCTCATAATTTTGTATACCTCTATCAGGTCGCCCCTCAACCTCCTTCGTTCCAGTGAGAACAAACCGAGTTTATTCAATCGCTCCTCATAGCTTATGCCCTCCATACCAGGCAACATTCTGGTAAATCTCTTCTGCACCCTCTCTAAAGCCTCCACATCCTTCTGGTAGTGTGGCGACCAGAATTGAACACTATACTCCAAGTGTGGCCTAACTAAGGTTCTATACAGCTGCAACATGACTTGCCAATTCTTATACTCAATGCCCCGGCCAATGAAGGCAAGCATGCCGTATGCCTTCTTGACTACCTTCTCCACCTGTGTAGCCCCTTTCAGTGATCTGTGGACCTGTACTCCTAGATCTCTTTGACTTTCAATACTCTTGAGGGTTCTACCATTCACTGTATATTCCCTACCTGCATTAGCCCTTCCAAAATGCATTACCTCACATTTGTCCAGGTTAAACTCCATCTGCCATCTCTCCGCCCAAGTCTCCAGACAATCTAAATCCTGCTGTATCCTCAGACAGTCCTCATCGCTATCCGCAATTCCACCAACCTTTGTGTCGTCTGCAAACTTACTAATCAGACCAGTTACATTTTCCTCCAAATCATTTATATATACTACAAAGAGCAAAGGTCCCAGCACTGATCCCTGTGGAACACCACTGGTCACAGCCCTCCAATTAGAAAAGCATCCCTCCATTGCTACCCTCTGCCTTCTATGGCCTAGCCAGTTCTGTATCCACCTTGCCAGTTCACCCCTGATCCCGTGTGACTTCACCTTTTGTACCAGTCTACCATGAGGGACCTTGTCAAAGGCCTTACTGAAGTCCATATAGACAACATCTACTGCCCTACCTGCATCAATCATCTTAGTGACCTCCTCGAAAAACTCTATCAAGTTAGTGAGACACGACCTCCCCTTCACAAAACCGTGCTGCCTCTCACTAATACGTCCATTTGCTTCCAAATGGGAGTAGATCCTGTCTCAAAGAATTCTCTCCAGTAATTTCCCTACCACTGAAGTAAGGCTCACCGGCCTGTAGTTCCCGGGATTATCCCTGCCACCCTTCTTAAACAGAGGAACAACATTGGCTATTCTCCAGTCCTCCGGGACATCCCCTGAAGACAGCGAGGATCCAAAGATTTCTGTCAAAAACAAGCTGACATCAGGGCAGGAGTAGGAAGCCATTCAGCCCCTCGAGCCTGTTCTACCATTCAGTGAGATCTTGGTTGATCTGTGACCTAACTGCCTTTTCCCCAAATTTCTCGCTGCCTATAATTTACAAAAAAACTCCCAAAATCTCATATCTAAAACTGACAATAGACCTAGCACCGACTGCTGTTTGTGGAAGTGAGTTAGAAACCTTTGTAAGTGTTTCTGTGGAGAAGTGTTTCTAAATTTACTCCTGAAAGGCCCAACTACATTTTAGGCTATGTGCCCTAGACCTAGTCTCCCCATCCACTCTACCTTTACAGTTCTCCTTAACATCTTGAAACCTTTGACCAAATCACCCCTTAATCTTTTAAATTCCCGGGGGCGCCACCCTAGCCGCCTCCTAAAAAAAGTCTATTCAATATTTTAATCAGAAACTGGTAAAGTGATCCAGCTGTGTACCAAATGTACTTTATTTTGTATGACCATGTAACGTTCCATATTTTTCAGGTGTAAAATATTAAAAATAAAACTTATGCTATACAATAAAATTCATGTATAAAGGCGTTATGAATCATTCCAAGACTGCGGAATCTTGATGTTGGCTATTGCGATCCGTATGCACTCTGCACAGCTAAAATTAGAGGTGCCAACAGGTATCTCGTGAGGAGTCTCTGGAATTCCCTCACTAAATCTGTTTACCTCTCTCTCCTCTAAAATGCTCCTTAAGATCTGCTTCTTGGACCCACTATCTTGCTCAATAGTATTCAATTGTTATTAAATGGGACACTAGGTATCAGTGCCACTGCAACATTAACAAGGTGCATTTATATAGCGCCTTTATAGCCAATGGAGTACTTTGACGTGTAGTCACTATTGTAATTATACTTTGGATGAAAATTTGGAAAATATATTCCTGTTTTGTTTGTATATTTTTATAAAAGGTACCTGTTTTGTTTGTATATTTTTATAAAAGGTAGTGTTTGTTACTTTTAACTTTATTTTATCTGCAGCATGATATGTGTGTGTTTTTTTTTAAAGATTTGGAGTCTGAACAGCACTATGCCTCCTCATGTTTTGACTGGCCACAATGCCTGTGTCCGAAGCTGCAAGTTCACTTGGGATAATGAATACTTGGCTACTGGAGATGACAATGGTGAAATTAGGGTATCTATCACCTGCCATTGTTTTTTTAAAATATTTTTCATTTCATGGGTTTACTTTGCTAAAACCACAACATATTATAGGAAATGAATTTGCTTCCTGAGCGTTCATTATTTTGTTGGGACTATACCCTGTAAATGAACACTCATGAGCAAAGGTTAATTTACCCAGATGCCTCTAGTGTGCATGACCAACATTGCTGAGTGACTCAGAAGAATCCTCAAAGGAAAAAGAAGGACACTTAATGTTAATATTGTAATGGAGAGTGTAGAATGTTTAGAATATAAAGGATTAATTTAATATCATAATTGACCACTAGATGGAGCTACACGCAGAACTATATAATGCACTGACTCCCAGGCTTCTGGGAGAAGGTTGGAGAGAGTGCAGAGGAGAGGTCTAGTGAGTGCAGAGTACAGTTATAGAAAAGAGTGTAGAGACTGGTATTAGTAGAGTGCGGGTTGTAGATTGCTAGATTATTGCTTGCTATAGGAGTAAGTGGTCGAGCTTTAATAAGTAGTGTTGTTGAACTTAGCTTCTATGGTCTTTGTGAACACTACGACATCCATCCTGATGATAAGAATCACAAAGAAAACCACAGAGAGGTGGATAACACTGGTACTTGTAAAAGATAGGCTTGCAGACCACGAAGGTACAAACAAACAAGAGTTTTATTGGATAGGCTGTTAGGATAGAGTTTGTTTGCCTGCACAAAAGGCTGATGGAATCATCAACACTTCACATAATCGGACTCTGACCTTCTTCCAACTAGGAACAAGCATGAATACACAACAAGCATCCTAATGACAGTTTTGTAATTCCCTGACGTTTAGATGAAACTTGCAATCATTCATAAAAATACAATGTACAACAGACACCCAGGGTTGCTAGCCTATGGAAGCAGTTTTGATTTAAAGGAACCAAAGAAAGCACATCTTTGGTTTCGAAGACTGGCTTGTAACTATTGTTGGACATATTATTTTTGTAAGATATTTTTGGTTGGCTTGTTGAGGAGGTTTGATTCCACAAATTGTGGCAGTGCTGTACTTTGTTTAGATTTGAATGGGGACTCCGGTGAAGCAACAAGGGCTTTCAGAACAGTGAGGTAGCGCAAAATCTGCTTACTGGCACCCAACAATTATAAACGCAGGTGGGAGTGTATTATTTTGGATATGGCAGTGGGCTCTGATTCACCAGGGTAACAGTGGCAGGATTGTGCCACCAGTAGAGACTAAAGACTTTCTTACTCCACCACCAATATGGCACTGCCAATGACTGTGTGAAAGCAGCTTCACCCCTTTTATGTCTTAAGATTGTAATACTTTTCACCATATTCTTTGCATTGTTCTTTCCCTTTTGACCTGACATCAGCTACAAACCTGTTGAAACACCTTTTAGGTCTTACCAGATACTTCAGAATGTTTTCATCCAAAGTGACTTCACCCTGTTAATTTTCACAAGAGATGCAATTTTGCGCACTCTTTCGGCCTCCACCCCAACGTCGTGCTCGCTCTTTGCAAAAGTCCACAACCGCACCAAGAACTATGAATTTTTCTTCGTCCGAGCTGACCATGCAAAAGTACCTTGAATCAAATTCTCTGCGCTTGTCCGTGGACCTTTGACTTCTGGGCTGAACTTTGCCAAGGTTCATTACTGAAAGATGAAAGAAGCTGCAGGCACAATACAGTATAGTTGGGAATTGATAATTTTTCTTTAAAAATTTTTTCTTTGTTTGAGACCAACTACCTTTGGGAGCAGTTCTCAAATTTCCTTTCCTACTTTAATTCAGAAATGCTACGGAGTAGTTACTGATACTGACACATTCAGAGATTGTGTTTTTCTCTGGCTCAATGGTAGGAATGAAGCATAGACCCGTCTAGTATCCAAATATGCAAATTTATAGCACGCCGATTAACTGCATATTCACAACCATATTCAATGAAAGCATATGCAGGTTTTGTTATTAACATTGTTGAACTGGACTATGAAAGGGGATAGACTTGTCTGGTACCTAAAAAAAACCTCAGGAGTTGCATGTCTCGTTCAAGTGAGCAAACGTTATTACGGGCATGCAAGTAGAAGCCCAGCTCTGATGGGTAGGTGTTCGCAGTACAATGTTTGAGCCGTCAATCTGTATACAGCAACAAGACTTGACGAGCTGTTTCTCTAATTGCATCATCTTCCCACCTCTCACGCTTCCCCTGACCTCATTTCTCCTTGATTATGTTCTTTCATCTGTAATGCTGGTAAGCTTCTCTCAAGTTCTCACAGGTAAGCTTCTCTCAAGTTCTAGCACCTTAGGGTTTATGCCAAGTATCACATGATTCCCATTTGTCAGTCTTCATCACAGTAGAGTCACACATTGCTCACTTAACCCTGGAGCCCTGATTCAGCAAATGAGATAGTAAAAAGGAGTTAATCTTGGAATGTATTTCTTTGACTAGATCTGGAGGGTACAAGATGGTTCCTTACTCCATATTTGTTCGGAAGAATCCGAGAACAAAGATTCAAAACATGGAGGCTGGGTTACAGATCTTCACTTTTCTCCCAACAGTAAGAAGTTGGCCTCCACTGGTGGCTACATAAAGGTATGGGCAAATAAAGTGGCAACTCTTGAAATGTGGTTCCAAAGAAAAATTTTACTTTAACAATTTTATTGAACCTTTTCTTTATTAGGTTTTTTGTTGTTGACTTAGCTGTAAATTAAACCAGAAACCAGGAAAATGTTCATTATTTTCAACTGTAAGGGTACTAATACAGCCTTGAAGCAACAAATATTTAATTCTTATTAGAAGGTTAAATCTAGCTTTTATGGGAATTTAATCTCTAGTTCCGTGGATATAGAACTGATTATTCTGATTTTAATCGTGATGTTTTATTACTCTTCCCTTTTTTGGAATTTTTCTTTATGAAACGTGAATAATATAATGATTTCCATCACCACAAACCTTGTCTACATCTATGCCAACTTGTTAACGATACCTTGAAAGTAGAGTGGTTATTTATAGCATTTACTGGGTGAGTTCATGCCCACCAGCAAACTTAGCTCTGAGCTACTTGGGTATCATCAGCAAATTTCAAATTATACTCACGTTTTTGCTAACATTTAATTTTAGGATTTATGGAATAATGCATGTTTTTATTTGCTCATAGGATGTGGGCATCTCTGGAAATGCCAGTATTTGTTGTCCATCCCTCATTTCCATTGAGAACGTAACAGTTCATTTGAATGCAATTTTCAGAAAATACATTGATGATTAAATGCATGCAATCATATTGTCAGAAGTGGGCAGTAACAATTCCACATATTCTTAATTCCAAGTTAGTAAAGGGAATTGAAATCCACTTTCTCTTTAGACTAATTTTCCTGATAATCCAATAGTTCTAAGTATTTCCAAACAAAGTAATGAGGTAATAAACGCACTAAACCTTTTAGAAGATGCAAATCTCTGGAAAATCACGAGGAGCAGAAAAAACAAAGTAGTTTAAAAGCTGAGATGGGTGTGGTCTGCATCTGTGAAAGTGGTGGCTTAAAGCATAACATTTTTGCGTTTGTTGTACTCCTTAGGCTGGCCAGTGGTTATCTCTGACATAAAACATGGTGCCATAAGTGGCTCAACAAAGTTATCCATTAAGCAGCTGAGTGAGCAGCCTGGCACAGCACCAGATTTGATTTCCAGTCTATGTTTAGTTAGTTGTCCTATCTGTACTCTCATTGGGGTTGAACTCAACGCCCTATAATATAAGGGGCAACCTGGCCTTGGTTCTTGTTCCTAACAGCTGTCTAGGAAGGGTATATATGAGCACTGGGTGGAAGTCGGCTGCTATTCCTCCTCCTCCTCTCTCCCCCCCCCCCCCCCCCCCCCCCCCCCCCCGGTATCAAAGAAAGATTGGCATCCAAAATGCCGTACATCAATTGTGTAGAAAATTGGCAAAAAAAGGTTTCATTTGCTTGGTTTTCCAAGAAAATGTGACTAATAAGCATAGTGTAGTTATTTTGCACGGTAGGAGTTTAGTTCATGCTGAACTGGCACAGGCCTTATCCACAGTCTTTACCAGCATGAAGACATAGTTAGCAGAATTCCATTCGCCAGAATATTTTTTATTTTAAAACAGCTAACATCTTAAAAAGAAAATATCTGCACTTACTTGAGTAGGCGAAATCTGTCCAGCCAAGTGTATATGATTGGTCAGTCTTATATGTACAATGCCCTTGTGTTTTCCCCCATCCAATGGCTAAACATTGATGTGGAATGCAAGTTAATATGAAAAATAAGCCTTTGACGAGGTGCCACACAAAAGGTTGTTGCATAAGATAAAGATGCATGGCATTAAGGGGAAAGTAGTAGCATGGATAGAGGATTGGTTAATTAATAGAAAGCAAAGAGTGGGGATTAATGGGTGTTTCTCTGGTTGGCACTCAGTAGCTAGTGGTGTCCCTCAGAATTCAGTGTTGGGCCCACAACTGTTCACAATTTACATAGATGATTTGGAGTTGGGGACCAAGGGCAATGTGTCCAAGTTTGCAGACGTCACTAAGATAAGTGGTAAAGCAAAAAGTGCAGAGGATACTGGAAGTCTGCAGAGGGATTTGGATAGGCTAAGTGAATGGGCTAGGGTCTGGCAGGTGGAATACAATGTTGACAAATGTGAGGTTATCCATTTTGGTAGGAATAACAGCAAAAGGGATTATTATTTCAATGATAAAATATTAAAACATGCTGCTGTGCAGAGAGACCTGGGTGTGCTAGTGCATGAGTCGCAAAACGTTGGTTTACGGGTGCAACAGGTGATTAAGAAGGCAAATGGAATTTTGTCCTTCATTGCTAGAGCGATGGAGTTTAAGACTAGGGAGGTTCTGCTGCAATTGTATGAGGTGTTAGTGAAGCCACACCTGGAGTATTGTGTTCAGTTTTGGTCTCCTTACTTGAGAAAGGACGTACTGGCACTGGAGGGTGTGCAGAGGAGATTCACTAGGTTAATCCCAGAGCTGAAGGGGTTGGATTACGAGGAGAGGTTGAGTAGACTGGGACTGTACTCGTTGGAATTTAAAAGGATGAGGGGGGATCTTATAGAAACATATAAGATTATGAAGGAATAGATAGGATAGATGCGGGCAGGTTGTTTCCACTGGCGGGTGAAAGTAGAACTAGGGGGCATAGCCTCAAAATAAGGGGAAGTAGATTTAGGACTGAGTTTAGGAGGAACCTCTTCACCCAAAGGGTTGTGAATCTATGGAATTCCTCGCCCAGTGAAGCAGTAGAGGCTCCTTCATTAAATGTTTTTAAGATAAAGATAGATAGTTTTTTGAAGAATAAAGGGATTAAGGGTTATGGTGTTCAGGCCGGAAAGTGGAGCTGAATCCACAAAAGATCAGCCATGATCTCATTGAATGGTGGAGCAGGCTCGAGGGGCCAGATGGCCTACTCCTGCTCCTAGTTCTTATGTTCTTATAAGGTAGGTAATTTTACTTTTTCTTACCTTAGGAAACACTTCTCCCTCACCCACCATTGCTTATTCATGAAAGTTCCAATTCCCCGTGGAGAGCTTCATAACAGTGATACATCTTTTGTCATTTTGAGAATGTTATATTACACTTTGTGGTAATACGTCATTATTCTTTGCCTTGAGTTGATGATAAAGAAACCACCAATCTTTAGATTGAAGCAAAACTAATTTATTGAATAACGATTAATTTAAATAGAGTTTGAACACACTGCAGAGCTATAACTACTAATAAAGTAAGATTGAATCTGTTAAACAGTAATCTATAATCTAGTATTAACGAATGATATCCTCATGCTAACTCTCTCTAATCTAAACTACTCCTCATGATGTGATCAATACTTCTCCTCTGCTAACACTACCCAAGATTCCCTGAGGTCTGATATTTATACTGGGAACTGGTGGTGCTCTCTAGTGTTTAAATTACACTGTGATGTAAAATTCACCCTTCACTGACGTACTTATATACATATCATTACAGAGAACAATCTGTAAAAACAAAATTGTTGGTTCTACAATGAAAATGCTCTGGGCTACACTATTCACAATTACAAAAAGGTTTCCCATCTGGCAACCAAGTGATTGAATGGACTGATTGCACAATACTAAGTGGATTGTAACCACTGAGGAAAGTTTCTGAATTGCTGTATGTTTAAATAGGGGCAATCACATTCATGGTACTAAGATTGCCACTGTGGTTTTTACAGAAATGGGGACACGCCAAATCATAAACCTGATCATATTCAACTGAATTTTGAAAGTCTTGAATGTCAGTGACAGAAAGCCAGTATCTTAATGTTGCAGCTGATATTTGCTCAATGGGAGTGAGGACTCCCTAGAGTGAGTGCAACCTTTAAATTCAAGAATACTTCACAAGACTGGCAAATGATAATTCATATTCTCTCATAGGTGTATTGACATTTTAATCCATCACTTGAATGACTTATCACTCAGCCAGGCAGTGAAAATACCATTCCAGCCACGACTGCTTGCTTTAGACTTCAGTAGAACACTGGTAAAGAAAGACCTTGTGGCCTGGCAGATAGTTTTGTCAGAGCAAAGGTTTTTCCAAGAATGTAGAAGCATACTGGGTCTTAAACAAAATTGATATTTAATCATAATAAAAAGAAAAAAATGCTGAAAATGCTCTGCAAGGTCAGGCATGACCTGTGGAGAGAGCAGCAGAGTTAATGTTTCATGTCAATAGCCTTTCAAGAACAAAAGGGAAGATCTGTAATGGGGTGGAAAACTGGAGATATTAAATTACGGAGTTGATGGAACAGGACTAAAGGGAGTGGTAATGGTACGAGTAAAGAAACAAAGGATGTATCTAGAGGACATGTGAAAGGCAGAATGATGAAAAGCTGCTGCCCAAAAGCAAGAGATACAAGATGATATTTGGTCTAATTTTGACAAATCCCACTTCTGTAGCAATTTTAACATTTCAAAAGCTTGTGCACGAGGAGCAGGGACTACAGTAGAAGACGTCGAGAAGATAGCAAGGCAGAAAGGTTTAGGGAAGGAATTTTAACTCCTCCAACTGTGTTCACTCGAGTTCAAGATCAAAGATGTGTGAAGTGTTCTCGGCCCAACCATCTTCAGCTGCTTCATCAATGGCCTCCCTTCCATCATAAGGTCAGAAGTGGGGTTGTGCGCAGATGATTGCACAATGTTCAGCATGGTTTGCAACTCCTCAGATAATGAAGCAGTCCATGTCCAAATGCAGCAAGACCTGGACAATATCCAGGCTTGGGCTGACAAGTGGCAAGTTACATTCGCGCCACACAAGTGCCAGGCAATGACCAGAGAGGATCTAACCATCGCCCCTTGTCATTCAGCGGCATTACCACCGCTGAATCCCCCGCAATCAACATTCTGGGGGTTACCATTGATCAGAAACTGAACTGGACTAGCCATATTAATACTGCAGCTACCAAAGCAGGTCAAAGGATAGGAACCTTACGGCGAGTAACTCACCTCCTGACCCCTCAAAGCCTGTCCACCATCTACAAGGCACAAGTCAGGAGTGTAATGGAATATCCTCCACTTGCCTGGATGAGTACAGTTCCAACAACACTCAGGAAGCTCAACACCATCCAGGACAAAGCAGCTTGCTTGATTGCTACCCCTTCCACAAACTTTAAATCCCACACCACCGCCGAACAGTTCACTGTGTGAACCATCTACAAGATACACTGCAGTAACTCGCAGAGGTTTCTTAGGCAACACCTTTCAAACGCACAACCGTTACCATCTAGAAGGACATGGGCAGCAGATAGCTGGGAACCCCACCACCTGGAGATTCCCCTCCAAGTCATTCACCACTCCGACTTGGAAATATATCGCCGTTCCTTCAGTGTCGCTGGGTCAAAATCCTGGAACTCCCTCCCTAGCAGCACTATGGCTATAACTACACCTCATGGATTGCAGTGGTTCAAGAAGGCAACTCACCACCACCGTTGGAAGGGTAACTAGGAATGGGCAATAAATACTGGCCTAACCAGCGACACCCTCATCCTGTAAATGAAAAAAAGAATACCTGACATGTTTAACCATCTGTCCCCCAGATCAGCTGGACATCAAGTGCTTTTGGGCATCATTCTCCTCTTCCAAAGCTTCCCACAATCAATGTGGAGAGCGGAGATTACCCCCCCAGCTTCCTTTTTTGCACTGCCACAGTCCTCCTCTACTTTTGTTTCTAACAAATGTGAAGAACTACTGCTTCTCTAGGACCACTAGCTATTTCTGCTGCTTTTTCCCCTTCCTCTTTATGATCAAGTCAAACCACTCTGAGAAGAACTCTGACCTCACCCTCTCTATTTTCTTTCCCATCTCCCCTCATGCCCTCTCTGCCCAAACTCCTATTACCTTGATCCACATCCTGCTAAATTACTATCCATCTAATGTCCCTTGCTGGTCCTATGTTAACAACACACTTCTCCTCAAGTCACTCTCAGAAATCTGAGCAAAGATTCCTGTGTCCTTGAAAACTGCTAATCTCTAACCTTCCTTTCCTCTCAAGTTGTCCTCACCCAGATCTGTTGTCCATTTTTCCCAGAGCTCCTTTTTGAATCCCCCCAACTAGCTTTCTGACCTGCAATGGAAACTAAATAGCTCTGATCAAAGTCACAAATTACTGCAGCAAAGGTGCATTATTTTTCCAACGTTCTCAACCTCGGTGCACTTTGACATGGTCGAACTAAACTATCCTTCTTCAATGTTTTTCGTGCATTGAAAGATGAGTTGGACTATTCTCACTGGGTTACAAAGAACAAAGAAAATTACAGCACAGGAACAGGCCCTTTGGCCCTCCCAGCCTGCGCCGATTTATTCTTAGGATACTAAGCAATGGTTTCTCTTCCTGCACTGACACTGTTACCTCTGGAATCTCCAAATATCTCTCTTTGTCTTCCTTTTCTTTACTTACGTGATGTTCCTTGACAACATCATCCACCAAATTAAGGCCAGCTTCCACATATATGTTGACAATGCCCAATTTTACCTGTGCACCACCATTCTCAACCATGCCATTGTCTCTATTATTGTCATAGACTGCTTGTCCAACATCCTGTCTTGGATCACTCACAATTTCCCCCAGTAAACAGTGAGAAGATTGATTCCGTTCCTTTTTGTTCCATAACAAAACTTCTCTGTTGCAAAAACAACCCAGTTGCAAGCTAAGATCACCTGCCTACAACCCGGCCTCAGTCACTCTGCTGCTGAATCCTTGTTTATATCCCACATCAAATACCTGTAACTTTCTCCAATACTGTAACTATCTGCCCCACAAACTTACTGTTCTTTTTTTTTTGGCTTCTTGTGCATCACCCCTTCTCCTGTCTTGACTAGTGGTGGCCTTACTTAACCATCTAGGCCTCAACAATCTGCAATTCCTTTCTTAACTTCTATGCCTCACCATCTCCTCTTAGCCCTCCTCAATACCCACCTCTTCAACCAAGCTCTTGGTCACTTCTGCTCATATCTCTGTTTTTTGTTTGTTTTCCTTAAACCTCTGTGAAGCACCTTGAGATATTTTTTCTACGTTAAACACACCAAGGAAACAAAAGTTGTTTTCCTCCTGCCTGGAAGAAGGAATTGTAATCCAACTGTACTCCATTGTGTGCATCCTTTATTTTTCAGAAGGAAGAGTTGAGTTTTATGTCAGTTCAGAGAAAATCAAAGTCACAACATGCTATTGTAAAACACGGCCCTTTGGTATAATTAATTCTGTTTGTAGATGGGTTATTGTTAATAGACTATTCTTGTCCATTAATCACCTAATTAGCTTTAGAATAAATGCTTCACATTGAGTCAGTCGTCTTTGTAATGGTCTCGAGCAACCCTGCAGAGTCCATGCTATTTATGCACATTACTTATGCCCTGTAACAATTATAATTAAGACTTTGTTGGAGTCATGGCTGAGAATTATCCTATCAGTGTTAGCATACTAATAGTGTGGTCTGGACAAATACTGCATAGTTACTGTTACTATGGTAACACTCTGAAAACTCTGATGAACAGAAAACATTTGCACACAGATTTTATTAAGGGAACGGCAGATTACTTGCATATTGTCGATGTTTTCGAGGCAATTATTGAGTGACATTGAATCTGTAGATAGATGCTCACCTTTTGTTGCAATTATTTTTGTGGGGAAAGCAAAACTGTCTTACTTGCTGGACATGGATTTTTGGCACCAGTCACATTCTTTTTCTTTTCTTTTTAAAAAAAATAAATTTAGGGCACCCAATTAATTTTTTCCAATTAAGGGGCAATTTAGCGTGGCCAATCCACCTGCCCTGCACATCTTTGGGTTTTGGGGGCGAAACCCACACAAACACGGGGAAAATGTGCAAACTCCACACGGACAGTGACCCAGAGCTGGGATCGAACCTGGGACCTCAGCGCCGTGAGCCAGCAGGGCTAACCCACTGCGCCACCGTGCTGCCCACCAGTCACATTCTTAACATTTGCCTAAGTGTCCATTATTCAGTAGGCAGTACAACTATGACAGGTACCCACCCCTGTCCTCAACCGCTTTGTGCACGTGCACTTTCCAGTTTGGCAGTAATTGGGAGCAGGAACCCGAGCCTGGCCATTGTGGGAGCTGACATAAACTTCAATCAATGCGTAGTCCCTTACTTGCAATACCATATAGAAAGACAGTCTTAGTGTTTCTTCTATGATTAGGTTTTCTCATTGATCATTAATTTAATTAGGTAACAGTTTAGCTTTTACGGTCTAATTATAACTGTTTGACTTAATCATAAAATTCAAACATACAGCTGTTCTAAAAGGCAGCGGTGAGAAAGGATTGTGGCGATATCTATTGCAATGATGATAGATGGGACAATTCCAATATCTATTGTTTCAAAAGTGTAAGTTAAATCATTTTTTAAATATGCCACCGTTCTTTTTTTAATTTAGAGTAGCCAGTTGATTTTTTTCCAATTAAGGGGCAATTTAGCGTGGCCAATCCACCTACCCTGCACATCTTTTGGGTTGTGGGGACGAAACCCACGCAAACATGGGGAGAATGTGCAAACTCCATACGGACAGTGACCCAGAGCCAGGATCGAACCTGGAACCTCGGTGCTGTGAGGCAGCAGTGCTAACCACTGCAGCACGCCCCGTATGCCACAATTTCTAATAAGCCCACCAAATGAGGTCATTTGATGCCAGCACTGAGTGGTGTAAACAAAATTATCCTGTAATATGAGAAATGATCAGCTGCCAAAAATCAAATTGGCAGGGATTGAGAGTGTTTAGGTTGTGCAGTGAGTTACCACCTTGTTGATTCATTTAGGTTTGAAGACCCAAACACCGATGAATGCGCCTGTGCTCGCCGCAAGGGCTCTATGTGAAATTAATTTGAGAATCTGCATCCTAGCTGAATGGGAGTCCGTCCACAGTTTAAAACTACACTTAAACTGGCTTTAAAATACGCAGTCTGTTTTGAGAATGTTCTCGGGTTGTGGCAGAATACAAGTTTCCTTGCGTGAGGTCATTGTGCTACATCTGATCAAACGCTTCATGCCGAAGAAAATATCCCCTAACTCGATGAGTACAAATATTCAAAAGGGTGTAATTTCTCCACCGATGCTGTCAGAACTACCGAGTTTTTCCAGCAATTCCTGTTTTTATTCCAGATTTTCTGCATCTGCAGTATTTTTTAATTATATGTAGTGAAGAGTTTTGATCATCTTACCTAAGGAAAGAGGGAGTGCAGCAAAGGTTCACCAGACTAATTCCTGGAATGGCAGGATTGTCCAATGAGGAGAGATTGAGGAGACTAAGCTGTGATCATCTCTTGAGTTTTGAAGAATGGGATGTGATCTCATTGTAATGTGCCGTCTTCTCAGACTCGGCAGGCTAGATGCAGGAAGAATGTTGCTCCTGGTTGTGGGGACCCACAACAAAGGGGCACAGTCTCAGAATAAGAGGTAGGCCATTTACAACTGAGATGAGGAGGAATTTCTTCAGTCAGAGGGTGGTGAATCTTTGGAATTTTCTACCCCAGAGGGCTGTGTTGGCTTGACTATTAAGCATATTTAAGACAGTGATCAATGAATATCTAGATATTAAGGATGTCGAGGGATATGGGGATTCTTTGGGGGGGGGGGAGCAGCGTACTGTTTAGGTAGAGGTCAGCCATAATCTAGTTGAATGGCAGAACAGACTGAAAGGGCCGAATGGCCTACTTCCTGCTCCTATTTCCTGAGTACCTATAATATTCAAAGGATTTTCTATGAAAGGGTGGATGAAAACATTTAAGTTAATCAATGTCCGGGCGGCATGTGCCGCATTGGTTAGCACTGGGACTGCGGCGCTGAGGACCCGGGTTCGAATCCTGTCCGTGGGTCACTGTCCGTGTGGAGTTTACACATTCTCCCCATGTCTGCATGGGTTTCACCCCCACAACCCGAAGATGTGCAGGTTAAGTGGATTGGCCACACTAAATTGCCTTTTAATTGGAAAAAAAAAATAATTGGGTACTCTTTAAAAAAAAAAAAAAAAAAAATTTAAATAGAGAGAAAAAAAAGTTAATCAATGTCTTTTGTGACAGATAGTGATGGTTTCTCTAAAACAATTGACAGGTCAGGGTTTTAATTATGGGATTTGTAAACTAAAATTTTCTCCTAGTGGTTTCATGGTTTTTCTGTCCCACACCATCTGAAAGTTGCAATTTTGCATTGTCTGCCATTGCCTATTATTGCCGCTGGTGCATGACCTGGAATAATAATGACTCTAATTGCACTAATGCAAACTTGGCCTAGAAACTAAGAAATGTTGGAAGCTCTCATTAGATCAGCATCTGTGGACAGAGACAACAACTCTTGTCAAAGGGACTGCACCTGGAAAGCTAGTTTATCTGTTTTCTACACAGATATTGGCCTGGTCTGGCATGCATTTGCAACATTTTTCTTCCATTTTGGACTTCATATAGAATCATGAAACATGACTTGATTCCCAAAATCAATATGCCTCTGGTGTCCAAAGAAGTTGCATCAATAAAACCTTTCGCTACCTTAAAACATCCCAAAGTGCTTTACAGCTAATTAAGTATTTTTAAGTGCTTTAATTCCTGTAATGTAGGCAAGCACAGCAACTAATTCATGCAGAATAAGGTTCCACAAACCACGTTAAGATAATCTGCCTTAGCAGTATTGACTGAGAGATAAATATTGCACTGGACATCATTCTCTACTCGAATAATGCCGTGCGATCTTTTACATCCACTTGAGAGTGAAGACTCGAGATTAACACCTTACCCAAAAGGTGGCATATATGACAGTGTGGTACGAACAAAGTGCTGCACTATCAGCTTGTCCTAGACCAGAGTTTTTCAAACTGAGGGTCACAACCTGAGGTGAATCGCAGATGGGATGTTGATGGGTCACGGAGCGACCGGTCACAGTGTTCCCGATCACGGGAGAAGCACCCTATGGCCATGACTGGCTTTTAAGAATGCCAGCCGCGACCGGCTTTTAAGTTGAGAATGTTGGCTGCGACCAGCCTTTAAATACAAACGGTGGAGTCTTCCCGCCAGAAGCGGCGACGGAGAGCAGGCCACCCGCCCGGCAAGTACACTGATGTCACACACCCTGTATGTCAGTGCTTTGGGCACAAAATCACAGATTCTTCGATCTTGTAGCTGCCAGCAAGCAAGCAACAGGATTGTGATGAGCTGAAAATGGGTCATTTTGTAATAAGGAAGGAGAGGGTCAGAGACACAAACAGGCAGGGATCTCACGGCTGAATCTGTTGGAGAGAGCTGCGCAGGAGAGTCCACAGCAATACAAAGCCAAGCTCATTTGAGCTGTATACAGAGCTCAGGTGAATAACCTATTACGAAGACACTGAAATCAGGAACAAATCAGTATAAAGATGATTTCTTGAGGTATGGCTTTGTTAATTGTGCCAATGAAAATCAGGATTCAAAGCCCATATGTGTTATATGCAGGGAAATACTGGCAAATGAGAGTTGGATGCTAACTATATTTTACCTTGCAGACATCTTTTCAATTCTAAACGAACTGAACCTCAAATTTCAAAGGAAAGATGATGATTGCTTTCGGCACTATAAAGAATTAGATGCTTTCCAAAACTCATTGAAAGTTTGGCAAGTGTGAGTATAAAGCCAAAACTAGTACATGTTTCCCACATAATGCAACACATTGAAGAAAGCAGTATTTGTAAGGGAATGTCAATAGACTGGCAAGCCTTATTCAGTCGCATCTGGCTGCGCTGATCAACAATTTTTGTTGCTACTTTTCAGCGGAGAAGTTTCAGATTTTGAAAGCGAAGAGATGGGTGAAAATCCTTTTGTGTTTAAGACCCCAGAATCAATTATTAACTTACAGCTGACTCCAAATTAAGATACTGAGCTGCTGAACCTGACCTGTGACCGCACATTAAAAACACGCCACAAGTCCATGAGGCTGTCAGCATTCTGGAGTAGCCTGTCTGAGAAGTATCCAGTGCTGTGTAAAACAAGCATTTTGTTGCTATTGCCCTTCACAATGAAGTCCAAGGTTGGAATAAAGGGCCCGGCTGAACTCTGCACCTGATATGCACATTGCCCCCTCCTCCTGTGAACCTGTTGGAGTGAAGACCAAGCAGGCTCACCTGTCGCATTAAAGGTAAACAAAAATGGTGTGTTGCGAAGATCTACCAGCGTGTGGGTCCCGAAGATCGGCCGGTTGGTAAAAGTGGGTCCCGGGAAAATAAAGTTTGAAAAGCTCTCTGACCATTAGTATTAAACACCCCGTGATCTTCTATAGCTTGTTTATAAAATTAATTCACAATATAAATGTTTTCAAAACATGAGCAAGAATGGAGTACAGGTACTGGACCCCTTATATGGCATCCCAAAATCCGGAAGGACCTGAAAACCGACTGTATTTGAAGCTGGCCCCTGTATAGCAATTTGAAATTGGCACACGGAATACTTCTTTAAGCTGCCCCTTTGTGACCCAAATTCATAAAATCCCCAAATCCAGCACACGTCCAGTTCAGAGTGACCCAGATACAGGGTCCGGTACCTGTATTTGCATTAATCGATGTTCACATGTATTTATGGTTCTGCTATCTTTGCGTAATCAATTAATTCACAACTGTGTTATGTGAAAAATGAAAATATTAAACTAATGCAGTTCAAATTCTGGAACACAATTGGTTTAAAAGTGAAAGGCACATTTCAGATACCACTTAATATCATGAAGTACATTTTGCCCCTCCTGGTTTGTGTGAGCTCAGAAAGCCAAACCTTGAAAATTATTGGCAGGATTCAAAGACCAAGTGCGTTCTGGTAGTAGTTTTATAGCCTTAATGAGAGAACTATTTGGGGATAAATAATTGGATTTCATTTTACAATTATTTGTTTTCATTTTAGGGCATTACATTTTCATTATGAATAACAGATTAAACTTTAATATTCTCAAATCCCTGAAAGGCACGGCAGGGTGGCACAGTGGTTAGCACTGCCGCCTCACAGTTCCAGGGATCCGGGTTCGATTCCCGGCTTGGGTCACTGTCTGTGCGAAGTCTGCACGTTCTCCCCGTGTCTGCGTGGGTTTCCTCCCACAGTCCAAACGATTTACAGGTTAGGTGGATTGACCACGCTAAATTGCCCCTCTGTGACCAAAGATGCGCAGGTGAGGTGGGGTTAAAGGATTACGGGGATAGGGTGGACGCACTTTCAGCGGGTTGGTGCAGACCTGATAGGCCGAATGGCCTCCTACTTTACTGTAGGGATTCTATGATGCATACTGGGAGCTGGAATAACATTATCCACTCAACCATTACTCCAAGGACAGTCAGTTCTTGTCCTTTGTGATGTTCATTCCTGCTCACAGCAGTAGAATCTTTTAATGGCCCTTTTTAGAATTATTCTTAATTACCAGTTTATATAATGTTTAGCAGCTATGTGTTTTGACTCCTTTCTAATTGATGGTGCTTCAGGGAAGTTATGTGGCAGATGTGGCCAAACTGCATACATCCATTGTCCACAATGTGCCCCACCTCCCCTAATTTCATCCAGAACACTCTTTTGACGTTTGCCTAATCCAAAAGGACATTTATGATTTTTTCAAACTTGTGGAGAGATTTACCAAGTTTCCTCCCAGACAGCGATAGCTTTAGAAACTAAGTGGATGACTGGTATTTGTACTTCGAGATGTTTGGATTTATTTCCAGACCCTAATGGATCATAGATCTGAAGGTTGGCTCACCTAATGTGTTAAGTACTGAAGGAGTCAGTACAAATACAGCAGCACCAGTTATCCCAATACAAAATCCCTATACCACTAGCCTGTCTAATAAACTACTGCCTTCATAAATTAGGTTGTTTGACCTTTGAAAACAGTCAGGTGCCAGGAATGAAAGTGTCATTGGAAGAAGAGAGGAAAATTCAACATCCAGGTACTGAAGCTATCCTCAAGTCAAGGCTGGATCAGGCATGGCCTCAATCATTGTCAGCAAAAGGTAGTTCCCACAAGAAGTAGCATCGCAGTGAAAGTTGATTTGTCATTGGTGTTGGGAAGTCAGGACTGGAATAATTATTGTTTACACTGTATATGATTTAGCAATGGGGACAAATTGCAGAGGTTATGATTAAAATGGTGTAAAACAGGGATTGTGGGGAAGAACCATATTAAACACAGGAATTTGACCACATGGGACTTTATTTAGCTGACCAGTTCAGATAGAATTGAATATGGACGAATTAAATTGAAAAAAGGAAATAGCAATCGGTATGAATGGCAGTAGCCTACAAGATCCAGTTTGGGAGCAGCACCTGAAGGTGCCTGTGGAGAGCATGCTAAAGTGATTTGTGTGCAACAGCAGCAATGAAGGTAAGTCAGGGTTTATAGCCAGAGACAGAATACAAGTTCTGGAAGGAATGGTAAACTGACATATTAGCATCACATTTTGTATTGATCATGTTTTTCCTTCATAAAGAGGATTGGAGTTTTAAATTGCATTGGAGTGTTGTGTTTTAAGCAAAGTAAATAAATACAGGTTTCAAAACAAATAACACAGGCACACACAGTATCAAAATTCTAATGAAGGTCAGAGCGACACAACGCTTTGTCCAAACCGCTAAGCTAAAAATGTAGGTTCTGTTTTTACGGTTAGAAATATGCTGAAAGAAAGACTATACCTCAAACGCCAAGCAAATCGCATATACTTTCAAGGAGAGAATTGGAACTGAGCCAATGATGTAGAATTTGATTAGACAGTTTTTCTCGATGCTCGCTTGCTGAGGGTGAATAAAGCAACTTGATGATTTTCACCCACCCTGTCTCACTAAAGTATTTTAGCTTGCCTTTCAGGACAGTTTTATTGCTACACCCCTGGATGCTGCTGTCATATATTTAAATATTAGATCCTGAATGAACACTTGAATTATTTACTGGAGTGACTAACACTCGAGAGGATATCTAAGGCAGACATAAGCTTATAACAATTGGTCTTAAACCAAATTTATTCCCACTCTTCGCTTGTCAGTCTCTCAGAGATTTATTCTGCAGTGTTTATGCATTAAATCAGTTTACCAATGGTTAATAAATTTTCTACTTACAGTACCGATGTTTTGTCTGCATGAATGTAGTTTTTATTGGCTTCCTCTCCGCAATGGGTCTGTCTTAGCTACATGGTATATTATATCAAGAGCTGGCAGTCAGATTGTAAAGCCATGAGCAGAAATTGATCATGGAAATTCACAACCAGTTTAAGTGCCTATATCCATACCCAGAAACATTTTTAGAAAGGGAGTAAATACGATATAAAGCACTCCGACCACTCCTAAACTACAGCCCTTTACCAGACCCAGGAGGAACACAGAGGGATAAATGCTTTACAAACACACTGTGGGGAATTGCCAGACTTCCAGTCAATCATAAACAAATGTTGCAGTGTGTTAATGCACTCTTTATTTTTTTGATAAACAATTTTATTAAGACATTTTGGCATAGTAAACAACAACAATATAAAACAGTGTGCAAAGAACAATCAATATAGCGCAAGAAAACCAGCTCCCCTCCTACAAGGACCAGCCTAACTACCCCCCTAATCTACGTTACTCTAACCCCCCCCCCCGACGACTAATTTTCCGCAAAGAAGTCGATAAATGGTTGCCACCTCCGGGCGAACCCTGACAGTGACCCTCTCAAAGCGAACTTAACTTTCTCCAGACCGAGGAAGCTCACCATATCCGATAGCCAGGCCTCCGACTTCCGGGGCTTTGAGTCCCTCCATGCCAACAGAATTTGTCACCGGGCTACCAGGGAAGCAAAGGCCAAAACGTCAGCCTCTCTCTCCTCCTGGACTCCCGGGTCCTCCGAAACCCCCAAAATAGCCACCTCTGGACTCATCACCACCCTTGTTTTCAGTGCCCGGGACATAACGTCCGCGAATCCCTGCCAGTATCCCTTGAGTTTTGGACATGCCCAGAACATGTGGACATGGTTCGCCGGTTCTCCCAAACATCTGGCGCACCTGTCCTCCAATCCAAAAAATGTACTCATCCGGGCCACTGTCATGTGGGCCCGGTGGACGACTTTGAATTGAATCAGGCTGAGCCTAGCACATGTTGCATTCGCGTTTACCCTACTCAACGCCTCCGCCCATAAGCCCTCTTCCATCTCACCCCTGAGCCCCTCTTCCCACTTAAGCTTCAGCTCCTTGATCTGCGTCTCCTCTGCTCCCATAAGTTCTTTATATATATCCGAGACCCTCCCCTCCTCCACCCATCCACTGGACACTACCCTGTCCTGGATCCCCCTAAGTGGCAGGTGTGGGAAGGATGGAATCTGCCTGCGTAGAAAGTCCCGCACTTGCAAGTACCTCAACTCATTCCCTCTTGCCAGCCCAAATTTCTCCTCCAACGCCCTCATGCCCGGGAAGCTCCCTTCCAAGAACAAATCCCCCATCCTCTCAATCCCAGCCCTCCGCCATGCTCGGAACCCACCGTCCATATTCCCCGGGGCAAACCGTTGATTGTCGCAGATTGGGGACCAAACCGATGTCCTCACTTACCCCACGTGCCTTCTCCATTGGACACAGATCCGCAAAGTTGCCACCACTATAGGGCTGGTGGAGTACCGTGCCGGCGGGAGCGGCAGGGGCGCCGTAACCAGGGCTGCGAAGCTGGTGCCCCTGCACGAAGCGGCCTCCATTCGCCCCCAAACCGACCCCGCACCCACCATCCACTTCCTTACCATAGCTATGTTGGCCGCCCAGTAGCAGTTACTAAAGTTTGGCAGCGCCAGCCCCCCCCTCCCCTCGATTCCTCTCGAGCATCAATCTCCTCACCCGCGGGGACTTTCCCGCCTACACAAATCCCATAATCATTTTGACCTTCTTGAAAAAGGACCGCGGAATGAAAATGGGGAGACACTGGAAGACGAACAGGAATCTCGGGAGGATTGTCATTTTAACTGTCTGCACTCTCCCCGCTAGTGTCAGTGGGAGCGCATCCCACCTCCGGAACTCAGCCCTCATTTGCTCCACCAACCGAGATAAGTTCAACTTGTGCAGACGGCCCCAGTCCCACGCCACCTGTATCCCTAAGTATCTAAAACTGTCCCCTACTAGCCTGAACGGCAGCCCCCTCAACCGACCCTTCTGGCCCCTCGCCTGGATAACAAACAACTCACTCGTTGCCATGTTCAGTTTGTACCCCAAGAACCGGCCGAATTCCTTGAGGATTCCCATGATTTCATCCATCCCAGCCACTGGATCCGTGATGTACAAGAGCAGGTCGTCGGCGTACAACAAAACTCTGTGTTCCCCCCCCCCTTTTTTCGTACCAGCCCCTTCCAATCCCTAGAAGCTCTCAGGGCAATTGCCAGTGGCTCTACTGCTAGCGCAAACAGTAGTGGGGAGAGGGGACACCCCTGCCTTGTCCCTCGGTACAGTCTGGAATAGTCAGATGTCGTCCTATTCATCCTCACACTCGCCTCCGGAGCCTGGTACAACAGTCTAACCCAGTCGATAAAGCCCTCCCCGAACCCAAATCGTCCCAACACCTCCCATAAGTAGCCCCACTCAACCTGGTCAAAAGCCTTCTCGGCATCCATTGCCACAGCTACCTCTACCTCCCTACTCTCCGGGGGCATCATGATCACATTCAGCAGCCTTCTTAGGTTGGCCACCAACTGCCTGCCCTCGACGAACCCGCTTTGATCTTCCATAATGACGTCTGGCACACAGTCTTCAATCCTAGCAGCCAAGAGCTTGGCCAGTATTTTAGCATCTACGTTGAGCAGAGAGATCGGCCTATAGGACTCATATGCCTCTGGGTCTTTGACCCGTTTCAATATCAGAGAGATGGCGGCCTGTGACATTGTCGGGGGTAAAACCCCTCTGTCTCTTGCCTCATTGAAAACCCTAACCGGCACCGCCCCACTATCTCGGAGAACGTTTTGTAAAACTCCACCGGATACCCATCCGGCCCCGGGGCTTTACCCGATTGCATGGCCCTCAAGCCCCCCAATATTTCTTCGGTCCTGATCGGGGCTCCCAACCTGTCTACCAATCCTGCCGACTTTTGGGAAGGTCAGTCCATCCAGAAATCGCCTGATCCCCTCAAGCACCCAAGGGGGTTCCGAGGTGTAAAGCTTACTATAGAAGTCACTGAACACCTTGTTCAGCCCCTGCCGGATGCCCTACCAAGTTCCCCCCCCCCCCCGTTGACTACCTTCCCTATTTCCCTGGCGGCCTCCCTCTTCCTCAGTTGCTGTGCCAGCATTCTACTGGCTTTCTCCCCGTTGCTCATAAATCGCACCCTTCGCCTTCCTAAGCTGCTCCACAGCCTTACCTGTGGACAACACCCCAAACTCAGTCTGTAGCCTTCGTCGTTCCCTCAATAGCTCTGCCCTCGGGGTCGCTACATATCTCCTGTCTATCTGTAAGATCTCCTTTACCAGTCGGTCCGTTTCTGCCCTGTCCGTCCTGTCCCTATGTGCTCTAATCGAAATCAGCTCCCTCTCCACTGCCTTCAGCGCCTCCCAAAGCACCGCAGCTGAAACTTCCCCTGTGTCATTGGCCTACAGGTAATTTTGCATACATTTCCTCACCCTCTCACACACCGCCTCGTCCACCAACAAACCGACCTCGTGTGTTAATGCACTCTTGACTGCCAGTTCCAAAATATGTTGTGGTAATTTGATTAAGGAGTGGGGTCAGAGTGCATAACCAGATTATACGGTGAGACCATTGAAGTGTGGAAGTTATAGTTTACTGTCTGATTCAACTGCTTCGTTCAGCTGGCAAAGTGATAGCTCTGGGTACAACCTATGAACTACACATAGAATATGTAATTAACATATATCAAAAGCACAGTGTGGTGACTGTGCAGGTAATATTGATTTTTGTGAATTTTTGTATCGACCGTATTTCTAAAAGTAAAATCTGATCTCCGTGAAATACGATTGCAAATGAAATCATTTTCACAAAATTGAGTAAGTTCATTGGTTCTCCTTCTTCAAACAGTCTCTGTTTTTAAAAAAATTTAGAGTAACCAATTATTTTTTTCCAATTAAGGGGCAATTTAGCGTGGCCAATCCACCTACCTTGCACATTTTTGGGTTGTGGGGATGAAACCCACGCAGGCACGGGGAGAATGTGCAAACTCCACACGGACAGTGACCCAGAGCCGGGATTCGAACCCGGGTCCTCATCGCCATAGGTAGCAGTGCTAACCACTGTGCCACCATGCCGCCCAGTCTCTGTTTTATGTATGGAGATTTCAAAATAACTAGGATTGAGATGGAGGTTACTGTCCTCGTTAGATCTCAAAGTGGAATATGCGAGACTGTCAGCCTGCAGAATCAGGCAAGCGTTTTTTCAAAAAGAAAATATTAACGGTACCCTGAAGCTGGTCCTAGCAATTAAAAATCTGGGGCGGGATTCTCCGGCTCCCCCGCCGGGTCGGAGAATCGCCGGGGGGGGGGGGGGGGGGGGGCTGGCGTGAATCCCGCCACCGCCGGCTGCCGAATTCTCCGGGGGCGGGAATCGCGACGGCCGCTGGCAGAGCCCCCCCCCCCCCCCCCCCCCGCCGATTCTCCGGCCCGCGACGCCCGTTTTCGGCAGTCCTGCCGGCGTATATTACACCAGGTATTTGCCAGCGGGACCTGGCTGCGCGGGCGGCTTCGGGGGGGGGGGGGGGGGGGGGCGCGGGGGGGGGATCTGGCCCCAGGCGGTGCCCCCACTGTGGCCTGGCCCGCGATCGGGGCCCATTGATCCGCGGGCGGGCCTGTGCCGTGGGGGCACTCTATTCCGCTTCGGCCGCTGTGGTCTTCCACGATGGCCGATGCGGAGATGATCCCCCTTGCGCATGCGCTGGGATGACGCCAGCACATGCTGGCGCTCCTGCGCATGCGGCAACTCGCGCCGGCCGACGGAGGCCCTTTGGCACCGGTTTGCGTGGCGCCAAGTCCCTACCCCGCTGGCCGGCGTGGCGCAAACCACTCCGGTGCCAGCATAGTCCCTGAAGGTGCGGAGCATCTTTGGGGTGGCCCGGCACCGTAGTGGTTCATGCCACTCCTCGGCGCCAGAGTTGCCTGCCCCGCCGATTCCCGCACAATCCCGACCAAGGTATTGTACACAAATTTTCTGATAGAAATATAATCCCTCTGGGACCTTTTTGGAAGCCTTCTATTCACGTAATCATACAAAATAAATGCCCCAGTTTGTTTAATCTTTTTCCTCAAGTGAATGAAGTTGTGTACATATATCTGAAGCAAATGATTGACGAAAAAAAAATCCAAATTATTCAATGTGTTACATTACTGTAAGGATTCATGTGTCCCCAGCTCTCCCAAGCAATTGTAACGTATCAGTTTAGCAAAACCAAGTGATTAATTTCAAGATTATTGAATACAAAATGATTAATTTTGTACTGAACGGTATCAAGAAATATATGGAGAACCTCAAATCCAGAACTAGTATTATTTTTGTTGCACTTTTATCTTTATTAATAAGAACCACAAGTCGCATGTATGTTCCTTGTATTGGACAAATGACCTCACAAGCAGTATATTAGTTCAATTATTGTTTATTAAACACAGGCTAATAATCTACACGCGGCTACACTTTAAACTATACCGAACGGCTTAAATGACCTTTACTTAACTTTCAAATGACTGGCTTTGTGCAGGTTAGACAAGGCCTTTGTCTAAATCCCCATGTGTGGCGGCTGGAAGTCGTCAGGCGCGTGACATTTCTAAAAGACAGAGGGGTTGTGGGGCTTGGAGGTGGGAGCTGTTGGCTAGTCCTGATAATAAAGGATACCATATATCAGGAGAGAAGGATCTTGGCAGAGAAGTGCAGCAAATAGTATCAGAATGGGTGAAGATAAGAAATAACAAGGGCCAGAAAATTCTGGTGGGAGAACCTAGACCTAATAATTGCCAAACTGTTGCTAGAACATCTAATCAAGGCATAAGAGGAGCTTGTAACAAAGGCAATGCAATAATTGTAAAGAAATTTACCCTTCATGTAAAGTGGACAGATTAAATTGGCAAAAGTAGTTTGCAAAAGTAGTTTGGAGGACAGGTTCATGGAAACCTGTCGTCAGTACATCATCGAGCCAACCAGGGAGGAGGGTATTCTAGATCCTGATTTAAGCAATGAATCATGTGAAGCGATATAGTATCTCATAACATAGGATCCTCTGGGAAGAGCAGTCTTAATATGAGAGAATTTCTGGGATGAGAAAATTGTCCTGTGGGAAGAGATTGAGTAATGTGGATCCTTACTTTCTGGAGCTTAGAAGACTGAAAGGTAACTTCACTGAAACGCACAGATTCTGAGGCCTAGGTTTTCACCATGACAGAAAGCCCTCGGTCATAACAAAAATGGTGTAAGAGGCCCGAATCCAAAAGTCCCACCCCCGAACATGGTATCCACCATCTTCACGGGGTCAGGAATGGGCCCCGAGGCAGGATTCATACATGAGTATTTCATAGAGGGTGCTGCCCATAGCAATTGACAGCGTCCCCCCCCTTGTGTGATTTTGGTTTGAGAGGTGTCTGAGACTTGACAAGTACAAATTAGGTGTGATGGGGGCAGGATTTTTGGATAGCCAGGATACCCTTTTGGAGAGGTAAGGTACCCTTTTGGATATGGTCCCCGGGACACCTTGGGCGAAATTCTCCCAAAACGGCGCGATGTCCGCCGACTGGTGCCCAAAAAGGCTCCAATCACACGGGCATCGCGCCGCCACAAAGGTGCGGAATGCTCCGCAGCTTTGTGGGCCGAGCCCCAACATTGAGGGGCTAGGCCGGCGCCGGAGGAATTTCCGCCCCGCCAGCTGGCGGAAACGGCCTTTGTTGCCCCGCCAGCTGGCGCGGAAATGACATCCCCGGGCGGCGCATGCGCGGGAGCGTCAGCAGCCACTGACAGTTTCCCACGCATGCACAGTGGAGGGAGTCTCTTCCGCCTCCGCCATGGTGGAGACCGTGGCGGAGGCGGAAGGGAAAGAGTGCCCCCATGGCACAGGCCCGCCCGCGGAACGGTGGGACCCGATCGCGGGCCAGGCCACCGTGGGGGCACTCACCGGGGCCAGATCGCCCCGCGCCCCTCCCCCCAGGACCCCGGAGCCCGCCCACGCCGCCTTGACCCGCCGTTCAAAAGGTGGTTTAATCCACGCCGGCGGGACAGGCAATTTATCGGCGGGACTTTGGCCCATTCGGGCCGGAGAATCGAGCAGGAGGGCCCGCCAACCGGTGCGGCGCGATTCCCGCCCCCGCCGAATCTCCGGTGCCGGAGACTTCGGCAACCGGCAGGGGCGGGATTCACGCCAGCCCCCGGCGATTCTCCGACCCGGCGGGGGGTCGGAGAATGACGCCCCTTGTCTTTTTGGGATTGCTGAAAGTAGGCATAGATGTGTGTACAAAGTGCATAAACTCATTGGAACTATGAAGCACATTGGAACTGCCCAAAACAACCGTCAAAAGTGTCAAGAATAATTGTCAAGAGCAGCTGTCAAGGCATCAAGATATTTAAAACTGCTTCTCTTTAACTCTGGAGGGGGAAAAAACATTGCTAGCTATTTCACTCTGTTGACATAAGTCTCAGGGCTACCGTTACTGGTTTCGTTCTGCATGACTGATTTAACAATGGTCAATTATCACATTCTGGTGCCTGCTATTTTACATTTTGTTTGACCTTCCAAGTGATTATGGACTCTTTGAAATGTGACTGAATTCCACTGATGGTTTTTAATAAAGTATTATGCAATTGCATGAAATGTTTGTTGTTCTAAGGGATAATGGAGTAGAAAGTAAATGTAGCAAATCATTTTTTATGAATTAGTGGATTAAAAAAAATAAAATAAAGTCTGCAATAGACACGCAACTTTATTTTGTTATCTCCACATGGGTCCTCAAGTCTGCCCATGGTGAATACTGGGTGAGTTGGTATGAACGGTGTAAGAGAGAAGGGAGGTGTGTGGGGGTTCATAAATCGCACAAAGTTGGCACAGGAGCTACTGGGCTACGAAAGACGATTGGGGTGGGGGGGGGCGGTGCACAGAGGGGTGTATGTTGGAATAGGGGCTATAAAGGGCCCTGGGAGATGGGCAGAGGGCATGGGTTAGCACAGAGTTGGGGCGGTTTTTATGTTCTTCTGTTTCTTTTTTAACATTAAAGTTCAGCACAGTGCCAGAGCACCGAAGCATGCCTTCCACCCAGCCCGCCTCCGCACCTAGCATCCCCTGCACTCGTTGCAGGATCACCCGACCCATTTTTAAAAGTTGGATTAGCAGAACCGAGTGTTGTTCCATCTCTGCACAAAAATCTAGGCCCAAGAGCCTATTTCCCCTAGCTGTCTGGAACTAAAGAGCATAGTTTCAGGATAAAGAGATTGCCATTTTGGACTGTTAAGAGGGAAGATTTCTTCACTCAAATGATTGTGAATCTCTGGAATTCTCAACCCCAGAATGCTTTGGCTATTCTGTTGTTGGGTAAATTCAAGGCTCTGATTGGTAGATGTTTGGACTCCAAGAGACTCGAGGATATGAGAATCGGGTTAGAAAGTGAAATTGAGATTCAGGATTAGCCAGAATCTTATTAAATGATTTAGCTGACTATATACCCTTCTTTCCTATTCTTAAGGCCAGCATTAATTGCACTTGTAAAAAATGATGATGAACTGCCTTCTTGAACTGCTGTGCTACATGTGGTGACATTTGGACATTTTGACACAGCGACAATGAAATGATATGTGTCAAAGTTAGGGTGGTCTATGACTTGGAGGCAACTTGGAGATGATGGTGTACTTGTTGCCATTGTCCTTCTAGCAGTAGAGGGTCAAAGGTTTTGGAGGTGCTGTCAGAGAAATGTTTGATTTACAGCAATGCATTATTTAGATGTTGCACACTGCTGCCACTGTGTACCAGTGGTGGGAATGAATTTTTAAGTTAGTGGATGAGTGCCAATCTAGCGGGCTGGATGGTGTCAAGCTTCTTGAGTGTTGTTGGAGCTGCACTCATCCAGGCAAGTAGAGAGTATTCCATCACACTCCCAACGTATGCCTTGAGTGTGGTGGACAGGCTTTGGTGAGTCAGGAGGTGAGTTACTCGCCGCAGGATTCCTAGCCTCTGACCTGCTCTTGAAGCCACTGTATTTATAAAGTTGATCCAGTTAAGTTTCTGGTCAGTAGCAACCTCCAGGATGTAGGTGGTGCGGGATTCAGCGATGGCAGTCAACTGACATTCACTAAATGTGGTTTTAATAATGCGATCAAAGTATGTGCCCACAAATTGATATAGCCTTCCTCATTAACCCTTACTCTGTTCTCCGACATCAAAGATTAATTTATTAATTGCTTACATATGAATTTATAAACATTCTCATTTGCTTTACACAAAATAACTTGCCCAGACAAAATGCTTGAAAGCTTACCCTACGTACCACAATGTTATTAGTTCAAATGTAGCCTAAACATAAGATGATGTAGGTCACCTTCCACCGCCAACTGTGCACATTGCCAAGGGAAATGATTAAATGGGATATTCTTTCAAGCTCCATTTGATTACAAGTGAACTGAGCAAGCTGTCCATTTGAGTTATCTCTTCCTTTCCTGCCCAAACGTAGAATGTTTTGTGATACCCAGTTAACTATTGGTATACCAGTGTTAAATTTACTGCAGTGAATACCATTTTTATATGTTTTTAATCCAGCATAATATTTTGCTTTACATAGATGATTAGAATAGGTTTTATGATATGCATTACTTTATGACTCAATGTTTGTTTGGATACTGCTTTGAACAAACTTTTTTGTGTTGGGTAATTCAATGGGTTGGACAGTTTTTCACCTTTTGGAACTTAATCTACCTGCATTGAACATTACAAAATGCTTTAATAGTTTATTGGAGCTGCACTCATCCAGGCAAGTAACATTCACATCACATTCCTGGCTTGTGCCATGTAGATGGTGGATAGGCTTTGCAGAGCCAGGAATTGTGTTACTCGCCACAGGATTCTGACCTCTTGTAGCCAAAGTATTAATCTGGCTAATCCAGTTCAGTTTCTGGCCAATGGTAACCCCAGGCGTTGATAGTGGGGGATTCAGCGATGGTAATGCCATTGAATGTCAGGGGGGGATAGTTAGATCCTCTCTTTTTGGAGATGGTCATTGCCTGGCACTTGTATGGTGCGAATGTTACTTGCCACTTGTCAGCCAAGGCTGGATATTGTCCAGGTCTTCCTGCATTTGGACATCGATTACTTCAGTGTTTGAGGAGTCGCGAATGGTGCTGAACATTATGCACTCATTAGCGAACATCCCCACTTCCGACCTTGGGATTGAATAAAGGTCATTGATGAAGCAGTTGGAGATGGTTAGGCCTAGGGCCATGGGATTCCATATGGCAAATAATTATCCTATAACGAATGGGCACATGACAACCTCTTTGATTGGTGCAAGGGTGATAGCCCAGGCCGCATGACAGGTCTCCCTTATACATACAACGTTATCAGTTGGAGCCGTTCTTTCGTTACAATCGCGATTAGAAGCTTACCAAAGTTTTAAACATAACAGTACTTTGTCAGCTCTAAACTGAGTTACACTGCATCATGCCCTGAGCTCATATCAAAAAGACACTTTAAGAGGGACACATAATGGTCTTGATTGCTGCAAAAATTCTACAAGCCAATTACAATCGAATGGGATTATCTGAAATACCAATACAATTGGTATGTCTAAAAAATACAATTAATGGAAAAAAAAGGTTCATAAGACTAATTCTCCACTTGAAGAAGCTTAAGCAATTTTGTTCACTGAAGCTAAATTGACATGGCAAGATGCAGCAGCACTTCTACAGCAGACATCATTTTGCACCATTGAGCTCTTGTTTGTAAACAATTGTACTGACTGCCAGCATAAACCAGTCTAGAATAAGTATGGGAAAAGTCCTCATTTCTGGGATCCTATGGGGTAACAGATGTATTCAGCTTTTAATGTAAACTAATAGAGAGGAACAGTAAATGGTATTGAGTTTTTTCAATGTATGCTGAAAAGAGAATATTCCATTTCCTTTACTGTCATTCTTCAACTTAATGAGCACAATTTCTTTCTTTAAAATTGCTAAAGTGAGTGATCCCTAATTAGCGATTTATATTTAGTAGTGCACTGGGACACATAGAAACTAGTTCTCAGTTACAAGTGAGGTATGCAGTTGAAATTTTGAAGGCATGCCATAGTGTTTTAAAACTGCAGTGTCTCCATTTTCAAATGTGAATATTGTTTTGAAATGAACATATACACATGTCTATTCCCAGATCTCTTTGCTTCTGTACGCATGCCCACCCCTAACAATTTAGATTCTTACACTCCAAGAGATAAGTGGCTTTCCTATTCCTTCAGCCAAAATGAATCACACCACACATTACTACATTGAACTTCATTTGCCACTTTGAAATTTGATCAGGGGATATTGGTCAAAACCGTGAGAGAACTCCTCACTCCTCAGGTGGTACTTCATGAAATCTGCACATCCCATCCTGGACCTTCTGATTGAGAGGCATGAGTAGTACCAATTGAAACAAGCGACACAAGCTTTTCCTGCAGTGCTGAGGGAGTGCTGCACTGCTGGGGTTCTTATCTGAAATGTTAAAATAAGGCCCTTGAGATTGTGAGTCAGAGGTTAAATTTGACAGTATTTAAAGAATAGACGGCCCTCCTTTGTTTTGGTTAACAATCATCCTTCAGACCGCCGCACATTTCGGCAGCTCCCGCGACAACGGACTTTTGGGCTCTCCAGACGAGCCCCAACTGAATTTTTTTTGATTAAGACCCGTGTGGAAAGGTGAAGCAAGGTCCCCCCTTATGTTGTATGGCAGAGATTAGCGGTAGAGCGTCGAAGAAAGAGGCTCTGGAGCAGCGAAAAAAGCGAGGGGAGAAAAACAAGATGGCAGAGGGCGGAGATCGAGCAGCATGGGGGCCGGACCAGCAGGAGTTCCTCAAGCGATGTGTGGAAGAGCTCAAAAAGGAGGTGCTGGCGCCGATGCTGTTGGCGATCGAGGGGCCAGAAGGCTGAGGCGGTGGAGCTCCGCGAGGTGAGGGATAAAACGAATGAGAACGAGGACGAGATCCTGGGCCTGGCGGTAAAGATGGAGGCGCACGAGGCGGTGGGCTGAGAGACTCGAGGTCCTGGAGAACAGGTTGAGGAGGAAGAATCTACGGATTCTGGGTCTCCCCTAAGGAGTGGAGGGAGCTGATGCCGGGGCGTACGTGATGCTCCATTTGCTGATGGGTGCGGAGGCCTCTCCGAGCCCCTGGAGCTGGAAGGGGCTCACCAGGTCCTGGCGAGGAGGCCCATGGCTGATGAGCCGCCAAGGGCAGGGAAGGCCCCGGGGTCGGATGGGTTCCCGGTGGAGTTCTATAGGAAGTATGTAGACCTGTTAGCCCCATTGCTGGTAAGGACCTTCAATGAAGCAAGGGAGGGGGGGACCCTGCCCACGACAATGTCGGAGGCGACGATCTCTTTGATCTTGAAGCAGGATAAGGACTCACTGCAATGCGGGTCGTATAGACCGATCTCGCTTCTCAACATAGATGCTAAGTTGCTGGCAAAAATGTTGGCTACGAGGATTGAGGACTGTGTCCCGGGGGTGATTCACGAGGACCAGACGGGATTCGTAAAGGGTAGGCAGCTAAACACCAATGTGCGAAGGCTCCTAAATGTGATAATGATGCCATCGGTGGAGGGATAGGCTGAGATAGTGGCTACCATGGACGCGGAGAAGGACTTTGACCGAGTAGAGTGGGAGTATCTTTGGGAAGTGTTGAGGAGGTTTGGGTTCGGGGAGGGTTTATTAGTTGGGTTAAGCTCCTGTATAGAGCCCCGGTGGCGAGTGTGGTCACAAACCGGCGGAGGTCGGAGTATTTCCGGCTGTATCGAGGGACGAGGCAGGGGTGCCCCCTGTCCCCTTTCCTGTTTGCACTAGCAATTGAACCTTTGGCCATGGCGTTAAGGGAGTCGGGGAAATGGAAGGGAGTGGTCCGAGGGGGAGAGGAACATCGAGTGTCGCTGTATGCAGACGACCTGTTGCTGTATGTGGTGGATCCAGTGGAAGGGATGGTTGAGGTCATGCAGATCCTAAGGGAGTTTGGAGACTTCTTGGGCTATAAGCTCAATGTGGGAAAGAGTGAGCTCTTTGTGGTGCATCCGGGGGATCAGGGAAGAGGGATAGACGACCTACCGTTGAGGAGGACTGAAAGGAGCTTTCCTGGGGATTCGGGTAGCTGGGAGCTGGGGGGCACTGCACAAACTTAATTTGACGCGGCTGGTGGAACTGATGGAGGAGGATTTTAAAAGGTGGGACATGTTGCCACTCTCGCTGGCGGGCAGGGTACAGTCGATTAAAATGGTGGTCCTCCCGAGGTTTCTTTTTGTATTCCAATGCCTCCCAATTGTGATTACCAAGGCCTTCTTTAAGAGGGTAAGCAGGAGCATTATGGGATTTGTGTGGGCGAGCAAGACCCCGAGGGTAAGGAAGGGGTTCCTGGAGCGTAGCAGTGATAGAGGAGGGTTGGCGTTGCCGAATTTGGGTGGCTACTATTGGGCAGCCAACGTGGCGATGATCCGTAAGTGGGTGATGGAGGGAGAGGGGGCGGCGTGGGAGAGGTTGGAGATGGCGTCCTGCAAAGGAACGAGCCTGGGGGCCCTGGGGGTTTATCTGGGGGGCATTTGAGCAAGAAAACACATGAATGATCCGGAAAACTGACATGTACGGGAGGAATCCAATGTACAAAGTTCTGTATCATATTGATTTGCCATGTTCATGTCTTGCTATGCAAGCTTTCTTTCTTTTTGTTACGGGGGTGGGGTGGGGGGGGGGGGGGGGGGGTTGTTTGTAAGGTTAAAAATTTTGTTAAAAAATTCTTAATAAACATATTTTTTTTAAAAACAATCATCCTTCAACTAGTGCCACCATAATAGCAAAATTCGTAATTCACTTCATTGCTGTGTTTCCAAAACTAAAATACATTATTTATTCCAAGGTAAGTTTTAGAATTATTTCTTGTCCTTTTTACCGACACTGGAGATTTCCTTAACGTTTTCATTATCGAGCTCTTAATCATATTGTCAGGTTGCACTGAATGTTTGCAAATGAAAGGAAAGAGGACAACGTTTGAGAATCATTTCAGGGACCACAGTTTGTACAATCCCTGGTTTAAAAGGACATTGGAATGTGCCTGGAAGCATTCCCCCCATACCCCCATGAGGAATGATGCAGAGACTAAAAAGAAACTACAAAGCAGAAAAGAGGCAAAGGGATTTTTAAAAACTGCTAACATCTGTAATTAATGTAAATGTTATGAACCATAGAAAATAGATATCAGTGATCATTTATGTTTTCACCAATGTGAACTTTACTTTTCCTTTACGTACAATCATTCCCAAAATATCTTTCTGACAAGAGTTGATTGCCAAAATCAAGTTTAGTGCAATTCCTTATATTTGCAAAGAAGGTGGTAGAATTATTGTGAAGTATGCAATTGCAATTAATAAGGGGTTCAATTTTTAAAAAGAATATGTTTGAATCATTCCAGTCACAAAACTACAATTGCATTTGCATGCCAGGATAATCTTACAGAAATTATTTAGAAATATGTATTGAATAATTTGTCCTCTTTCCACGATATGAAATGAAATGAAAATCGCTTATTGTCACAAGTAGGCTTCAAATGAAGTTACTGTGAAAAGCCCCATTCCGGCGCCTGTTCGGGGAGGCTGGTACGGGAATTGAACCGTGCTGCTGGCGTGCCTTGGTCTGCTTTAAAAGCCAGCGATTTAGCCCAGTGTGCTAAACCAGCCCCTGCTCATAACAATCGCTTTTTGTCACAAGTAGGCTTCAATGAAGTTACTGTGAAAAGCTCCTAGTCGCCACATTCCGGCGCCTGTTCGGGGAAGCCGGTACGGGAATTGAACCCGCACTGTTGGCATGGTTCTGCATTACAAGCCAGCTGTTTAGCCCACTGTGCTAAGCCAGCCCCTTTGAAAATCGCTTATTGTCACAAGTAGGCTTCAAATTAAGTTACTGTGAAAAGCCCCGAGTCGCCACATTCCGGCGCCTGTTCGGGGAGGCTGGTACGGGAATTGAACCGTGCTGCTGGTCTGCCTTGGTCTGCTTTCAAAGCCAGCGATTTAGCCCTGTGCTAAACCAGCCCCTGGTATGAAAATACCTTTCTATTTTATGCCTGATCTAAGACATCAACTATTTATAAAGCTGGCACTGATAATTAGGATATTCTTCTGAAAATGGTTATATACTCCTATTGATCCAAAGGTATTTTGTTTGTTAAGATCAAATTTTTACTAGTGAATATGCAACAAAACTATTATGAATGTCTGTTTCACATTGCAATAAGTCAAATGAAAATTGCTGATTTAGTTTGTGACCAGTTTTGTTAGTCAGACTTGTTTTATTTTTAAAATAGCATCTGGGATGGTTAGGGTGAGGAAGATGCATTTTCGTTAAAAATATGGAGGTAACTCATGTAGTTATTTGTGACTCTTTTATTGCACATTTACGCCACAGTTATTATTTATTTTACAGGTAGTGCCGCAAACCAAACAGTTTATTTCTAGTTTTCTTTTTCTTACTGTTGCAAAGGAAACCAACCGGTTTAAGTTTAAATTACTGGTTCGCTTTGCTTCTGCCCAGCACCAGTCCTGTTCATCTAGTATTATGTGGAGGAGAAATCCAGTTTTAACTCTTTAAAACTTGAGGACAGGTTCGCCTGATACAAATTTTATTCGTCATTGAATGAATGAAGAGGTACATTTTTTACTTATAAAAACATTTATTAGATAACAGCAGGCACACCTCCCTTCCCCCATCCAGAGTCAAACAATTCCACACCACAATAAAGTAGGCTTTACTGAGCCTAGAAACTGCCTGGAGAATATAAAAAGGTTTGAAGCCTATTGATGTTCTCTCTTTCCTCCTCCTCCCCGCACCCCGGGCCCTCAGGGATGTCAACATCATATTGATCAATTATAGTATAGCTGTGTAATCTTCCCTGCCTTTGGAGAGGTGCCTGTATCAATTTTTGCTTTGCATTTGGACAGCTGTGAAAAGTTGCTAAGCTATTGACTTAATCCTTTCTTGGGTGTACACTGTGAGATCTATCACTCGGGAGATTACTGCCGGCTTAATTGTCTAAATTTGGAGCAATTTCTTGCAGTTGTCAGATTAATGCAGCTGAATATCAAGTTCAAGGAATCATCATAATATCATATTTTGTGAAGATCCTCAGTCTTGTTAGGTTCATATGCCAGTATCAGTAGGAGAAGTTGTTGGCCAAGAAGTATTTCTTATGCGTGTATGCATACCACTTGTGTTTCAGCCATTAAGAAATAGATATGTAATACCTATTACATCGTGTATGTTCCTGTGTAATCATATGGCTGTCTTTTTCAAGAAGGCAAGATTTGTTTATATGTGCAGTGGTACCATTATGCCTGAATCATTTGTTTACCCCAATTTTAATAATAACTACCACGCTGATGGTTCATGATTCTTAGTCCAATATTGAAATCTTCATTTTGGAGTTTTGCAACATAACTCAACATCTGCATGCAGTTCGTGTCTTCAAACTCTACATCCTGTTATCATGTCTTTGTGTCAAAATCTTCCATTAATTAATTCCTATATTAACATTTATGATAGGAACCCCTCCAATGCAAACTTATCACATTGTAATTTTACATTGCGGCTCCTCCGTTTTATACCTTCCAAGGGACTGTGACAACATGTTCCCATGTGGCATACAGTACAAACATGTGACTGTTCAATCTTTCATGAGGTGGCCATGATATATATTCTGAAGGCAAGATCAATGACCAAAGCTGGTTATTTTACTGAAGTAATGTGACCGAACAAAATTAACAATTACAGATACTTTGAAACTTTACCCATCTTTCCTACAATAACATAAAAGTAACATAAATACACCCCAGTAGCTCAAATAGCAAGCAGATTCTTCATTTTTTGTTTTACTTCTTCTCAAGTCAGCCTGTGTATCTCATTTTATCTCAGGACCCAGCTAAGGCCAACAACTTTCTTCTCACTGCCCATGTGACCCTTAGTATGTGTTTGTCCTCGCCTTTTTATCAATCTTGTCTCCAGGAAATGGAATGTCACTGCTCTGACTTAGCAATGCTCATTGCTGAGCTCAAATGCATTACACTGTCTGAATCAGAATAGTGTGACTGATCAGTGACACGTTACATTGGAGGGATTTAAACAGAGTCCTGGGAAAGATGGGCATGGGTTTGGGGGGTGACAACACAGTCAAAGACTTTGGGGGAAAGAAAGGGTGGAGACGGGGTGGGAGTTTGCAAGGTCAGTGTGTTGGGTTTTTGAGGAGAAGGGTGATGACGGCAGATTTAAAGGAGAAAGAGACAACATCTCAAGGGAGAGAACCGTTGACAATATTGGCTAACATGGGGACTAGGACGGGAATTTGGTTGGTCAGCAGTAGTGGAAGTAGGGTCACGGGAACAGGAGATGGGTCTCATGGACAAGGTGAGTTTGCAGAGGGTTTGGAGGGAGCTGGAAGAGAAACTGGGAAAAGATGCAAGTTCAAAGGAGAATAGAGTGTCTGGGAAAGTTTGTCCCAGTGGACTAGTGGAAGGGAGGAATGCAGCAGAGACAGCTAATCAGAGGGTCCCAACCTTGTAGACGAAATAAATGAGCTCCTTGTTGGACGTCATTCCTCTATTTTCAAGGGAATGAGGATGCAGGAGGGGTACAGAGTCAGTTGCAGGATCAGAAAGATGACGGGGAAGTTGGAGAACAGCATAAAATCTAGAAGCAGCAGAGGTTTGTTCTTTGCCCAGCTGAACAATTTTGTTTCCCTGGCAAGGCCCAAAGCTGCAAAGCCAATATAACCAGTGGCCGGTTATTGGCTCAGCAAGCTCTCAGTTACAGCAGTGGTGGGGCAAAGACAATAAAGTGATTGAAGTTACTTTAAATATTGTGCAAGAGCAACCCAGATCGGACATAGAAGTTGGTCCTTATGGTATTCAGCAGTGTTTTTAATCTGAACAGTCTTTTTCAAAAAAAGAGTTACTGGAAGTTAACAAGACAGTTGACATTTCTAAACTAACTGCGTGGCTAATTGCCAAGTGTCTCTGGTATCATAGAATTCCTGCAGTGCAGAAGGAGGCATTTGGCCCATAAAGTCTGCACCAATGCTCTGAAAGAGTACCCCACCTGGGTCCACTCCCCGGCCCTATCCCCGTAACCCCATAACCCCACTTAACTTGCACATCTTTGGACACTAAGGGGTAATTTTAACATTGCCAATTCACCTAGCCTGCACATCTTTGGACTGTGGGAAGAAACCGGAGCACCCGGAGGAAACCTAGACATGGGGAGAAACTGCAAACTCCACACAGACAGTGACCCAACGCCAGAATTGAATGCAGGTCCCTGGCACTGTGAGGCAGCAGTGCTAACCACTGTGCTGCTAATTTTGTCAGTAAAGTCATCTTTAAGGCAAACTAATTAAATTGAGCCAAAATAAGACAATATTTTCAACTATTTGTTCTCGTGTTTTAAAAAAGAAGCTTCCAATAGCACATTCAGAATTATTTATCATCACAGCTATATTTTTTAAAATAGTTGCAACTATAATAGTTCCTTGAAACATAGGAATATGTTAGAAGCAAGGTGCAACTATACCATGCAAATAGGTTTATTCAGAGCGCAATGATGCTTCTCATTCAAATCATCATTTGAAATTGTAAAGTCCAGTATGGTGATTAGCTTTTAATCCCCACAATGAAAAACACTGTTCTTAGTTTTCTTGATTTGATTATTATTTGGCTTTATTCATGTCAATGTCAACCAACTGAAGAAGATTGGAATCTGTAAAGGAGCCACATCAGCCTCCGGAGCCACAGGTTTCAGAGGGAATTTTAATCTTTGTGAATCCAAAGGTGGAATGTTACCCGACTGTCATCGTTATTCAACCAATCAATCAAACAGGCCTTTTGCGAACCAGTATAGTGGGATGTTGAGTGTTAATAAGAGTTTAAGGCAGGATGTAACATCACTGGTTGTGCTCCAAAAACATATGACTGTGACAAGTAGCAAAGTACCAGTCCAGATTGGGCAGGATGGCTTGCATGCACAAACAGCTCTTCCTTATTTCACATTGTGCTAAAGTCATCTCAGCTTCACGGAGCATCTTGGGATTGCTTAACCGGTCTTCCTTCAGAGTCCTTTCCCACCACCTACGGCATGCAATTTTCCCAGAGTCCCTTACTTTAGCCCCTTTTTTTCAGGAGTGCAATCCTGGATGGATTGCTGACCAGGCTTATTGGTCTATGAAAGTTTACTTTATTTCTTTTTTTTTTAAATTTAGAGTACCCAATTATTTTTTTCCAATTAAGGGACAATTTAGCGTGACTGATCCACCTAGCCTGCACAGCTTTGGGTTGTGGGGGCGAAACCCACGCAAACACGGGGAGATCGTGCAAACTCCACAATGACAGTGACACAGACAGAATCGAGCCTGGGACCTCGGCACCGTGAGGCAGCAGGGCTAACCCACTGTGCTGCCCCCTTTATTTCTGAGTCCTTTGCTGTCAATCTACCTTCCATTAGCCCATGAGCTTTCACATGTATTCTGGTTATATTGGATCACTCTTACCTCACATTTTCCTTCCCATCTCTCGAGCTGTCTTTACCAGACGAGTATCCTCCCCGTCTCTGGTATCATACTAACTCCCCATTCATTCTATTGTCAGTCATTTCTATCTGAGACTGTTATTAAGACCTGCTGACAGGCATTTAAAATGATCATTCAATGCTGTTCTTATTCCATCTCAGGATGTTAAAATGTGCTATTGTGCACCGCAGTCACATCTGGTCTCTTCTGCACATAATTGAATACATTCAACTCTGGCTCTTTGTTCAAACTAGCTCACCTTGTCGAAGAATAATGATTTCTTTAGCCTGGTTTCCATGACAGTGAAGCCTTATGCAATTTCTATAAAAAATTAACTTAAAGCACTAACCCATTCCGTTATCTATTTCAAGCTAATTTTATGCTAGCCACATTGTTAACGTAATGTGATCCAGATAATAAATGGGTTCTTGATATCGAGCGAAGTCCAGGAATTTGAAGCCAAACTTGAAGAGAAGATCTAGGTATTTCCAGATGTTTTGTACAATTTAGAAATCCAAGAAGAACAGATTATAAACAAAAGGTTATCCAGTGTAGTCCAGCTCAGCGATGTGATCTTGATTCCCAGGGGGCCCCTGGTATTTGAAGCCAGATTTGAGAGAAAATCCATGAAAGTCCAGATTGAAGGGGGCGGCATATGGCGCAGTGGTTAGCACTGGGACTGCAGCACTGAGGACCTGGGTTCGTATCCCAGTCCTGGGTCACTGTCAGTGTGGAGTTTGCACATTCTCCCCATGCCTGCATGGGTTTCACCCCCACAACCCAAAGATGTGCAGGGTTAGGTGGATTGGCCACACTAAATTGCCCCTTGAAAAAAAAGAAAGTCCAGATTGTTATCAGACCTCTCAAGGTCATGCTAGGGGATGGGGTTTGAGCTAACCAACAGTTAAATTTGCAGTTAATTTTGGGCTAAAATTAGAATAAGCAGCAGAAGAGTGAATTGGGGGAGGGGGGAGGGGTGCATGGGTGGTGAAAGACCCCTGAAAGGCAGAAGATTGTCATGGATAGATGTACGTGGCAGGGAACTGACTGCCCAGGTGGCGTGAAAGAACAAAGAACAGCAAAGAGTAAGGGCGAAGCAGCAGAAGAGATGAAGTGGGCTAGATCAGTGGTGGGAAACCGGTGTCCCAGGGGCCACATGCGAACCATCTGAGTTCTGAGACATTTTGGTTACCATTGCCCAAGTGCAGTTTCCACATTCTGCTGATGTCTGTCCCCGGACCAGTATGGCTGAAATGATACGCAGTTAAAGCAATAGAAAGTGAAGTGAGGTGCATGCTGATTGCACACAACATTGATTGTGAGGGCTGTGCACTCACTCAGCATCCAACGTGTAAATATTTATTTTCATTTTTATTGTTTAAAGTTGATGATTCTGTAAATGTATGAATGATTAAGCATTTTCTATAACTCATTATGAAATATTCAGAGTGAATCAAAATGTATTTCATTTCATGCGGTCATGGTTAGTGAGCAAGCCTGATTTCGATCTTGCAGTCCACTGAGATGAAGGGAGGGGCCACTCATGCGGCCCACCTACTAACCGAGGTTGCCCAGCACTGGGCTAGATCGACAAAGGGCAAATCTTATGGGGTCAAATTTCGGAGGGAACAAGGGCTGAGATTGACACTTCCTGCATTGCTATTAACTCATGCAAAAATAGCAGCTAGATATTTTGTAATACATCCACAACATGTACACAATTTCTGATTCTTTGCAACCTAGGAAGCATGTTCTCCAGTTAAGCAAGATGCAAAATGAGAGCACCGTATTTTATTAAGGTTCTGACAAAATATTTAAAGACTGTCGGAAATATGTTGAAAAACGTATTCAAGATTTCACAGAATTATGTGTAGAGCCTTCTAGCTGACCTGATTGACCCAATTAAGTAAATTGAGTCTCCCGGGTGTGTGTTGTAAAATTAAAACTTGATACTGGGTGGACTACGAGATATTTGGTAGGGTCCCCAAAAAAGATTTAACCCTGAATTGACATTTTGTGATAAGAGGTCTTACTACAACTTCACTTCTCTTGAAGATCAGGTTGTTTGAGATGCTTACAGTTTCATTAGTTCTAAAAACACAAGTGAGATAGATAATTAACACTATTTCCTTATTCAAAAATAGGCCTGCCAACAATGACACAACAGCTATAGTTAGGAAACCATGGGCGGGATTCTCCGCAAACTGGCGGGATGTCCGCTACCCGGCGGCAAAAACGGCGCGGATCACTCCGGCGTCGGGCTGCCCCAAAGGTGCGGAATTCTCCGAACCTTTAGGGGCTAGGCCCGCGCTGGAGTGGTTTCCGCTCCGCCGGCTGGCAGGAAAGGCCTTTGGCGCCACGCCAGCCGACACCGAAAGGACTTAGCCAGGCGACGCATGCACGGGAGTGTCAGTGGCCGCTCACGGCATCCCCGCGCATGCGCAGGGGAGGGGGTCTCTTCCGCCTCTGCCATAGTGAAGACCATGGCGCAGGCGGAAGAAAAAGAGTGCCCCCACGGCACAGGCCCGCCGGCCGATCGGTGGGCCCCGATCGCGGGCCAGGCCACCGTGGGGGCAGCCCCCGGGGCCAGATCACCCTGCGCGCCCCCCCCCCCCCCACCCAGGACCCCGGAGCCCGCCTGCTCCCACCGGTAAGGTAGGTGGTTTAATCCACGCCGGCGGGGGAGGGTTGACCGCAGCGGGACTTCGGCCCATCGCGGGCCGGAGAATCGCCGGGGGTGGGCCCGCCGACCGGCGCGATTCCCGCCGACCAGCGCGGCGCGGTTCCTGCCCCCGCCGAATCTCTGGTGGCGGAGAATTCGGGACACGGCGGGGGCGGAATTCACGCCAGCTCCCGGCGATTCTCCGACCTGGTGGGGTGTCGGAGAATCACGCCCCTTGTGTGATTGAACCGCAATTGCTGCTACCAGTCCAGTTTGCCGAGCACATGTTTGTGCAAGAACCCTCAAAAGTCAGAATATGAGCACTGTTCAGAACAAAAATGGGGAAGAATATTAAGGAGCTTATTTCTATGGAAATTAACACTTAGCACTGTCTCAAAAAATACTTTTGAAAAATTTCCTGAACATAAAATGAATGTCAATGCTCACATGTTAGGTCAAATACTGATAAAAGAGACAACTAAACTCTGGAATTGAAGTTCAGGTATCCCGTCATTGCTTGTGAGGAAACATAGCACACAACTTTTATGGAATGTTTTAAATGTTCAATTAAAGGTTGAGGAGGCAAGAAAGAATAGTCAAAATAGATCTAGAAACAGCATGTTCCACCCCAAAGCACAGGAAGGTAGGTGGAATTTCCAAATCCATCAGTAAAAACCCTGGAATCCCAGATATTGTCATTTGAAAACAATTTGGCTCATTCAGTGTGTAGGATCATTTTCAGAGACAGCGTTTTCTGCTGGCTTTTACGTGGGGAATCACCCCACCTAACTGCAGCCCAGCTAACACAAAGACTCACTGAGACAGCAACTCTGGTTAAGACGGCTTTACTTTCCAAGCTTGGTCAATGTACGAGATAATGATTTGGATATGCATCAAAAGCGCTCTGCTTTACATTGCTCTCGGTCAATAGTTATACAATTTCCAACAATCAGAAGCCTTGCCTCATCTGGACTCGGTCCAATCCTTGTAGCTATAGACTTTACCTTGACCAATGAATTTTACTTTGGGCAGCATGGTGATTGCGTGATTAGCTCGTGATTTAGCCTCATCCTGGTCCCTGGCCATCTGTTGTTTTTCAAGACCCTCGCATCCGCTGTCTTTCGCTCTCCCCTACTCTCATTTCTCTTATCTCAGTGTGGCTCCTAGCTGTGCCATTGTCTGTATGAGTGCAGGATGCCTGGGGGTGCTGATAAGAACTGCTTACTCTGGATGTGTTTCTGCTGACCACATTATTTCTGTATGACTCTGTCTTTCTTTGGAATGTGGTCTAGTTAGCTAGCTTAAATCCCATCATACATTGCAGCCACTACTATCAGCAAGAGTTTAAATGCTTGTTACTGCTATGTTCTAAGAATCCATGTTTAATAGTTAATAATGATTACTGGATATATTTTCTATGATTAGTTTCAGTCCTCAATGAACTCTTATGTAGAGCTACTCTAGTGTTATCCTAGCTATCTGGTTTTAAGGGGTCTCGCCTCAGGACCCCCCCCCCCCTTCACAGTGTCCATGATTGTGGGGAATAATAGCTCATTTTATGTCATGTGCAAGACATTTAATTTTACATGAAGTTAAATATACCCCCCCATTAAATCAGTTGCCCAGTGCACTCGCATGTTGAATCCCACAAAGATTCAACTTGCAGCACACCATAAAATAATACCGTGGGAAATTGAGATCAATCATGGGCCAAATAAAATGGCATTTCTTTTGGATGGAGTACTGCACTAATTGCTGTGGTGCATATTAATAAAACATGAAATCCTGTGAGCACACTCTGAATGATCTCTGAGCAACTGGTCAATAATTTCCATTTATCAATGCAGTGTCTTACTTCTAATATTCTTTTCATAACTTGATTGTTTTTGCTGATGCTGCCGTTTATCATGGAAGGGAAGCTACATTGGACAGCAAAGAAAGCACCTGGTTACCTTTTGCATTGAAAAATGTGATTACGTTACTGAATGTAATGAATTTCATAAGTGATTACGTTTATATCTGGTTTTTTTGCAGGTGGTGACAGTAATTTCTTAATTGCCTTAATTTAACATGAATTATAAGTCGGATTTAACATTCCGCCTGGCTTTTCCAGATGTTGGAACAATGCTGGAAAGTGGTTTCATTGGGAGAATGAAATATCACCCAGTGTTTCTCCTTTTATGTGGTCAGAATAAGTTAACATGCATTGGTATGTGCAAACCTAATGATAAATAACTTGCCAGAGGGTCTGCCATTAGGAAACAAATCTTTCAGATCCACAGCATGTTGGTTCCACACTGCGGGCTGCATTAATTTTTTTTGGTTAGATCCCTCACTCTGCTGAATGTAAAATTCCTTTCCACCGGTGTGCTGGCGTCAATGCATCAATTTGCAGCACAGTATCTTGACAGCCACCATTATGGAAAATTGCACAGCAGAACTCACCCCAGGTGTGAGTTTCTCGAAATAATGGCTATTTTTCTTTGTTTGCATGGATTCCGTTTGGCATTTGTTTGATGAACTACTTATGCTGTTCTGACATCGAGAATAGCTTCCTTCTGAGAGAATGACTTTATCATATCTGGATAAACAATTTTTAGATTGCAAGAGCCTTTCATTACAGAATATCAGTGTTGACGCAGTTCAGTAAGGTCTGACTAACCTATGGCATAAGTTATGCTGCACTCATTTTGTGCAGCAAAGTGATCGTATATTTTGAAAATGCTCCTTGGGAAAGAAATGTATTAAAGCTGTCATACTTGATTTTGACAGAGTGCTAGGTCGGTATAATAAAGTTCCTTTGTTGGAAGCAACAGTAAATGTAACCCTAAGCAGTGTCAGCCATATTTATGTTGCTGCAGTTCTCCCGTGCATGTTAGACCCATGCAGTTTACTTGCTGTTCATTGCAATGAGAACCAGAACAGCACAAACACTTTCAACCCAATAATTTTAAAATACCAATAGTTAGACAAGGGACTAACTTAATTCTTCATCGTTGATTAGATCCTGTAATTGTTATAGCTAAAACATTGAAACAAGCATTAATATTTAACAATATTTTGGCAATATTAATTGCAGTTCACAAAATCGTGCATTAGCCCATTTTGCTGGCACCTGGAAAGAAATTGCTTGTGAAATCCCTGGTATTTGGTAACTTTACATTGCTGGCCATTTACCAAGCGTGAAACTAGAAAATATGTTCCTTTTTAAGTGAGTGATTGAAGTAAATGTCAGTGCTATCTTTTGGGAATAATTTTACATCTTTTGTTCCCAGATTCCGCATCAAGTCTTTCCTGGTCAGGTTTCATGTGACCAGCTGAAGGCTCTCTCATCTGTGCAAACATGATACCTTCTGTCTCACGCCTGCCCTGATCAGCAATTTCTTGTCCCGTATTAATGAATAATTTTTGGAGACTGGCAGCAGTTAGTCAGACTTGGAACCTTGCACTGAAATTTACTTTTAGTATTCGTCTAGTCTAGAATCAAAACCAAATACTAAACGTGCTTAGCGAAATGTACTTTATCATTCTGGCATCCACACTCCTGAATTGGGTGGCACAGTGGTTAGCCCCCAGCACCAGGGATCCGACCTGGGGTCAATTCCAACCTCGGGTGACTGTGTGGAGTTTGGACGTTCTCCCAGTTTCTGAGTGAATTTCCTCCGGGTGCTCCGGTTTCCTTCCATGGTCCAATGGTGTTCAGCTTATGTGGATTGGCCATGCTAAATTGCTCCTTGGTGTCCAATGGTTAGGTGGGGTGACAGGGATGGTAAGAGGCAGTGGGCCTAAGTAGGGTGCTCTTTCAGAGGCTCGGTGCAAACTCGCTAGGCCGAATGGACTCCTCCTGCACTGTAGAAAATCTATGAGTCTAATTGTGAAGAATAATTCAAATAACAATGAATACTGCAAGACAGCTGAATGAAATGATTTGGAACCATAGTCTGACGTTAGGCTCATGTGCAGTCTTGCAATCTGATTAAGAACTTAAGGCAAACCAAATCTGATATGACTTAGCATGTGTTGCTTATATTTTGATATCCTGAAATATTAACTAGCTTTGTTGACGCAGCAGTTGAAAGCAGATATAGCCAGAATATAAATACATACATACCATGCAGGCATGCATCAATCTCTTGTGGCATTGCATTTAGAAAATTGGTGAATAAGGTTCTTTTCTTACCTTTTTCTGATGTTTTGCTGTATGTGTACTGTTGTGTTATGTACTCTAGGATAACACAGGCTGCAACTGTATACAGCTTTAACCAAAAGATACTCCAGACCTTGAAGTTAGTTCAATCTGATTTATTGAACCAGTTAGCACAGTTCTCGATGAGTTCGACTCTCTGCTAACCTACGTGTGGTTACTCTGTCTGACTGAACCAGACTTGCTCTTAGCCACAAGCTATCTGATCATTATCACAGTGCTGTGTTGTGGGAGTTTGTTGTGCGTCAGTTGGCTGCTGTGTTCCCTACATTATAACAATGACTGCACTTTAAAAAATACTTGCATTTGAGAAATATTTTGGGGAATTCTTATGTAAGTTCTTTCTATTTGGAGACCTGACAAGGGTTTGTGTAAAGTGCATTCATAATCCTAAATAATCATGTAGATTTGAAACATCAAAAAATGTTCTCTCTTTCTTTAAGCCTAATTATGATGTTGTAATAATGTGCATTTGAAACAGATGAAAATTTGTGTTACTGGTGACAAAACGTAATAAAACATTTGGCAGTCTTAAGAATAATGGAGTGTGGATATTCCAGTACTAGACTTGGGTTAAATTGGATCATCTAGGTGCAAGTGGGCAATCAGTCGTGGTAAAAACAGAAAATGTTGGATAAACTCAACAGGTCTGGCAGCATCTGTGGAGAGAAACACAAGTTAACATTTAGGACCTAAATGATCCTTCTACAGAAGAATAGGAGGGTGAGAAACTGACACAGTAATGAATCATCATCTCGGGAGAGTAAGTAGCATAGTGGTTAACACTATGGCTTCACAGCACCAGGGTCCCAGGTTCGATTCTCGGCTTGGGTCACTGTCTGTGCGGAGTCTGCACGTTCTACCCGTGTCTGCCTGGGTTTCCTCCCATAAGTCCCGAAAGACGTGCTAATAGGTAATTTGGACATTCTGAGTTCTCCCTCTGTGTACCTGATCAGGCGCTGGAATGTCGCGACTAGGAGCTTTTCACAGTAACTTCATTGCAGTTCTAATGTAAGCCTAATTGTGGCAATAAAGATTATTCTTATTATTAAAGTGCCTCAATCTGAAGGCCCCAGATTCACTCCCCCCCCCACCCAAACATCTATAATGCCCCCTCTGACACCCTCCCAGCTCATCCTTTACCCTCCCGCCCTCCGGATTTGCCTTGGTTGTGGTTCCAGAGCGCTAAGTACCTCTTCTGACCTCTGCGGTGCTGTGCCGAGACGGGCTGGAGAGCTGTCAGCCAATGTGACTGGCCGACAGCTCTCCATGGTGGAGCTTCCTTCCAAGGATGGACGGAAGCCCCGCCCGCCCTCTGCCAATCAATGCTCAATTGAGAGTGAAATGGCAGTGGGCCTGTCAATCATTAGGGATGTAAAATTCAGGCCCAGGATAATCTCCAATGGATGTCAGATGCTATGAAAAAAAATTAAAACTTCAAATAAAAGCATTGGCAAATCAGCTTAGCCATCCCGAGTTATCCCTTCTGTCACTTTGTATGCAAGTCATGTATTTTATTGAAATGTGCCATCAACGACCTTTATCCCTCTCTAAACATTAGGGGGAAAAAATCACTTGGAAAATCTGGCTTTTTTCCCAGAAGCAAATGGACATGCTGAACATTTGTCTATGCGGTGCATTATTCAATAATGGACTGTTGCATGTGCAAACTGCCATGAGAAATGGAGCTGTTAAGTGCTCGAGAGCTCTGTGTAGAAGTATTCAGTTCAGATTTTAAAATGATTCATCACGAGAATGATTGACACGTTGAACATAAATTTTAAATTTGTAAATGTTATTTTAAAATGTTCACAACTGCTGTCACTTGGTGACATGTTTATGCCTGGAATGTTATGTGGGGATGCTTACATAAAGTCATAGTGTGAAATATTAAAAATGAAGATTGGCATGTGAGTGTTTTCTTTCATACATCGCCACTGTTAAGACAGAATTTAACTGACTCTTGCCAGAAGGATGTATGATTTCATGATTTTCAAATTGTTTTTAGACAAATTAAATTTGGCATGTATTCAAAGTATGTTTCATTTAAAAATAGATTTAAAAAAAATATTCACAGGAGCTAAACTGCTTTAATTCACACCTATAGCCTCTTTCAGGCTGAGATTGGTGTATAATTATTGTAATATTGAGATTCTTGCAGCCCAGTGATGGACCTGTGCTTTCGACCCATGGCTACCTATTAAAGCAAAATTGGCCAATTTGGATTGAAACGAGTCGAGCTGCAGTTTGCTGTCACTGAAACCAGGCCTCGTGTCAGCTGATGTGACAATTTGCGTTCCTGCACACATTGCATAAAGTGAAAGAGTATGAATTCTTCCACTCCTTGTTGGTGGTTTTTTTTTTCTCCCCCATCACCATGTGCTTTCATATGTTACTGCCTTGGAACAGTCAAGCGTGTGAATAGATGAGACCATCATGCACTGTGGATCTTGGTCTTTTACTTTATTACCTCTCCCTTTTGTCATTGAGAAACTCCATTCAAAGTGAAACAGAAAAAGCTTCTACTCGGTGCTACCAAATAGAGATTGCATTTAATCATAAAAATGGATGGTAAAAACTAAATTAACTATATTTCTTTTGCAGTGGTGGGATATGACTACTGGAGAATCACTTCAGACATTCTACACTAATGGGACAAACCTGAAGTCCATACATGTTTCATCTGACTTCAAGACCTATGTGACTATTGATAACATCGGAATACTCTACATCTTGAAAATGATTAACTGAACCCCCTGACTCTGGAGGAACAAAAGACGAGCTTTTGTGGTATCGCTGGGGGAAGTTGTATTTATTGCACTTAAAAATGCTTTCATCGAACTTTTAGACAAAGCAAAACATGGAATGAAAGCCATTTGTATTTTCTATTTTTTCTTACAAAACAAATTGCTACTGAGCCACTGGAATTTGCTGGAGACTTCAGCTTACTGGAAAGGCCATAAGGGTACCGCATGCAAGGACAATGTGTGATGCTGCTTTCTGTTATTCACAAGCTCTGGGTTCTGTAATTCCACTGCTGGTGTTTCATTGCTTTGAGACTCTTGAGGCAGATCACATTTAAGATTTGGAGCACAGTAAGCAGTTTACAAAGATTTAGAATGCCTGAGCAGCTTGCGGTAATATGCTTCGTGCTGTTGAAAAATAAATCACTCCCTGACCTTTCCACCGATCGTGGTTGCAACTTTTCAGCTGCTAGGAAAGTATGTTCTGTTAAATATCTGAATTTTTTCAATCAATCTTTAGAAACAGTGTTCAGAGTTGTTATAAATCAAATCTGACATCAGTGTTTAATACTTCGAATGTTAAGTTTATATTCGTAATTGATCTATTTCAATTGAATGTTTCTACTGATTTTATTTTCATATTTCATGCGATTAAAATTTTCACAACTATTTCAGATGTTTATGCGTCTTTATTTGGAAAAATGATAGAGTAAGGGTCGGACAATTGTTACAATCCCAGTTGATGTTATAACTGGACAGGAAGTTCCCAAAATGGAACCCTGACTCAAAAGACTGTAACTTTTATCTTTTTTTTAATACAAAAACTGGAGGCATAGTCACAGGACCGGTAGCTAGTTTTAACAACCAGAAAAAAAACCATTAAGCATGAAATAATTGGATTATAATACAATACTCCTTTACTCCCTCTTTAACTTAACAATTACACACAAGTTTTAGAATTAACACGTATTACAAAGTGCATCCTAATCTGCAATCTTAAGCTCCAGCAATAGCAATGAAGACTTGGGCTTCAGAACTTGGCGCCTCTGTAACCAAGCTGTTCCAGTGCAGCTACAACACTGGCATCTACCCGGCAATGTGAAAAGTTGCACAGATATATCCTGTACTCAAAAAGAAGGACAAATCCAACCCAACCAATTACCGCCCTATCGGTCTACACTCAAATCATCCATAAAGTGATGGAAAGGGTCATCCACATTGCTATGAAGTGGCACTTACTTAGCAATAACCTGCTCACTGTCGCTCAGTTGGGGGTTCCGCCAGGGTCACTCAGCTCCTGACCTCATTACAGCCTTGGTTCAAACATGGACAAATAGCCAAACTCCAAAGGTGAGGTGAGCGTGACTGTGCTTGACATCAAGACAGCATTTGATCAAGCGCCCGAGCAAGACGGGAATCCGGGGAAGAAACCTACATTGGTTGGAGTCAAACCTAGCACAAAGGAAGATGGTTGTGGTGGTTGGAGGTCAGTCATCTCAGGACCGAGACATCGCTGCAGGAATTCCTCAGGGTCATGTCCGCGGCCCAACCTTTATCTCGATCGGGCGCACAGGTATAGGACGGAGTGGGCAGAGATGGCTAGGCTGGTGGTTGAGATTCTGTGGATGGTTAGGAGATACCAGCAGCACGGTAGCATTGTGGATAGCACAATTGCTTCACAGCTCCAGGGTCCCAGGTTCGATTCCGGCTTGGGTCACTCTGTGCGGAGTCTGCACATCCTCCCCGTGTGTGCGTGGGTTTCCTCCGGGTGCTCCGGTTTCCTCCCACAGTCCAAAGATGTGCAGGTTAGGTGGATTGGCCATGATAAATTGCCCTTAGAGTCCAAAATTGCCCTTAGTGGTGGGTGGGGTTACTGGGTTATGGGGGTAGGGTGGAGGTATTGACCTTGGGTAGGGTGCTCTTTCCAAGAGCCGGTGCAGACTCGATGGGCCGAATGGCCTCCTGCACTGTAAATTCTGATCTATCTATGATATTCGGAGGCCCCGAAGGCTGGGCTGTTGAAGGGGCGGCAGAAGCTCCAGATGGAGTTCAGGTTGGTATCCACGGGAAAGGCAGTGGGCAGCTGCGGAGGGTCAGGGGAGGCAGTGTATGAATATGGGGAAAAGGCGAGTATGATTTGGCTCACCAACTCAGGAAGCAGGATACGGCGAAGGAGATCGGAAAGGTGGAGGATAAGAACAAAGAAAAGTACAGCGCAGGAACAGGCCCTTCGGCCCTCCAAGCCTGCGCCGACCATGCTGCCCGTTTAAACTAAAATCTTCTACGCTTCCTGGGTCCGTATCTCTCTATTCCCATCCTATTCATGTATTTGTCAAGATGCCCCTTAAATGTCACTATCGTGCCTGCTTCCACCGCCTCCTCCGGCAGCGAGTTCCAGGCACCCACTACCCTCTGAGTAAAAAACCTGCCTCGTACATCTCCTCTTGCCCCTCGCACCTTAAACCTATGCCCCTTAGTAATTGACCCCTCTACCCTGGGAAAAAGCCTCTGACTATCCACTCTGTCTATGCCCCTTATAATTTTGTAGACCTCTATCAGGTCACCCCTCAACCTCCGTAGTTCCAGTGAAAACAAACCAAGTTTATTCAACCTTTCCTCAGATCTAATGCCCTCCATACCAGGCAACATCCTGGTAAATCTCTTCTGCACTCTCTCTAAAGCCTCCACATCCTTATGGTAGTATGGCGACCAGAATTGAACACTATACTCCAAGTGTGGCCTAACTAAGGTTCTATGCAGCTGCAACATGACTTGCCAATTCTTATACTCAATGCCCCGGCCAATGAAGGCAAGCATGCCATATGCCTTCTTGACTACCTTCTCCACCTGTGTTGCCCTTTTCAGTGACCTGTGGTCCTGTACACCTAGATCTCTCTGACTTTCAATACTCTTGAGGGTTCTACCATTCACTGTATATTACCTACCTGCATTAGACCTTCCAAAATGCATTACCTCACATTTGTCCGGATTAAACTCCATCTGCCATCTCGCCGCCCAAGTCTCCAAACGATCTAAATCCTGCTGTATCCTCTGACAGTCCTCATCGCTATCCCCAATTCCACCAACCTTTGTGTCGTCTGCAAACTTACTAATCAGACCAGTTACATTTTCCTCCAAATCATTTATGTATACTACGAACAGCAACGGTCCCAGCACTGATCCCTGCGGAACACCACTAGTCACAGCCCTCCAATTTGAAAAGCACCCTTCCATTGCTACTCTCTGCCTTCTATGACCTAGCCAGTTCTGTATCCATCTTGCCAGCTCACCCCTGATCCCATGTGACTTCACCCTTTGTACCAGTCTACCATGAGGGACCTTGCTGAAGTCCATGTAGGCAACATCCACTGCCCTACCTGCATTAATCATCTTTGTGACCTCTTCGAAAAACTCTTATCAAGTTAGTGAGACACGATCTCTCCTTCACAAAACCATGCTGCCTCTCGCGAATACGTCCATTTGCTTCCAAATGGGAGTAGATCCTGTCTCGAAGAATTCTCTCCAGTAATTTCCCTACCACTGACATAAGGCTCACCGGCCTGTAGTTCCCTGGATTATCCTTGCTCCTCTTCTTAAATAAAGGAACAACATTGGCTATTCTCCAGTCCTCCAGGACATCACCTGAAGACAGTGAGGATCCAAAGATTTCTGTCAAGGCCTCAGCAATTTCCTCTCTAGCCTCCTTCAGTATTCTGGGGTAGATCCCATCAGGCCCTGGGGACTTATCTACCGTAATATTTTTCAAGACGTCTAACACCTCGTCTTTTTGGAGCTCAATGTGACCCAGGCTATCGTCACACCCTTGTCCAAACTCAACATCCACCAATTCCTTCTCTTTGGTGAATACTGATGCAAAGTATTCATTTAGTACCTCGCCCATTTCCTCTGGCTCCCATAGATTCCCTTGCCTATCCTTCAGTGGGCCATCCCTTTCCCTCGCTACCCTCTTGCTTTTTATGTACGTGTAGAAAGCCTTGGGATTTTCCTTAACCCTATTTGCCAATTACTTTTCGTGACCCCTTCTAGCCCTCCTGACTCCTTGCTTAAGTTCCTTCCTACTTTCCATCTGTTCCCAGCCTTCAAGCCCTGATAAATGCCTCCTTTTTCTTTTTGACGAGGCCCACAATATCTCTTGTTATACAAGGTTCACAAAATTTGCCATATTTATCCTTCTGCACAGGAACATGCCGGTCCTGAATTCCTTTCAACTGACATCTGAAAGCCTCCCACATGTCAGATGTTGATTTACCCTCAAACATCCGCCCCCAACCTAGGTTCTTCAGTTCCCGCCTAATATTATGATAATTAGCTTTCCCCCAATTTAGCACATTCACCCTAGGACCACTCTTATCCTTGTCCACCAGCGCTTTAAAACTTACTGAACTGTGGTCACTGTTCCCAAAATGCTCCCCTACTGAAACTTCTACCACCTGGCTGGGCTCATTCCCCAATACCAGGTCCAGTACAGCCCCTTCCCTAGTTGGACTATCTAAATATTATTTTAAGAAGCCCTCCTAGATGCCCCTTACAAACTCTGTCCCGTCTAAGCCCCTAGCACTAAGTGAGTCCCAGTCAATATTGGGGAAGTTGAAGTCTCCCATCACCACAACCCTGTTGTTTTTACTCTTTTCCAAAATCTGTCTACCTATCTGCTCCTCTATCTCCCGCTGGCTATTGGGAGGCCTGTAGTAAACCCCCAACATTGTGACTGCCCCCTTCTTATTCCTGATCTCTACCCATATAGCCTTGTTGCCCTCTGAGATGTCCTCCCGTAGTACAGCTGTGATATTCTCCCTACCCAGGAGCGCAACTCCGCCACCCCTTTTACATCCCCCTCTATCCCGCCTGAAACATCTAAATCCTGGAACGTTTAGCTGCCAATCCTGTCCTTCCCTCAACCAGGTCTCTGTAATGGCAACAACATCATAGTTCCAAGTACTAATCCCAGCTCTTAAGTTCATCTGTCTTACCTGTAATATTTCTTGCATTGAAACATATGCACTTCAGGCCACCAGACCTGCTGTGTTCAGCAACATCTCCCTGTCTGCTCTTCCTCAGAGCTATACTGCCCCTATTCCCTAGTTCTCCCTCAATGCTGTCACCTTCTGAACTATTGCTCCGGTACCCACCCCCCTGCCATACTAGTTTAACCCTCCCATGTGACAATAGCAAACCTCGCGGCCAGGATATTTATGCCTCTCCAGTTTAGATGCAACCCGTTCTTCTTATATAGGTCACACCTTCCCCGGAAGAGCTCCCAGTGGTCCAGATAACGGAAACCCTCCCTCCTACACCAGCTGTTTAGCCACGTGTTTAGCTGCTCTATCTTCCTATTTCTAGCCTCACTGGCACGTGGCACAGGGAGTAATCCGAGATTACAACCCTAGAGGTCCTGTCTTTTAACTTTCTGCCTAGCTCCCTGAACTCCTGCTGCAGGACCTCATGCCCCTTCCTGCCTATGTCGTTAGTACCAATATGTACAACGACCTCTGCCTGTTTGCCTTCCCCCTTCAGGATGCCCACTACCCGTCCTGAGACATCCTGGACTCTGACACCAGGGGGGCAACATACCATCCTGGAGTCTCTTTCACGTCCACAGAAGCGCTTATCTGTGCCCCTGACTATAGAGTCCCCTATGACTATTGCTCTTCTGCGCTTTGGCCCTCCCTGCTGAACATCAGAGCCAGCCGTGGTGCCACTGCTCTGGCTGCTGCTGTTTTCCCCTGATAGGCTATCCCCCCCCGACAGTATCCAAAGGGGCATACCTGTTCGCGAGGGGGGACAACCACAGGGAATACCTGTACTGACTGCCTGCCCCTTCTGGTGGTCACCCATTTCTCTGCCTACACCTTGGGTGTGACCACATTTATATAACTGCTATCTATGATGCTTTCCACCACCTGCATGCTCCTAAGTGCATCCAACTGCTGCTCGAACCAAACCATGCGGTCTGTGAGGCGCTCTAGGTGGGTGCACTTTCTGCAGATGAAGCCATCAGGGACGCTGGAAACCTCCCGGACCTGCCACATCTCACAGGCAGAGCATTGCACCCCTCTAATTGACATTGGATGGGAGGGGAAGAGTGGTTTTGGACCCAGTGGTGGTAAATGGGGTCTTTGAGGAATTCTACAAGACGATATATGATTCTGAATTCCCGACCCGGGAGGAGGAAATGCAGCGATTTTTGGATGAATTGGAGTTCCCCAAGGTGGAGGAGGAACTGGTAGAAGGGCTGGGGGCACCCATTGGGCTGGTGGAGGAGATGGTGGGCATGGGGGCGATGCAGGCAGGGAAGGCCTGGGCCCAGATGGGTTCCCAGTAGAATTTTATTAAAAGTCTTCAGGAGATCTGGGGCCCCTGCTGGTAATGAGGCAAGGGAGAAGGACGATCTCCTCCCTACATTATTGCAGACTTCGATATCCTTAATTTTTAAGAAGGATAAGGACCCAGAGCAGTGTGGTTCTTACCACCGGATCTCGCTGCTAAATGTGGATGCCAAGCTGTTGGCAAAGATCTCGGCCTCGCAGATTTAGAATTGTGGCCCGGGGGTGATAGGGGAAGGCCAGACGGGGTTTGTAAAGGGGTGGCATCTGTCGGCGAATGTTAGACGCTTGTTGAATGTGATTATGATGCCTTCGGAGGGGCAAATGTGGAGATGGCGGTCGCTATGGATGTGGAGAAGGCCTTTGATCGGGTAGAATGGGAATACCTGTGGGAAGTACTGGGATGGTTCTATTTCGGGCAAGGGTTTGTGGATTTAATCGGTTGGTGTATAGGGTGTCGGTAGCGAGCGTAAGGACAAATCGGGTGAGTTTGGGGTATTTTGGACTACACCGTAGGACAAGGCAGGGTTGCCCCTCACTCCGTGTTGCTTTTTGCCTTGGTGAAAGAGCCACTGGCAATGGCACATGGAACATCAAGGAGTTAGGAAGGGATAGTGTGGGGGATGAAGCACAGGGTCTCGCTGTTCGCGGACAATTTGCTGCTTTACAAATTGGACCCACTGGGAGGTATCGGGGGGATCATGAACATTTTGAAGGAATTCGGCCGATTTTCTGGATACAAGTTAAACATGGGGAAGAGTGACTTTTTTCCGATTCAGGCAAGGGGGCAGGAGAGGAGGTTGGGCGAGCTGCTGTTTAAAGTGGTGGTGACAAACTTCCGAGGTTCTTATTTGTCTTTCAGAACCTCACGATCTTTATGCCAAAGGCCTTTTTTAGGAAAATTAATGTTTGATTTCGGAGTTTGTGTGGGAGGGGAAATTCCCGCACAAGAAGATGCTGTTAGAATGGGGACGTGGGAGGCGCGGACTGGCTTTGCCAAATATCATGAACTATTACTGGGCAGCAAATAAAGCCATGGTTAGGAAGTGGGTGGTGCGAGAGGGGTCGGCGTGGAAGCAGGTGGAGGCAGCCTCTTGTAAGGGCACAAGCTTAGTGGCACTGTTGATGGCGCCTCTGCCGTTCTTGCCGGCCAAGTACTCTACGAGCTTAGTGGTGGTGACAGCCCTGAGGGTGTTGGGACAGTGGCGGCAGCATCTGGAGGTTCGAGGTTGGAGGGTGCCTCAGTCTGGGCACAGATTTGTGGGAATCACAGATTTGCTGCGGGGCGGTTGGATGCGTGGTTCCGGGGGTGGCAACGTGCGGGGATCAAACGGTTTGGGGACCTGTTTGTGGGGGGCAGCTCTTTGAGTCTAGAGGGATTGGAAGAAGAGCATGAGATCTAATTAAATGCCTTAATAAAAATATATTTTTTAAAAACATGGATAATGTCCAGGCTTGGACTGATGAATAACATTTGTCATGATATCCATATTAACATATCATGGTGCAATCACACACACACACTGATGGACAGGTCGACGGACCAATCAACACACGCAACATCACAGCCAATCACCAGTGAGAGCACACGCACTATAAAACAGGGAATACCACAGTTCCCGCTCATTCCACCAGGAGATAGCTCAGAGCACAGAGCTCACAGCGCGCCACTCAGACATAGACCATGTGCTGAGTGCCTCTCTAAGATAGTGCTAGGGCTGGGTCACAGGTTAACTGGTGAAGTACGAACCACAGCCAGAAGTTAACAGTTGATATTATACAGAATAATAAAACAGAGTTGTACCATCTACAACCGTGTTGGTTCGTTTGTATCTCGGAACACCCAACACGACATGATACCAGGATTGGAAACTCGCCAGCAAATGTGAGACCTACCTGCACACCTTCAGAGATCCGCCATCCTGCGTCATGGACACCATCAGCCCGCCGCAGCCGCACCAAATCGCTGGAAATCTCGGCGTCAACTGGAAGCTGTTTAAACAGCGCTTCCAGCTTTACCTAGAAACCACAGACAGGGAGAATGCATCGGACACCAGGAAGATCGCTCTCCTCCTCTCCACGGCAGGGCAACACGCCATCCACATCTACAACTCCCTGGCATTCGCGGAAGGCGAGGACAAGACGAAATACAAGATGGTCCTTCTAAAACTTGAGCAAAACTTCAGCGTCGAAGTGAATGAGAGCATCGAGAGGTACCTCTTCCAGCAGCGCCTGCAGGGTAAGGATGAGCCTTTTCAATCCTTTTTGACACACCTCCGTATCCTCGCGCAGTCCTGCGGCTATGAGGCCACCTCCAATTCCATGATTCGGGACCAGATAGTTTTTGGGGTCACCTCGAACACCCTACGCCAGCAGCTCCTCAAAATAAAGAGCCACAGCCTAGCCACCACCATCGAAACCTGCGTCCTCCATGAAAATGCGACCAGCCGGTACTCCCAAATCCAGGCGGCCGAATCGGCACGGCAGGGGTCCTATGAGGCCAAGCGGGTCCAGTCGATCGAGTTCCTCCCGGCCCGCGGCCCGGACGAGGGCAGCCATTTTGCGCGCTTTCCGCGGCCTCCCGTGCTTGTACGTACCAAAAGAGGAGTCGTCGGCGCAGAGGGGCGTGACGCGCAGGCGCGCTCTACGCAGGACCGAACTGCGCATGCGCAGTGGCGCAACGAACACCATGACGTCACGACGTGCGACAACTGTGGATCCGCACATTTAAAGCGGCGATGTCCAGCCAAAACTCGACAATGCCTCCGCAGTGGCAAGATGGGCCACACGCTGCCTGCTGTCGAGCAGCTCAACCTGCCAACGCTCCGCAATTCCGCCAGCCTCGCAGGGACATGCGGGCCATTCAGCCTCCATACACCGAGTCATACCCTGACGACGTACAGACCGGTGATACCGACGACCGGGAAGCCTTCCGCGTTGATAATAGAATAATAGAAATCGGATGTCCCCAAGTAGGACCCACCATCCGATGCCAGTGCACAGCGTTAATCCGGGCGATGAATTGTGTGCCACCCTAACGGTCAACCCAAATTCGTCGCCCACCTACTAGGCTGGACGTATGAGCCTGTTTGCACATTGGACTCACTGAATTGTTGTGCAACAATGTTAACGTGTTTCTCTTTTTGTCGTTCCAGGAGTTCTCTTTCGATATTTGATGATTGCACTTGTTTTGTTTGTGGTACAACCTCGTTGCTCTGTTGCACCTGAGACCTTCCTATGTATATAGTTTAGCCTCATGTACATGTTGTAAATATTGCACACACATACTCAGCCACACTCAGTACACACCAATATTTATTACCATATAGGCACATATTCTTGTGAAATGGGGGGATGTCATTATATCCATATTAACATATCATGGTGCAATCACACACACACTGATGGACAGGTCGACGGACCAATCAACACACACGCAACATCACAGCCAATCACCAGTGAGAGCTCACGCACTATAAAACAGGGAACACCACAGTTCCCGCTCATTCCACCAGGTGATAGCTCAGAGCACAGAGCTCACAGTGTGCCACTCAGACATAGACCATGTGCTGAGTGCCTCTCTAAGATAGTGCTCGGGCTGGGTCCACAGGTTAACTGGTGAAGTACGAACCACAGCCAGAAGTTAACAGTTGTTATTATACAGAATAATAAAACAGAGTTGTACTATCTACAACCGTGTTGGTTCGTTTGTATCTCGGAACACCCAACACGACAACATTCATGCCACACAAATGCTAGGCAATGACCATCTCCAATAAGAGAGAATCAAACCATTGCCACATGTCATTCAATGGCATTATCATTGCTGAATCCCCCACTATCAAAATCCTGGGGGTCACCATTGACCACAAACTGAACTGGACAAGCCATATAAATACTGTGGTTACAAGAGCAGGTCAGAGGCTGGGAATCCTGTGACGAGTAAGTCACCTGGCCCCAACGTCTATCATCCACCTATAGGGCACAACTCAGGAGTGTACTGGAATACTCTCCACTTACCTGGATGGGTGCAGCTTCAACAACACTCAAGAAGCTTGAACCATCCAGGACAAAGCAACCAGCTTTCGAGTACAGGAGTAGTCTTGTTGCAGTTATACAGGGCCTTGGTGAGACCACACCTGGAACATAGTGTGTAGTCTCGGTCTCCTTATCTTTCTATGGAAGGAATGCAGCAAAGTTAACCGACTGATTCCAGGGATGGTGGGACTGATGTATGAGGAGAGTTTGCATTTTTTGGGATAATATTTGCTGAACTTTAGAAGAACGAGAGGGGTCTCATAAAAACTATAAAATTCTAACAGGATTAGACAGGGTAGATGCAGGAAGGATGTTCTCAATGGTGGGGGAGTCCAGAACTAGAGGTCACAGTCGAAGGATACATAATAAACCATTTAGGACTGAGATGAGTAGAACTTTCATCACCCAGAGAATGGTGAGCCTGTGGAATTCACTACCACAGAAAGCAGTTAGACCAAAATATTATATGCCTTCAAGAGGAGATAGACTTTGCTCTTGGGGCTAAAGGGATCAAAGAAAATGGGGGAAAAGCAGGAACAGGTGACTGAGTTGGATGATCGGCCCTGATCTTAATGACTGGGGGAGCAGGCTCGAAGGGCCGAATGACCTATTCCTCATATTTTCTATGTTGACATATTTTGGGAGAGACTTTCACAGAAAAACATGTAATATAAAGGTGTACAGAAACAAACATCCATTGTAGGTGAACTCTCACCGATTACAAATTGTTTGAGAATCCAAGGGAAAATTGTTTTGTGGAACTTGGATTTAACAATACAGGCAGTAGAACACTAGAACAGAGGCAAACCTCATTTTTCAGAATTCTTAGGAGAGCCTACAAGGATATGCTGACATTTTTTTAAACTTGCCAGAACTGATTTAAATGTTCAGAGTACCCTTTCTAGACCATGAAAATGTTCACTCTGGAGAAGAGACCAATAAAATTTGCATTTGAGAGTCATATATCACAGAAAGGCCCTTCAGCACATTAAAGCTGCACTGACGAAACTACATTAAATCTACATTAATCCCACTTTCCAGCACTTGGCCCATAGACTTGAATGTTAGGACATTCCAAGTGCTCATCCACATACCTTTTTCCCGCCACTACTACCCTCCCAGGCTATGCATTCCAGATTCCAATCACCCTCTGGGTGAAAACACTTTTTCTCAAATCCCCTTTAAACCTCCTGCCCCTCACCTTAAAATTATTGTCCCCTCATTACTGACCCTTCAACCTATCCGCCCGGTCCATACCCTTCATAATCGTATACACCTCAATCAGGTCCTCCCTCAGCCTTTTCTGCACTTAAGGAAACAGCCCGAGCCTAACCAGCCTCTCTTCATAGCTCCATCGTAGGCAACATCCTGGTGAGGTCACATTTAGAGTACTGTGTACAGTTTTGGTCTCCGTACATGAGATAGGATGTAATGGCACTAGAGGGAGTGCAGAGGAGATTCACTAGGTTGATTCCAGAGTTGAGAGGATTAGCTTATGAGGAGAGACTAAGTAGACTGGGACTATGCTCATTGGAATTTAGAAGAATGAGTGGGGATCTGATAGAAATATACAAAATTATAAAGGGAATAGATAAGATAGAAGCAGGGAGGTTGTTTCCACTGGAGGGTGAAACTAGATCTATTGGGCGCAGTCTCAAAATAAGGCGAAGCAGATTTAGGACTGAGTTGGGGAGGCACTTCTTCACCCAAAGGGTTGTGAACCTGCCCAGTGAAGCAGTTGAGGCTACCTCATTGGATGTTTTTAAGGCAAAGATGGTAGTTTTTTGAACAGGAAAGGAATTAAGGGTTATGGTGAGCAGGCGGGTAAGTGGAGCTGAGTCCACAAAAGATCAGCCATGATCTTATTGAATGGCAGACTCGAGGGAACAGATGGCCGCCTCCTGCTCCTCGTTCTTATGCTCTTTATGAATCCCCGCTGCACCTTCTCCAATGCAATCACATCCTTCCTATAGTGAGGCGACCAGAACTGCACACAATAATCCAGCTGTGGCCTAACCAAAGTTTTATACATCTCCAACAGAATCTCCTTGCTCTTATAATCTATTACACGACTATTAAAGGCAAGTGTCCCGTATTCCTTCTTAACTACCCTAGGCTATGGTGCAATTTTTGGAACCCTTACAAGGTTTGATTAAACTGCTGTGTCTCTCTTGTATATATGGGAGCTATTCAGTTCTCGTTCCAAGTATTTTATTTATCTTAGTTTTTGGGCCTGCTCTGACCCCTAAATGTCACCCCAATGAAGAGCCCCTCACCTTTAACCAAAAGTCTGTCCAGACTTAGGTTCTGGAGTAGGCCATTTGGCCCTTCAAGGCTGCCTCACAGCTCCAGGGGCCCGGGTTCAATTCCAGCCCCAGGTGACGGTCCGTGTCGAGTTTGCACTTTCTCCCCGTGTCTGTGGGGGTTTCCTCCCACAGTCCAAAGGTGTGCAGGTTCGGTGGATTGAATGTGCTAAATTGCCCTAGTGTCCATAAAAGGTTAGGTGGGGTTGCTGGGTTACGGGGATAGCATTGAGGCGTGGGCTTAAGTGGGGTGCTCTTTCCAAGGACTGGTGCAGACTCGATGGGTCGAATGGCCTCCTTCTGCATTGTAAATTCTATTAACCTGTCCTGCTACCTTCAGCAATCCGTGGACAAGATATCTCAGTTCCTCTGAACTTCCTAGTGTCTTCCCATTCATTGAGTACTCCCTTGTCTTGTTACTCCTTCCAAAGTGCATCACCTCATGCTTTTCAGGGTTAAATTCAATTGAATCTGCCACTGATCTGTCCATCTGAGCAATCCGTCTATATCTTGCTGCAACCTAAGATATTCTTCTTCACTATTAACCACCCTGACAATCTACGTGTCATCTGCAAACTTAGTTATCATTCCCCGGCCGCCCCCACCTCCGCCCACATTCTCAGCTATATCATTTATATATATCACAAACAATAAGGGGCCCAGCATTGAACCCTGAGGCACGCCACTGGACACCTGCCTCCAGACTCACAGCCTTCTACCACCACCCTTTCACCTACCACAAAGCCAGTTTTGGATCCAGCTTGTCAAGTTACCCAGTCTCCCATATGGGCTCTTCTGAAATCCATCTAAACTACATCAACTGCACTACCCTCATCTATACACCCGATCATTTCCTCAAAAAATCCAGTCAAATTCATTAGGAGTGACATCACTCTGACAAAGTCATGCTGACTATTCCTGATCAAACCTTGCCTCTCCAACTGGACATTGATTTTCTCCTTCAGAATTTTCTCCAATAGTTTCCCTACCACTTATGTGAGAGACACTGGTCTGTCATTCACTGGTTTATCACTACCACCCTTCTTGAAAAGTAGAACACCATTAACGGTCCTCCAATCCTCTGGCACTTCCCCTGTGGTCAGAGAGGAATTAAACATTTGGGTCAGAGCTCCTGTAATTTCCTCCCTCGTCTCAATGTAACTCATCTGGACCTGGGGATTTGTCCACTTCTAATCCCACCAAAACCTTCAATACCTCCTCACTCCCTGGGCTGGATTCTCCGCCGGCGGGATGCTCCATTTTGCTGGCAGCCCGGGGATTTCCCGATGGCGTGGGGCAGCCCCATTGGAAACCCCACAATCGGAAAACCCATTGACCAGTCGGCGTAACAGAGCATCCCGCCGGCGGGGTGAAACAGAAATGTGACACGCCGGGGCGAAGAATCCAGGCGCCTATGTCAAACTGTCCAAGAATCTCAGTCCCTCTCCCTGAATTCTGCACCTATTTCCTCCTCCTCCTGAGTAAAGATAGATGTGAAGTACTCCTTTAACACCCTACCATTGTCCTATGGCTCAACGCATAGATTGCCCCCTTGGTCTCTAATAGGCCCTACTCTTTCCTAGTTATCCCCTTCCCCTTAATACACTTATCGAATATCTTGGCAATCTCCCTAACCCCCGCCAGTGCTTTTTTATGCCTCGTCTTTGCTTCTCCTAATTGCTTTTTAAATTTCTCCCCTGCACTTCCTATACTCGACTAAGGTCTTTGCTGATTTGCTCCCTTTGCACCTGCGAAAAGCCTCTCTTTTCTTTCTTATCCAGAGCTATTGGGCTGGAATCTCCACCCCGCCCCGCCACATTTCTGCCCCGACCCGCAGGCGGGATTTTCCGATATGCCGGCCGGTCAATGGGGTTCCCCATTGTGGGGCAGCCCCACACCATCGGGAACCCCCCCTGGGTGCCGGCAAAACGGATAATCCCGCCGGCGGAGAATCCTGCCCATACTGTTTGTCATGAAGTTTGAAGGTTCATTAACAAACTGCTATGGGGATCATAGAATTTACAGTGCAGAAGGAGGCCATTCGGCCCATCGAGTCTGCACCGGCTCTTGGAGAAGAGCACCCTACCCAAGGTCGACACCTCCACACCCTATCCCCATAACCCAGCAACCCCACCCAACATTAAGGGCAATTTTGGACATTAAGGGCAATTTATCGTGGCCAATCCACCTAACCTGCACATCTTTGGGCTGTGGGAGGAAACCGGAGCACCCGGAGGAAACCCAAGCACACACGGGGAGGACGTGCAGACTCCGCACAGACAGTGACCCAAGCCGGAATCGAACCTGGGACCCTGGAGCTGTGAAGCAATTGTGCTATCCACTCTTAAAAAGGGATCTTATTGATGTTTATGGGGCTTATCAAACTACAGTATTCTGTTACTGGAACTTCCTCTTTTATGAATATATTCACAAATCTTTACCTCTGTATGTATTGCACAAAAAGCATGTTCATATATAGGAGCCGGCCTCATTGATATTTACATTAAAATGCTATCAACTTACACAATGTTTAGTCACGAGGCATTAAAAAGTCAAAAGCTGTTGAACTCAATGTTAAGTCCAGATGACTGAAACGTGCCTAAATGAAAGATGAGGTATTGTTCCTCCAGTTTGCGTTGCGACTGGAACACCCTGAAATGTTAACTCTGTTTCTCTCTCCACTCATGCTGCCAGGCCTGCTGCATTTATCCCAGCATTTTCTGTTTTTATTTCAGATTTTCAGTATCCACCGTATATTGCTTTTATTTTGTTTATATTGTCATTTCATTGATCTTTTTAGTTTTTGAAATCTGTCAGGAGGACTGTTCAGAACTCAGTTTGTAGAGTAATACATCTGGTTTAGCACAGTGGGCTAAATAGCTGGCTTGTAAAGCAGACCAAGGCCAGCAGCGCGGGTTCAATTCCCTTACCAGTCTCCCCGAACAGACGCCGAAATGTGGCGACTAGGGGCTTTTCACAGTAACTTCATTTGAAGCCTACTTATGGCAATAAGTGATTTTCATTTTCATTTCCATCTCAGAGAGAGGCAATTCAGCCCAGCATATCTGCATGTCTCTTTGAAGGAGCTACAGTATCCAATTAGTTTCATTTCCTTTCCTCATAGTCCTTCAAATCTTTCATTGGCTAAGTGATTAAATACTGATTCACAGAATACTATACTGCCAATTTTTAAAGATCACAATTATTTCCATCATTTAAAAAAAAATTATTTTCTTCCATTGATCTGTTTTCCCCCCACCATTGTTCCCCTCCCCCCACCCCACTTGGGCCATCTGTTCCTAGTTGCCCTTTGGCACATTGCTCACCTTTGTTCTGCCACTCATAGAATTTACAGTGCAGAAGGAGACCATTCGGCCCTGAGGCACGATCAATTTGACTAAAGACGAAAGTTGAATCCAAACTGAGGCTTTATTGGTATCAGATGTGTGGCCTCCCACAGCAGCTGGCGAAATGGCTGCGAGCTGGAGGACACGCATATTTATACTCCGCCTCCTGGGCGGAGCCAGCAGGTAGGGGCCACAGGCGAACCTGTAGTGCAGGTTCTACCGTACATCCTCTAATATAAGTACAACAGTGGTTTACCGCATGCACCCCCCGTTAAAATAGAGTCCGGAGGGGGTGGTGGATAACTATATACAATCATGATTTTAATATTTACAGAGCAAAACAAATGTCTCTTGGCATCCGGTGGACTGGTCAGAGGTTCAGCTGGTCTGGGGCCTTGACGGTCCTTTGAGAGCGACAAAGTGGTGATGGCGATGTTGGTGCTGATCTGGTCGAAGGTGACTCCGGGAGCGTGCCAAAATCCTCTTCATCGACGGGCAGGGGGAGGACGGACGGTCCTGGGGGGGTGGTGTTGTGAGTGACGGGGGAGGGGAGGGTGGCGCTGGGGGCAACGGGGGTGGTGTGGGGGTGGAACCTGCTGGTGCCAGGTCCCTGAGGGAGACAGTATCCTGGCGGCCGTCGGGGAACGCCACGTAAGCGTACTGTGGGTTTGCGTGGAGCAAGTGCACCCTTTCCACCAACAGGTCCGCCTTGTGGAGCCGCACATGTTTATGGAGAAGCACAGTTCCCAGAGCTGTGGGCCAAGTCGGGAGCGACACACCGGATGTGGACTTCCTGGGGAAGGCAAAAAGACTTTCATGCGGTGTATTGTTAGCGGCAGTGCAGAGTAACGAGCGAATGGAATGTAATGCATCAGGGAGGACTTCTTGCCAGCGGGAGGCCGGGAAATTTCTGGACCATAGGGCCAGCTGGACGGCCCTCCATACCGTCCCATTCTCCCTTTCTACCTGTCCGTTTCCCCGGGGGTTGTAGCTTGTCGTTCTGCTGGAGGCGATACCCCTGCTGAGCAGGAACTGACGCAGCTCATCACTCATGAATGAGGATCCCCTGTCACAGTGGATGTAGGCAGGGAAACTGAACAGAGTGAAGATCGAATTGAGGGCTTTAATGACGGTGGCAGACGTCATGTCGGGGCAAGAGATGGCGAAGGGGATCCTAAGGAAGTGATATAGATGGCCGTCTGCCTCGAAGGCGGTGTATGGACGGTCCGATTTACGGATGGGGAGCTCCATGAGGGGGCGCATGCGGTCGGGATCGGGCCCCAGAACTCCGTTCTGGACCACATAGCCGAGGATGGCTAAGCGGTTCGTGCTGAACCCACACTTCTCCTTGTTGTAAGTGAGGTTTAGGAGATTAGCGGTGCGGAGAAATTTAGCAAGGTTGGCGTCGTGGTCCTGCTGATCATGGCCGCAGATGGTGACATTGTCTAGGTACGGAAACGTGGCCCGCAAACCGTACCGGTCGACCATTCGGTCCATCTCCTTTTGGAAGACCGAGACCCCGTTAGTGACGCCGAAGGGGACTCTAAGGAAGTGATATAGATGAACGTCTGCCTCGAAGGCGGTGTATGGCCGGTCCGATTTACGGATGGGGAGCTGGTGGTAGGCGGATTTCAGATCCACCGTTGAGAAGACCCGGTACTGCGCAACCTGGTTAACCATGTCAGATATGCGTGGGAGTGGGTACGCGTCGAGCTGCGTGTACCTGTTGATGGCCTGGCTGTAGTCCACGACCATTTGGTGTTTCTCCCCAGATTTAACCACTACCACTTGAGCTCTCCAGGGGCTGTTGCTGGCCTCGATGATGCCCTCCCGAAGCAGCAGCTGGACTTCGGATCTGATGATGGTCTTATCCTGGGTGCTGTACCGTCTGCTCCTGGTGGCGACGGGTTTGCAATCTGGAGTTAGATTGGCAAGGAGGGAAGGCAGCGCAGAGGTTAGGGAGAACGTAGAGGCGGAAGCCATGGAATTCTACGCCCTGGACCGTGAGCGTGACCATACAGTACCCCCGGTTCGCTACGCGATGGGATCCGGAGGCCAGGGAGATTTTCTGATTGGCGGGGTGTATCTTGAGGGAGCAGCACCTTACCATATCCGGGTGTATAAAGCTCTCGGTGCTCCCGAAGTCCAGCAGGCAAGAGGTCACATGGCCTTCGACTTTCACGCTGGTGGATGCGTTGGTCAGGTTATGCGGGCGAGACTGGTCGAGTGACATGGAGGCGAGCCTTGCTCGGTCGTCGGGTAATGGGGCGGCCGTTGAGTTCAGATCTTGAAACGCTGGTGGTGTCCATGTGCTGAGGGGTAGACAAGATGGTGGCGCCCGGAAATCTTGGGGATTACAAAATGGCGGCGCCCATGGAACGCACGTTGCGGGGGTGGAGCAAGATGGTGGCACCCATGAAACGCACATGGTCTGGGGGGGGGAGAAGATGGCGGCGCCCATTGTCCATGACTGGGGGTGTGTGGGGGCGATGGTGGCCACTGAGCGCGTGCCTGGCGAAGAGCGTGTTTGCCTTTTGCTCGTAATTGTCCTCGAGTCGAGTTATGGTTTCGGCGTAGTTTGCGCATCCTGGATCAGCGGGAAGACTTTGGAGCTCAACCTGGAATATATGATCTGGATCTTCTGAGCCTCCGGAACAGGGGTTGGCGCCGCGTTGATATACGCTTCAAAGCAAGCTAGCCAGTGCTGAAAGTCCTTTCTGGCGTCGCTTGAGTGCGGATCCAGCTGCAGTCGATCTGGTTTAATCCGGAGGTCCATCCTTCAAAACTGATACCAATAAATTGAGGCACGATCAATTTGACTTAAAGACAAAAGTTGAATCCAAACTGAGGCTTTATTGGTATCAGATGTGTGGCCTCCGACAGTAGGTGGCAAAATGGCTGCGAGCTGGAGGACATATATATTTATACCCCACCTCCTGGGCGAAGCCAGCAGGCAGGGGCCACAGGCGAACCTGTAGTGCAGGTTCTACCGTACATCCTCTGATATAAGTATAACAGTGGTTTACCACAGGCCCATCGAGTATGCACCGGCCCTTGGAAAGAATACCCTACCTAAGTCCACACCTCCACCTAAGCCCACACCTCCACCCTATCCCCGTAACCCAGTAACGGCAACTAACCTTTTTGGGCACTGAGGGCAATTTAGCATGGCCAATCCACCTAACCTGCACATCTTTGGACTGTGGGAGGAAACCGGAGCACCCGGAGGAAACCCACGCAGTCATGGGGAGAACGTGCAGACTGCGCACAGACAGTGACCCAAGCCGGGAATCGAACCTGGGACCCTGGAGCTGTGAAGCAACAGTGCTAACCACTGTGCTTACCCCCCCCACACACACACATTTTAATCTCCTTATGTGCCACTATCAGCCCCTTTCTTAGCCTTAATCACCTCCATTTACATTCCTTTTGTCTTCTGTCCTCGACATCTTTGTCAATCTCCACCTATCGCTGCTCCATCCCCCCACTACAGTATAAATCTGACCCCATTTCCAGTTCTCTCCAGCTTCGACAAAGAGTCCTCCAGACTCGAAATGTTAGCTCCCTTTTCTCTCCACAAATGCTGTCAGGCCTGCGGAGATTGTCCAGTATTTTCTGTTTTTGTTTAAAGATCACAACATTGGTCAGGAAAAAGTGAGCTGCTGGAAAATGCTTGTAGTTCAGTCACGTTTTTAATTTTAAAAGCGCTCTTTATGTCAAATTGAAAAGATGCTGTCCTTCTAACTTTTTATAATTCCATTTTCAATGTATCTTTTAATCTGCAGAGGTGTTCCTTAAAAGTGGATCTGTAGTATCTTCAGTAAGTTGAGGCAGACAACATCTTTACCTGTGCTCCCACTGGTGTGACGAGAATGGCCTTGCCGCACAGCCTATATGTGCCTGCAAAAGTGCCAGGTTTGCAGTTGTTGCTGATTTTAGAATTGAAGTTTTTATGCAGAGTATGCCTGTACAAGCAATGCCCAATGGGACATTTTAGTGGGACTACTTTCAAACACAGAGCTATGTGATGAGGATTCACACCCCTGTCATCAGTTTGAGGACGCAAAGCAACCTAGTAACGCAACCGTGAGTTGTCAAATAACCCCATGATTGAAGAAGCATTTGTTAAGACTTCTCAAATGGCTAAAACAAATTGAAAATAATCCTTTAACTAGCTTGTTTCAAACCTTGTTGCCCATTCCCATACATTTGCATGAATTACAGTATCAGTGCGTACAATTACCATATTCTTCCTCCATGACACACAGCAATGCAAACTTGTTTTTATTTAAAACTGCAAAAGCAGCAGAATTACCTATTTACAGAACACTACATGGCCTCATCGCTTAATGTTGAGGGCTCACCAAGAGATGTTTTATTGCCATTTCTATTACATAAAGCCTGTCTCTGAGTGATATCTTAAAATGCTTTGCCAGATTTTCACCAACTTTCATTAATTCCTTCCTTACATCCTGCAGGAGATTATTTCACAAATGAGCATGGAGGGAATGAGTTTTCTAATACCTTGTGCTTTAATCAGCTCTAATATGCCTGCATACAACCTTTGTCATTAAACATTGTGGAAGTTGATGCATTTTAATGAGTGCTCGGATGTGTGTTACCTCAACAGAAACCAGGTTCCTTTTGTGTAAAGAAAAACTCGATAACTTTTATGTGGTTTACAGCCATTATCAGTACTTGTCGAGTTGATTGAAAACAGATTAATGTGGTATGCGTAGATTAAATAATCCCATTCTCCTTTCCAATTCATTATTGCTGCTTCGGGTTTGGTCGGGGTGGGCGTTTGCGTGGACACGAGTCGAGTGCTCATTCAAAGGGTCGGTGCAGGCTTGATGGGCCGAATGGCCTTCTTCTGCACTGCTGGGATTCTATGATTCATTGCAGCAGTGTACGAATTATATTTTGCTCTCATGCACGCAGGAATCTCGGTTGACTTTCTGTGACAGCCTCGTGGGCAAAGATTCAGCATGAAGCTCCACTGAACAAAATTCCCATTTTGGATTGCAGATCTGTGCCAAGCCAACCGCTCACAGCACTTGGAATGCTGTAATTAGCTTTAGCACCTCTGGGCTGGACGAAGTCCGGGATCTGGTGTAGTCTATTGGTAAGTGGGATGTTGCACAAAACTCAACCGCCTAAAGTCCTTGAACATGTTTCTGCCCTCAGATCTACGTCAACGTTGTCCGCAATTCCGTATTGAACCCAATCAGGTTTCTTGCCTTGGCTGCAGCACTAAAATGGCCCTGAACAAAGTCACAAATTACATCTTATGTTCAATGATAAATTACTCCTTTCATTCTTCTCAACCAGTCTTTAGCCTTTGACATAGTTAGCCGCACTATCTTCCTCCAACACCACTCCGCTGTTGTCCCCCGCTGGGTGGAACAGTACTTGCCGGTTCTATTCTTATTCATCCAGTCACTGAGAGTGAATCCGCCTGCAATGGCCTCTCCTCTCACACATGGCCTGTGGAGTCCGAAAAGTTTGCTCTCATAAACATTATCCAGTCAATTATTTATTTTTTATAAATGAGAGTATAAAGAGGATGGATAATGTATGCTTTCCTGTACATCAGATCAGTATTCCTTTCCCTGTGGTGGTTTTTGAATGTATCTGCAATTTCATGCCTGCGAGGGATTTGTAACCATTTCCTTTTAAATGGTGACATTATGAATTATGAAATGGTACAACAAGGCCAATGGTATCATGTTGCCCCTTCCAGTTTTGAAAATGTTGTTTTCACTTCCTTAATTTAACTAATTTCAGTTTTGCTAAGACATGTTATAATGTGTGGCCATTTGTTCTTTAATTCTATTTACAAATTGCACTTTTTACAAACTGAGAATCACCTGTGTATAGGACAGATGAAATTCTAAAATGATAATTGCTTAGAATTTCCGTTTATTCTAATGTGTTTATGTCAGAACAAGGTAATCACTACCTTTCTATTATAACTGTAACATCCATTGCAGTTTCATATGTAACTAATCTAACCATCTCCCCATGACATTCAATGGTATTACCATCGCTGAATCCACCATCCTGGGAATTCCCATTGACCAGAGATTGAACTGGACCAGTCATATAAATGCTGTGACAATAAGAGCAGGTCAGTGACTGGGAATTCTGTGAAGAATAACTCACCTCCTGAGTCCCCAAAGCCTGCCCACCATCTACAGTCAGGAATGTGATGGAATGCTCTCCATTTGTCTGGATGAGTGCAGCTCCAGCATATACTCAAGAAGCTCGACATCACCCAGGACAAAGCCTGCTTGATTGGCACCCCATACACCACCTTAAACATTTATCCAACACCAATGCATGGTAGCAACAGTGTGTACTATCCACAAGATACACTGCAGTAACTCACCAAGGCTCCTACAATAGCACTTTCCAAACCTGCTACTATTATCACCTAGAAGTGTTCCACTCCAAGATCACTCGCTAACGAGTATGATTGTCCACCTAAGAAACTCCGTGTCACTGGTCATGGATTCTGTGGGTCCTTGCGGGGCTGATGATTCCGATCCCAGAGAAGCATCTCCGACCACACACTTGGCAGGTGTCTCCGGGAGGTGGGATTGGTCCTTGGAATGCACCTGCCGATCGTTAGAGTTTGCTATGCCCAACACCATTACATGATGCACCGCAGTAAAAGTCCTTGGTTAGACCTGATATCAGGTGTGTGTGTATTTGCATAACTTAATACTTTTTGAACGTCAATGACAAAAATACAACCGATGAAGAACAATTAATTCAGGTTTTCAACGAATATTACATTAATCAATTCTATCCAGTTGAATGCAATTTCTTGGACCATGTATGACACTGTGCATGCAGGTTTGTGCCAAATTTAGGGTCAAAAGAAATACATTTTTTTTTTTACAAGTATACGGAGCTAAAGTTGTTTGTTGCAGATCAAGAATGGGCAATGTATATGTTGGGCTTAAAATAGCATGTCAAAACACAGAATGAATTACATATCTAATAACAAACTAAAAAAAGTTAAAGAAAATGTAATTGTGCATGAGTGTCATGTGAGAGTACCTTTAAGAAATGGAGCTGCTCATGTTACTGGAGTGATGTCAGAGTGTGGGTGGAGCTGAGCTCTACGTCTGCTTTTTAGTTGCAGTTTGGGAAAAAGCTAGGGTGTGTATGTGTTTTTCAGTGAGCTGCATCTGGAGTTAAAACAAAGGGCTGTACTGTTTATCTCTGCCATCCAAAGATTATCTATGGATCATTTGGTGAACCCAAAATTGTAAACGGTCTCAGTATTGAATGTAAACCTAATGTGCTCCTGTTTGAAGGTTTGTTAAGTCTTTTGGATGTTAAAAGGACAGCTTACAGGGTCACTTATGGTTATAGTCATTGGGGTTGTATTTGAATTAATGGTTACACTGTTTGTTTAAAAAAAAGATTAACTTGCGTTCAAAGAATAAACACTGTTTTGCTTTTAAAAATACTTGTCCGTTTCTGCTGTACCACACCTGTAGAGTGGGCCGTGTGCTCCCCATACCACAATCTATTAAACATTGTGGGTCAGGTGAACTCCATGGTACACTTTGGGGTTCTCTGATCCCTGACCCATAATAATTGGAGGCTCGAGTGATAAAAGTCTATCTATTGGATTGGCTTAGTGAACTTAAAGATAGTGAGGGGTGAGCATATTGTGGTTGCTTTTCAGGTGTGGTATTGTAGTTTAAGTGGGGAGTGTGTTGTGGACAATGGCTCTTTCAGATGCTCTGAAGTTTCTGGGGGTGGAGACGGTCACACACAGTACCTTATGGACAGAAACTAAAAGCAGACTGTTAGATTTGGCAAAAACATTGCAGTTAACATTACCTGACAAAATGCGAAAAGATGAGGTAATTATGGTGGTGGCTAAGCTTTTTTTAAAAATAAATGTTTTATTAGAGTTTTTCCAATGAGCGTTTTTACATAATGTAGCGCACAAAGACTCCGTGAGACGAATAGAGTGAAGTCGATGAGGCTTTATTAAGCGTGTCTGTTCCCCCGCAGCTCGATAGTAAACTGGCCTGCGGGGGAAGACTCCGGCTTCTTATACTCCGCCTTCAAGGCGGAGCTAGAGGTCAATGGCCAACCAGGACTCGGGATCTGTCAGCCAATGACATTAGGGCTTCCAGTCCCACATGACCCCCCAATACATACTACCACATTCACCCCTTGTCAAAAATGAACCCGGCGGGGTGATGCTTCGTATGGTGGTAAGGGTTTACAGGGCTGGTCCTGGGAGGAAAAGAAAAAAAAACATTCGCAAGGCAATACAGTATTGTACAATTTTGTCCTGTTGCAACTATTTGCAGAGGGTATGGGAAGAAAAGCAAAATGTTCTTGTGAAAGTCCATATTTAGTTTTAGATCGACGCCACGAGTCGGTCGGGTGGTCTGGTCGTCCGTGTCGATCGCCTCGGCCCCGGTGGTGGTGGTGCTTGTACCGTTGTCGTCGCCTCCAGGAGCCTTACGGTTTCAGCTTGGGCTTTATTCTTGGTCGGTGCTGAGGGGAGGGGGACCGATCCTCCTGGGAAGGGGGCGGTCGCGGGGTGCGGCGGTGGCAGGAAGGGGGGGGGGGTTGGGTTGATGATGTCGGGGGGGGTGTGCATGTTGCCGGCGGGCGCCAGATCCCGTAGGGAGACAGTGTCCTGTCGGCCGTCGGGGTACTCCACGTAGGCGTACTGGGGGTTCGCGTGGAGGAGGTGAACCCTTTCGACCAACGGGTCCGCCTTATGTGCCCGCACATGCTTTCGGAGCAGGATGGGTCCTGGGGCCGCCAGCCAGGTCGACAGCGACGTTCCAGAGGAGGACCTCCTAGGGAAGACAAGGAGACGCTCATGAGGCATTTGATTAGTGCTCGTACATAATAACGACCGGATGGAGTGGAGAGCGTCCGGGAGGACCTCCTGTCACCGTGAAACTGGGAGGTCCCTGGACCGTAGGGCCAGTAGGACGGCCTTCCAGACCGTGCCGTTCTCCCTCTCTACTTGCCCGTTCCCCCGGGGGTTGTAGCTGGTCGTCCTGCTTGAGGCTATGCCCTTGCTGAGCAGGAACTGGCGCAGCTCGTCACTCATGAAAGAGGACCCCCTGTCGCTGTGGACGTAAGCGGGGTAACCGAACAGTGTGAAGATGCTGTTCAGGGCTTTAATGACTGTGGCCGCGGTCATGTCAGAACAGGAATGGCAAAAGGGAAGCGGGAGTATTCGTCCACCACATTAAGAAGATATGCGTTGCGGTCGGTGGAGGGGAGGGGCCCTTTGAAATCGAGACTGAGGCGTTCAAAGGGGCGGGAAGCCTTAATCAGGTGCGCTCCATCTGGCCTGAAAAAATGCGGCTTGCATTCCGCGCAGATGTGGCAGTCCCTTGTGACTGTACGGACTTCCTCTAAAGAGTATGGGAGATTGCGGGACTTGATGAAGTGGTAAAACCGAGTGACCCCCGGGTGGCAGAGGTCCTCGTGGAGGGTTTGGAGGCGGTTAATTTGTGCGTTGGCACATGTGCCGCGGGATAGGGCATCGGACGGCTCGTTCAGCTTTCCGGGACGATACAGAATCTCATAGTTGAAGGTGGAGAGCTCGATCCTCCACCTTAAGATCTTGTCGTTTTTGATTTTGCCCCGCTGTGCATTATCGAACATGAAGGCTACCAACCATTGGTCCGTGAGGAGAGTGAATCTCCTGCCGGCCAGGTAATGCCTCCAATGTCGCACAGTTTCCACTATGGCTTGGGCTTCCTTTTCTACTGAAGAGTGGCGGATTTCTGAGGCGTGGAGGGTCCGGGAGAAAAAGGCCACGGGTCTGCCCGCTTGGTTAAGGGTGGCCGCTAGAGCTACGTCAGAGGTGTCGCTCTCGACCTGGAAGGGGAGGGACTCGTCGATGGCGCGCATCGTGGCCTTTGCGATATCCGCTTTGATGCGGCTGAAGGCCTGGCAAGCCTCTGTCGACAGAGGGAAGGTCGTGGTCTGTATTAGGGGGCGGGCCTTGTCTGCGTACTGGGGGACCCACTGGGCGTAGTATGAAAAGAACCCCAAGCAGCGTTTCAGGGCTTTTGGGCAGTGCGGGAGGGTAAATTCCATGAGTGCGCGCATACGTTCGGGGTTGGGCCTATTATCCGATTGCGCACTACGTAGCCCAGAATGGCTAGCCGATTGGTGCTAAAAACACACTTGTCCTCGTTGTACGTGAGGTTCAAGGCTTTGGCGGTCTGGAGGAATTTTTGGAGGTTGGCGTCGTGGTCCTGCTGATTGTGGCCGCAGATGGTTACATTGTCGAGACACGGGAATGTGGCCCGCAACCCATGTTGATCAACCATTCGGTCCATCTCCCGTTGGAAGACCGAGACCCCGTTTGTGACGCCAAAAGGGACCCATAGGAAATGGTATAATCGTCCATCTGCCTCGAAGGCTGTGTACTTGTGGTCACTTGGGCGGATGGGGAGCTGATTGTAGGCGGACTTGAGGTCCACGGTGGAGAAGACTTTATATTGGGCAATCCGGTTGACCATGTCGGATATGCGGGGGAGAGGGTACGCGTCTAGTTGTGTGTACCTGTTGATGGTCTGGCTATAGTCAATGACCATCCTTTGTTTCTCCCCTGTCTTCACTACTACCACCTGCGCTCTCCAGGGATTATTGCTGGCCTGGATTATGCCCTCCTTTAGTAGCCGCTGGACTTCGGACCGAATGAAGGTCCGGTCCTGGGCGCTGTACCGTCTGCTCCTAGTGGCGACGGGTTTGCAATCCGGGGTGAGGTTCGCAAACAAGGACGGGGGTTGCACCTTGAGGGTTGCGAGGCCGCAGATAGTGAGTGGGGGTATTGGGCCGCCGAATTTGAACGTAAGGCTCTGTAGATTGCATTGGAAATCTAATCCCAGCAAGGTGGGGGCACAGAGTTGGGGAAGGACGTTTAGTTTGTAGTTTTTGAACTCCCTCCCCTGCACCGTTAGGGTAACTATGCAGAATCCCTGGATCTGTACGGAGTGGGATCCTGCAGCTAGGGAAATCTTTTGTGCGCTGGGATAGGTGGTCAAGGAACAGCGTCTTACCGTGTCGGGGTGTATAAAGCTCTCCGTGCTCCCGGAGTCGACTAGGCATGGCGTCTCGTGGCCGTTTATTAGTACCGTTGTCGTCGTCGCCTGGAGTGTCCGGGGCCGAGCTTGATCAAGCGTGATTGAAGCGAGACGTGGTTGTAGTAGTGGAGTGGGGTCCGTTGTTGCCGTCCAAGATGGCGTCGGGGATGGACAAAATGGCCGCCCCCATACATCGCACGTGGCTGGGGGGTCACAAGATGGCGGCGGGGGTGGACAAAATGGCCGCCCCCACGCGTCGTACAGGTCTGGGGCGGTCCAAGATGGCGGCGCCCCTCCTCCCCTCGTGGTGGCCGGGACCCAAAATGGCGGCGTCTGCGGGTCGCACATGGTGTGCTGTGGGGGCTGGGGAGCGCTAGGACCGCGAGCGCTAGGACCGCGAGCACTAGGACCGCGAGCGCTAGGACCGCGCGGAGCTCCCTCACCGGGGACAGCGGTGGTCGGGGCCCAAGTAGGTGGCGCCGGCGGGTCAGGCGTGGGGCGCGGGGTGGGGGTTAGGGTGGCGTTAGGGACGCGCAAAACTCCCTCCTCTCCGTGGAGAGTGTTGGCCGGGACCCAAAGCGGTAGCGCCGGCGGCTGGTCATACATGGGCTGCGGGGAGGGGGGTTGGGGAGCGTAGGTGGCGTGCAGAGCTCCCAGTTCTCCCGGGACCGCGGTGGTCGGGACCCAGAGCGGCTGCGCCTGCGGGTCGTACATGGCGTGCTGGGGGGGTTGGGGCGCGTAAACTGCTTGCAGGGCTCCCTGTGCTCCCGGGACAGCGGCGACCTCGCGGGACCGGCACACAACAGCATAATGGCCCTTTTTCCCGCAGCTTTTGCAGATAGCTGCGCGGGCCGGGCAGCGCTGTCGGTGGTGTGTCGCCTGGCCGCAGAAATAACAGCCCCCAGTGCGACTCGGCGTTTGGACACAAAGACGTCTATTCGCGAATGGACTTTATGGACATGGGAGAAAAAGGAAAACTCCTTTGTCCTTAGCCAAGTAAACCTCCAGGGGTCCACTCCCCCCATCTGGCCCATGTACTCCCACAAGGCCCTGGCCGCCACCGGCTTCTTTCCCGTTCTGGACTTGGAACGATCCAAGCTCGGGTCCAAGACCGTATTAAAGTCCCCTCCCATAATCAGGTGACTTATCTCCAAGTCCGGGATCCTACCCAACACGCGTCTCATAAAGTCTGCATCGTCCCAGTTCGGGGCATATACATTCACTAATACCACCCAGGCCCCCTGCAGCTTGCCACTCACCATTATATATCTGCCCCCCTTGTCCGCCACGATGCTCCCCACCTCAAACGCCACTCGTTGACTGACCAAAATGGCCACATATCTGGTCTTTGAGTCTAACCCCGAGTGAAACATCTGTCCCACCCATCCTTTCCTTAGCCTCGTCTGATCCGTGAGCTTTAAGTGCGTCTCTTGTAACATGGCCACGTCCACCTTCAACCCCTTCAAATGCGAGAACACGTGGGACTGCTTGACCGGCCCATTCAGGCCCCTCACTTTCCACGTGATCAGCCATGGCACAGGTTAACAAAGAGATTGAGAGTATGCTTAAAAATGGCATAATTGAAGTGGGTTGCAGCCAATGGAGCTCACCCATAGTGATGGTGCCTAAACCAGACGGTACCCAACAGTTGTGTGTGGGCTATAGAAAGGTTAATGCAGTTACAAGAACGGACTCTTATCCTATCCCACGTTTGGAGAATTGCATTGAGAAAGTGGGACAGTCCGCTTTTATTTCCAAATTGGATTTACTTAAAGGTTGCTGGCAGGTACCTTTATCCAAAAGGGTAAGGGAGATTTCAGCTTTTGTGACTCCAGATGGTATATACCAATTCAAAGTTATGCTATTTGGCATGAAAAACACCCCAGCCACATTTCAACGATTACCTAACAAAGTTGTTTCAGGATTACCCAATTGTGCGTTATACATCGACGATCTGGTAATTTTCAGCCAGACATGGACAGAACATTTGAAACATCTGATGGAGTTATTCGATCGATTTCAGGAGGCAGGTTTGGTGGTAAACCTAGCCAAAAGTGAGTTTGGAAAAGCACAAGTCACTTTCCTTGAGGAATTTTTGATACCCTCGAGACGAAGGGAAATAATGCGATTTCTTGGCATGAGTGGATTTGATCGAACATTTGTGCAAAAGTTTAGTAGCGTGACTGCTCCACTGATGGACTTACTCAATAAGCGTAACAAATTTCAATGGACAGCGGAGTTTCAACAGGCTGCCTGAAAGCTGTGATAACCAATACTCCTGTGTTGGAGAATTGCAAGGACTCTGTGATCAAATTGAACTAATGTATCTGACTTTAAAGAGAAATGCCGAGGCGTAGAGAAATGGATGGATCGTGCAGAGACCTTCTTGTTCAATGAGACTGTTAATCAAGAAGGATTTCAGTTGGAGGAAGACGAACGGAAGAAATGGACTATATTATTATACCTGTTTGCATGTGTTGTTTTTTGAAACAAATAAGTATATTTACTGTGTGCATTTCTTAAAGGATAGTACAAAGGTGAAAAATGAAACCATCTTGAAGTTGATGGTTTTTTTTTTCTTTGGGGGAGGTGTCATGTGAGAGTACCTTTAAGAAATGGAGCTGCTCCTGTTATTGGAGTGATGTCGGAGTGTGGGTGGAGCTGAGCTCTACTTCTGCTTTTTAGTTTCAGTTTGAGAAAAAGTTTGGGTGTGTCTGTGTTTTTCACTGAGCTGCCTTTGGAGTTAAAATAAAGGGCTGTACTGTTGATCTCTGCCATCCAAAGGCTATCTATGGATCATTTGGTGAACTCAGAATTGTAAACGGTCTCAGTATTATGTAAACCTAATGTGCTCATGTTTGAAGGTCTGTTAAGTCTTTTGGATGTAAAAGAACTGCTTACAGGATTTAGTCTTTGGGGTTGTATTTGAATTAATGGTTGCTTAGATGTTCACTGTTTGTTTTAAAAAAGGTTAAATTGCGTTCATAGAATAAACATTGATTTGCTTTAAAAAAATACTTGTCCATTTCTGAAGTATCACACCCGTAGAGTGGGCCGTGTGCTCTCCATACCATAATCTATTAAAAGTTGTGGGTCAGGTGAACTCCATGATACACTTTGGGGTTCTCTAAACACTGACCCATAACAATGAGCCATATGAATCCAAGAGGTACATGTGCCATAAAGACAGATAAAGTCAATATAAAAATTATAAAATGGAAACCAAGTACTGAAAATTGAACAGTATATGTTCTAAGTGCCGTAGCGAGCGAGGTGTCCCGCGAGCTCCTTGACGGGCATGCTAGCGAGCTCCTCACCGGTATTGGACGGCAGTTAGTGCAGGAAATGGTTGCCCACGAGCTCCTCGGTGGAAATGCCTGTCTCGGGTAATGAGCGGGAGCCGTACAGAAATGCACCCCCTGAACACATTCCGAAATATAGGCAGCCATGCCACCACAGAGAACAGCACCATGCTTCCGGGATGCCAACCTGACCAGGATGCTGGATGCCATGGATGCAAGACGGGACATCCTGTTTCCCCCAAAACAGAGGGTCAGTCTCACCCCACCCCTGAGCAACACCGCGCCTGTCCACCAGCACACACTGGCAGCCAACAGCACTGCCCTTCCATGCCCAGCAGCGGTGCCCTCACATGCCACTGACCCCCCCCCCACCTCCCACACCCCCCCCACCCCCCAACCCCCCACCTCCCCACCCCCGGTGCACCAAGCACATGGCTCACCATGTCCTTTCTCTGTCCCAGCAGGGGATGCTGGCCTATAATTGGCAGACGAGGGCCCAGATGGCCGGCGAGGTGCCGGACATCAGGGTCCCCACCCCCCATGAGGAACGGGCCCTGGAATTTGTGGGCTGACCAAGAATAGAGCAGTCACCGACAACGAGGTTGTCCTGCGCCGCGGTGAGGCCCGACTGCGACCACCCCCCACCCCGATGACCTGTCTCAGGTGAGTTAAGCACATATGACGAAATGACCCTTCCCTCTCACTGACCGCATGCCTTTCCTCCTGCAGGATCTCTATCTGATGGGGCCCGGCCATCCGGGGTGTGCCGGATCATTGGTACCCGATACCTTGTAAATTGACATAAGTCCTCATTTAAAAGTTAGAAATGTCAAGTTGTAACTCTTTTAGGTTTGGTGCTGTTGAAAGCTGTGGCATCTACTTATCGTTTCTAAGGTGCAGCTCTGTTTAATGAGGCCTGACCCTTTCAGGGCATCGACATTAATTGTTAGGGAGAAAGATCAGCCATGGTTTACTGAGCTGCCAAACGTCTTCAACAGACTCAACAGCTTACTCCTGTTCCTAAGTCCTGAAGGTATATTGTTGCAGCTGAGAGAGGTTCATTCATGTACATTACAGCTCAAAGTCAGAAAAAAAACTTGAAATAATAAGTGCATTTTCAAAAATATACTTTTGACACTTGGAAGTGTAATGGACTGAATGCTGTGCAGCATGGCTATGGAAACTAAGGAATTAATTTATTTGGACCTACATGTTATCTTGATTTACCTATTGTCTATGTTATTCTAGAGGAAGGAAGGCAGTGGATAATGACCTCAATCTTTACCCACATTTTCAATCACACTCAATCAGTTTGCGAACTCCATTTTCATGAGAGCTCAGATCTCAATTTAGGAAGAAAGATGTTGGAGAAGGACAGGGTTTTATATTCAAAATTAAATGACCTGTACGTTGGTTTCCAAGAACAATGGGAATTATTTGGGGAGGCGGTGGCGTAGTGGTAGTGTCATTGCACTAGTAATCCAGAGGTCCAGACTAATGCTCTGAGGTACTGGGTTCGAATCCCACCATGGCAGATGCTGAAATCTGAATTCAATTAAAACATCTGGAATTAAAAGCCTAATGATGACCTGACACCATTACCGATTGTCGTATAAACCCATCTGGTTCACTAATGTCCTTCAGGGAAGGAAAGCTTCCGTCCTTACCCGGTCTGGCCGACATGTGACTCCAGACCCACACAGCAATGTGATTGACTCCTAACTGCCCCCTACTGTCATGGCCCAGTAAACCACTCAGTTCAAGGGCAATTAGGGCTGGGCCACACATGCTGGCCCAGCCAGCAACGCCCGCATCCCAAAAACGAATTTTAAAAAAAAATTGTAACTCAGCATGTTAAGAAGTAGAATTAAATGTGTGAGCTGTATCTCCTATATGAATTGCCCCTGGAATGTAAATGAGTTTTGTAAATTTAAAGAAACAATATCTAATCTGTTTATTCTGGCTAGTTTGTAAACAGCTGAAAATGAAAAGTACATCAAAGTCTCTTATGCAAATTATACCACAAACCCAAGACATGAATTGTTTGATATTCTAATTCGAACCGCCAATGTGACTATAATGGTAATAAAAGAGTTTGTTATCCCCGCCCAAATAAATATATCCAGATACAGTCATTATCCACCACAATAATCAGTGTTTTAATTCATTTAATTTATGTTTAATTTAAAAATACATTTGTTCATGCCAGAAAAATATTTTTAAAATATAAACTCTCCTTATTATATGAAACAATTGCACCATTCTCAATAAATGAAGACAGTGTGGACTATTTAAAAATATGAATTTTGTTAAAGCTCTTTAATTCCCAGCTTTCATTTTTTTATTTTTTGAAAATATTTTTATTCGTTTTTAACATTTTATACATAAAACAAAACAATGCAAAACAAGAACAATAGAACTCTCCCCACTCTTACCAACTACCACCTCAATAACTCAAACAGTACCCCCTTCCCCCAAGCAGTTGACGGTCACCAACACTTAAATGTGCAGAATAAACAGACCCAATCTCTTGTGGAATCCCTCAGTCCCCCCGCCCCCCCCACCCCCCCTCCCCCACCCCACCCCACATCACGGTGAACGTATCCTCCTCCAAATACAGGAACGCCATCAGGTTCCCAAGCCAAACTGAGGCACTGGGCGGAGAGGCTGACCTCCACCCCAATTGCCTGCGAGCAGTCAGCGAGGTGAAGGCCAAAACTGCCCCCACTTCCGTCTGCAGCTCCAGCAAGTCTCACACCCCAAATATGGGCCCCAGTGGACTGGTTCCAAATCCAAGTGCAAGGCCGTCGACATGATTTTGAAAAACGGCCCCCAAATTTTCCCCAACTTCAGGCAGGACCAGAACATATGTACATGGTTGGCCGGACCTCTCCCATATCGCTCACAAGTATCCTCTACCCCCTCAAACAACCAGCTCATCCTCAATCTCATCAGATGCGCCCTGTGCACCACCTTTAACTGTATTAACCCCAGCCTTGCCCACGAGGTTGAGGCATTCACCCTCCGCAACACCTCACACCACAACCCGTCCTCCAATGACAACTCCAGTCCTCCTCCCACTTGGCCTTAACCCCCTTCAGTGATATTCTACTCCAAAATCTTCCCATAAATCATTGAGATGACCCATCCCTCCAACTTCATTACTTTTTTTTTTTTTTTTTATAAATGTTTTATTGAAAATTTTTTCCCAAACAACAATTTTTCCCCTCTTACAAAGCAAACGCAACAATAACAATACAGAAATTTTAAACAATACACAAGTAACAAAACCCCTTTATCTTTGACCTAAACTAAACCCCCCCTCCCCCCCCCCCCCCCCCCCTCCCCCTGGGTTGCTGCTGCTGGTCATCTGTCTTCCCTCTAACGTTCCCCTAGGTAGTCGAGAAATGGCTGCCACCGCCTGGTGAACCCTTGAGCCGATCCTCTCAGGGCAAACTTTATCTGCTCCAGTTTAATGAACCCCGCCATATCATTTACCCAGGCCTCCAGTCCGGGGGGTTTCGCCTCCTTCCACATGAGTAGGATCCTGCGCCGGGCTACTAGGGACGCAAAGGCCACAACGTCGGCCTCTTTCGCCTCCTGCACTCCCGGCTCTTCCGCAACTCCAAATAGAGCTAACCCCCAGCCTGATTTGACCCGGGCCTTCACCACCCGCGAAATCACTCCCGTCACTCCCTTCCAATACCCTTCCAGTGCCGGGCATGCCCAAAACATATGTGCGTGGTTTGCCGGGCTCCCGCCACACCTCCCACATTTGTCCTCCACTCCAAAGAACCTGCTCAATCTTGCTCCCGTTATGTGTGCTCTATGTAGCACCTTAAATTGAATCAGGCTAAGCCTGGCGCATGAGGAAGAGGAATTTACCCTGCTTAGGGCATCAGCCCACATACCCTCCTCTATCTCCTCCCCTAGTTCTTCTTCCCACTTTCCTTTTAGTTCGCCCACCGACTCCTCCCCCTCTTCCCTCATCTCTCGGTAAATCTCTGACACCTTGCCCTCTCCGACCCACACCCCTGAAAGCACCCTGTCCTGTATCCCCTGTGTCGGGAGCAATGGAAATTCCCTCACCTGTTGTCTAGTAAATGCCCTCACCTGCATATATCTCAAGAAATTTCCCCGGGGCAACTTATACTTTTCCTCCAATGCTCCCAAGCTCGCAAAAGTCCCATCTATAAATAAATCTCCCACCCTCCTAATTCCCAACTGGAACCAGCTCTGAAATCCTCCATCCATTCTTCCTGGGGCGAACCTATGGTTGTTCCTGATTGGGGACCCCACCAGGGCTCCCCGCACCCCTCTCTGTCGCCTCCACTGTCCCCAGATATTCAATGTTGCCGCCACCACCGGGTTCGTGGTAAACTTTTTAGGTGAGATCGGTAGCGGCGCCGTCACCAGCGCCTCTAAACTCGTCCCTTTACAGGACTTTCTCTCCAGTCTTTCCCACGCCGCTCCCTCACCCTCCATCATCCATTTACGTATCATTGCCACATTGGCGGCCCAATAGTAATCGCCCAAGTTCGGTAGTGCCAATCCTCCTCTGTCCCTACTACGCTGAAGGAACCCCCTCCTTACTCTCGGAACTTTCCCTGCCCACACGAAGCTCGTGATGCTCCTGTCTATTTTATTAAAAAAGGTCTTAGTGATTAGTATAGGGAGACATTGAAATACAAATAAGAACCTCGGGAGGACCATCATCTTAATTGCTTGCACCCTGCCCGCCAGCGATAGAGGCTGCATGTCCCACCTCTTGAAGTCCTCCTCCATTTGTTCTACCAACTGTGTCAGATTAAGTCTGTGCAAGGTTCCCCAGCTCCTAGCGATCTGAATCCCCAGGTATCGGAAGTTTCTTTCCACTTTCCTTAGAGGCAAGCCTTCTATCTCTCTACTCTGGTCCCCTGGATGTATCACAAATAATTCACTCTTTCCCATGTTTAGCCTATACCCCGAGAAATCCCCGAACCCCCTCAAAATTCGCATAACCTCTATCATTCCCCCCGCTGGGTCCGACACGTATAACAATAGGTCATCCGCATATAACGAGACTCGGTGTTCTTCTCCCCCTCTAATCACCCCTCTCCATTTCCTGGAGTCTCTCAACGCCATGGCCAGAGGTTCAATTGCCAACGCGAACAACAATGGAGACAGCGGGCATCCCTGTCTTGTTCCCCTATATAGTCGGAAATACTCCGATCTATGTCGACCTGTAACTACGCTTGCCGTTGGAGCCCCATAAAGAAGTCTAACCCAGCTAATAAACCCGTTCCCAAACCCAAACCTCCTTAACACTTCCCATAAATACTCCCACTCCAACTTCATTACTGACAACACTCCCTCCAACAACAAAGAGGGAGGTGTCACCAAAAACGTTGGAAAAACCTTCCTTGCAAAATCCCACACCTGCATATACCTAAAGGACTCCCCTCACGGAATGCCAAATGTCTCCATCAACTCCTCCATAGTCGCACACCGCCCTTCCAAAAATAAGTCCTTAATTTCCATCACCCTCCACTCCTCCTAGCCCCGAAACCTAGCATCCAGCCTCACTGGCTCAAACATAAGATTCTCTCAAACCGGCATCAGCTTCGACCCCGTCTCCAACTTAAAATGCTGCCAAAATTGCCTCCATATCTTCAGGGTGGCTACCACCACCGGACTATCTGAGATAACTCCCTGGGGAAAACGGGAGTGGTGCCATTGCCAGCGCTTGCATCCCCGACCCCTACAAGAGCCTGCCTCCATCCTCACCCACGATGCCTCCGGCTCCCTACCCCAGTCCCGCACGTAAAGGCGTTTGCCGCCCAATAGTAATACACCAGATTGGGAAGAGCCATGCCCCCGATTGTCACCCTCTCTGAAGCATCATCTTCCGAGTCCTCACCACCTTTCCTGCCCATACGACAAAATCAACCCCCATAAAAACCGCCTTCAGCAAAAAGGTCAGTAAGCACTGGAATAAAAATAAAATCTGCTACAAGATATTCATCTTTACCACCTGCACCGGCCTGCCAATGATAGGGGAGATTTATAGCAAAAGGAGGGACATGGGACACCACTGTCTCGTTCTTCTTTGCAGCAGAAAATATCCCGAGTTCAACTCATTTGTCCGAACACTTGCCTTCGGTCCCTTATATAACAATTTGACCCACGCCACCAACTTAGGCCCAATTCCAAACCGTTCCAACACTGCAAACGAGTAACTCCACTCTACTCCATCAAACATCTTCTCCACATCCAGTGCCACCTCCACCTCCCCACTCTACCGGGTCCTTATCTCTTTTTACCAACAGCGAAGTAGATGCCTGTCCCACTGTCTCTGGGAGCACCCCCAGAGCCACCGCATCCTCTAACACCTCCAATAATAGCGGCACCAGCCTATCCAAAAACCTTTCATAGAATTCCACTGGGAACCCATCCGGCCCCGATGCTTTACCCATTTGAATCTTCCCTATTGCCATCCAACCCCCTCAATGCCCAGCTTTTATTTAACAAAATCTTATTACAGGTAGCCCTTTCAATTACGGTACTATTTGTTCCTGAAAAATGTATCTTAAGTCGAAACATTGTAAGTTGGAATCGGTTTTCCCATTTGTGGTAATACCAGGTATTGCAGTACCTGAGAGAGGAATGACCATTGGCTAGACTGCGGGGTCTACCATTGGGTAATGTACATAGCCCCACCCTGAGAGGCGGGGTATAAGAACCAATGCCATCCCAGCAGCCTTCACTTCTGTAACATCGCTGCTGGGTACAGTTCTATCTGATTAAAGCTGAATCAATATGACTCCTCATGGTCTCAAAAGTATTGATTGTGCATCAATTTAATCAGATAAGTACTTTGAAGGATGGATCTACGCATCAAGCCAGCGTGCCTTCAGCTCAGCCCTCACGCAGAAAACTCCGCCGCGATTTTTAAGCATTGGCTGGCATGTTTCCAGAGCTACCTCGATACGGCTGCCGACACCCCCACGGAAAGGCAGAAAATACACCTCCTACGCTCGCGGGTCAGCCCGGCGATCTACCCCCTGATCGAAGGGGCGGCGAACTATGTTAAAGCCATGGAACTGCTGGAAGGACATTACATTCATCCACTGAACCAGGACTACGGCCGTCACCTGCTGGCAACGAGACGGCAGAACCTAGATGAGACACTCGAAGACTTCTACCGGGCACTGATAGTGCTGGGCCAAAACTGTGGCTGCCCAGCGGTGACGGGAAACGAGCACACCAAACTTTTAATTCGAGACGCTTTCGTGGCAGGTATGGTTTCCCCAGACATTCGCCGAAGGCTATTCGAAATGGACACGCTGGGCCTCACCGAGGCCCGGTCGGCCCTGGCTGGGTCCATGGATGTGGCGTACAAGAACGCCCTTGCGTACGCCCCCGTGCGCACCGCGCCCCCCCTGGGCTGTGTGGCACCCCGCCGCGGCAGTCCCCCAGACTTACCTGCTTAACCCCCAGACTTACCCGCTAACTCCGCAGGCCTGCGTGGCAAGGCGCCCCGCTACCGCCGCCGGCCAACGCTGCATCTTCTGCGGCCAGGCGAATCATCCGCGCGCCGCTGCCCGGCCCACACCGCCACCTGCAAAGGGTGCGGCAAGAAAGGCCACTATGCCGCGGTCTGCCTAGCCCGCGCGGTGGCCGCGGTATCCAACGAGTACCCGCAGCCGTTTTTTCAGCCGCCTGCTGTCCAACCACAGCCGTTTTTCCAAGCCCCGACTGTCCCAGGCCCACCGCACTCCTTTTTCCCAGCCTCCCCGCCGCCATTTTGTTCCTCCCCACTGCCATCTTCGGAGTCCCCGGACTCCATGTACGATCCATGGCCGGCGCCATCTTGGATGGGGCCTCAAGCCCCCAACACGGCTGACGACGCGCTGCCCGATCTAAACTCCTTGCTGCAGCTGGCCTCCATTACCCTGGACCAGAGTCGGCCCCGAACGCTAGCAAAGGCCACCACGACGGTCGCCATCAACGGCCACATGACGTCGTGCCTCATCGACTCCGGGAGCACGGAGAGCTTTACCGACACGGTAAGGCGCTGTTCCCTGGTCACCTATCCCATCCAACAAAGGATCTCCCTGGCCTCCGGGTCACACGCTGCAGATAAAAGGGTTCTGCCTCGCGAACCTCACCATCCAAGGCAGGGAATTCCGCAATTTCCGCCTATACGTGCTGCCTCATTTCTGCGCAGTCACCCTTCTGGGACTGGACTTCCAGTGCCACCTACAGAGCCTTATTTTTAAATTTGGCAGCCCTATACCCCCCCTTACTGTTTGCGGCCTCGCGACCCTTAAGGTCGACCCGCCTTCCCTGTTTGCAAACCTCACCCCGGATTGCAAACCCGTCGCCACCAGGAGCAGACGGCACAGCGCCCAGGACCGGACCTTCATCAGGTCCGAGGTCCAGAGGCTGCTGAAGGAAGGAGTCATCGAAGCGAGCAACAGCCCCTGGAGGGCTCAAGAAGTGGTGGTTAAGACCAGGGAGAAGCATAGGATGGTCATCGACTATAGCCAGACCATCAACCGGTTTACGCAACTGGACGCGTACCCTCTCCCCCGTATTGCCGACCTGGTAAACAGGATTGTGCAATACAAGGTCTTCTCCACGGTGGATCTCACGTCTGCCTACCACCAGCTACCCCTCCGTAATAGTGACCGCCAGTATACTGCCTTCGAAGCAGATGGGCGGTTCTACCACTTTTTAAGGGTTCCCTTCGGTGTCACGAACGGGGTCTCGCCACTCATCGGTCGAAAAGGAGGCCCAGGCCATAGTAGAAGCTGTGTGGCACTGGAGGCATTACCTGGCTGGCAGGAGATTCACTCTCCTCACGGACCAACGGTCGGTGGCCTTCATGTTCGATAATGCACAGCGGGGCAAGATAAAAAATGACAAGATCTTGCGGTGGAGGATCGGACTCTCCACCTACAATTACGAGATCTTGTATCGTCCCGGGAAGCTGAACGAGCCTCCTGATGCCCTACCCCGCGGCACTTATGCCACCGCACAAGTAGACCGCCTCCGAACCCTCAACGAGGACCTCTGCCACCCGGGAGTCACCCGGTTCTTCCATTTCGTTAAGTCCAAAAACCTGCCTTACTCCATCGAGGAGGTCAGGACAGTCACCAGGGACTGCCGAATCTGCGCGGAGTGCAAACCGCACTTCTACCGACCAGAGAGGGCGCATCTGATAAAGTCTTCCCGCCCCTTTGAACGCCTCAGCATGGACTTCAAAGGCCCCCTCCCCTCCACCGACCGCAACACGTACTTCCTTAACGCGATTGACGAGTACTCCCGGTTCCCATTCGCCATTCCTTGCCCAGACATGACCACAACCACCGTCATCAAGGCCCTCCAAAGTATTTTTACCATTGTTCGGTTTCCCCGCATACATCCACAGTGATAGAGGGTCCTACTTTATGAGCGACGATCTGCATCAGTTCCTGCTTAGCAAAGGCATTGCCTCGAGCAGGACGACCAGCTACAACCCCCGGGGAAACGGGCAGGTAGAAAGGGAGAACGGAACGGTCTGGAAGACTGTCCTGCTGGCCCTTCGGTCCAGGAATCTCCCAGTCTCCCGCTGGCAAGAAGTCCTCCCAGTGGCCCTTCACTCCATTCAGTCACTGCTATGTACTACCACGAACCAGACACCTCACGAACGTCTCCTTGTTTTCCCCAGGAAGTCATCCTCGGGGACCTCGCTCCCAACCTGGCTAGCGACACCCGGAACCGTCCTACTGCGGAAACATGCGAGGGCGCACAAGTTGGACCCGTTGGTCGAGAGGGTCCACCTGCTGCATGCCAACCCCCAGTACGCCTACGTGGCATTCCCCGACGGACGCCAAGACACGGTCTCCCTTCGGGACCTGGTGCCCGCCGGAGCCCCACGCACGCTGTTGCTCTTTTTAACCTTAGTCTATTTGCTCTGTTTACATCACCTTTGCTCATGAGTCGCCAGGTATCTTTATGATACCGCCACGTGGTTCAAGTTCAGGTTATGATTAATAATACAGCACACTGCTCAGTAAGGATTAAAACAACGGTCATTTATTATATACAACAAGCAATATTAATACCCTAATACTACTATTTATATAATAAACCTATCACTATTGGCCAATACTTAACTTAGGAAGAGCCCACCAGGTCAGGAAAATGAATGGCTTGTCCAATCAAATCTGGCCCGCGGGATTCAAAAGGCTGCTACAGGTCGGTGGCTAGGTGTCTCTACCAGATAGCGATCGCTGGATTCAAACTTACTATTGCCGGTGGCTGGTCTTGCAAAGGTCTCGAGCAGGCGAAGATGAGAGAGAGAGATCTGAACTTGGACCCTCACTTTTATAGGGCCCAGGGGCTTCCCGCCTCCCGGGGCGGCCCTTGACCCTGAGTCCCAAATTATTGGATCTGTCCCCAATCTCTGGGGTCGATGTGTCCAATGGTGAGGCGATTCCTCGATCGGGGGGTGGTCGCTCACGTGTCTTTGTTTCGGCCACTCCATGCGCCGACAGGTCTGGCCCGGTATTCAATTGCTAATATGTTGCAATTGTTCCCGGGGATAGACGATTTAACTGTGGATGTCTGAATAGATGGGCTGCAAACAGTCCTGAATGCAACTGCAAATACCTGGGTTGATGGGCTGTTGATAGCCCTGAGTATCGATCTGGGCTAACTTCCCAGAGCCGAATATGCAATACTGTCTGCAGCTGCCTGCTTGTGTCTTCTTAGCTGCTTTTCCCAGCAGTCTTTCGGGTTAACCATATTAAACTGGGTTTTGGCCAGATTAATCGGAACGCAGCCATATTACGTGGCTACATACCCGCCTTGTGATCCTAACGCAAAGCGTGAAGGATCACATAAATGTTGTCCTCTTCGTTCCCTGACCGGGGGGGGCACCTCCTACCTGGCCACTACTCTGACCCTAGCTATGCACAAAAATGTACCGAAACAATTCTTGAGGGCGCTATGTCATGTATCTATAAAAAAATAAACTGGGAACCTCTAATTTTACCTAAACAATTTTCCAAACATTATACAATCTTATCTCTCTAAACATACAATAACAATCACAACATTTAATATATTCTTTCCTGGCTTGGCAGTCAAGCTCAGGATCATACATTTCCATACATTTTCTTTTTATTTACAGGAAAAACCGCCAGTGCATGTTTTATTATTCATATGTCGTGGGGGTCTGGGGTCTGGTCATAGCCGAATATAGCCAATGCCAACAGTGTCTCAATGATGTACGATAAGGAGTACCAAGTTATGAACTTGGCACACCAGGAAAATGCAGCGTGGTTGGTGACTGGGCCCTCGGTACTACTGGGCCGTGAAGTGTTAACAGTAAAGGGGTTTGGAGTGATGGGGTCCGCGTTCCCGCGCAACCAAAAGTTCATCAAAAGAGTGTTGAGCACGAAGAAAGGAGTCCTCATGGCTGTCTTCTTTCTTTCCTTTTCCTGTGTTCGCTGGTTTTCTCCGGCCTTGGATCTTCTGGAGTTCTGTAAGACAAGCGTAGTGTGTGTAAATACTTCGGTTTAATATCTGGTGTGTTAGTGTGTCTGTCCTTCTTGGGGCCAATTAAACCCTTATAATTGGTCACAGTATGTGACTCTCCCCCCATTTTTTTTTTTCAAAACAAATGTTTGGACACGGCACACTTCCCAATGGTGGACCAGTGCTAGGTTTATCATCCAAATGTTCCAGGATGTAAATAGCATGTGGCAGCAACCCAAAGGTTGCCTAAATAAAATAAAACTGTTTTTGAAAGAAAAGATCAAATGAGGTGCGTGTGGGCCACGACGGGTAAGACTTGGGTGGAGTCCCCGGGTAGGACGGCTACCAATACCGTATCTTCCCTACCCCAGCGTTTTTGACCAACGGGGGGGTCCCCGGGCAGGGCGGGTCTCACGCCGTTTCTCCGCTGCCTGAGCGACCAAAGAACGGACAAAAATGTAGTCATCATGGTGGGGTTACTGTTCTGATTCTACCATCAAATCAGAAGAGTAGCTACGATCGGGCCCCCCCTGCACCTGACTGGAGGGTCAGTACTTCCGCCAGAGCCCCGACCCAGAGCCGAGCAGGCACCGACGCTCCCTACAGGCACCCCTTCCTCCTGCCCATTTTTAGACCCTACAGCGCTGCCTAGGGGTGACGAAACTGCCTGGGAGGAAGACACCATGTTCCCGGAGTCACTACCGCCGGGGCCCTCACCAGGATCGCCGCTGAAACTGAGACGCTCCAGCAGGACGACCAGGCCATCCGATCGTCTGATTGCAGCACCATGAAGAAAATAAAAAACACAAGAACTTTCTCCGTTACCCTCAACAGCATGGTACCTGCAATACCTGGTCCTACCATGAAAAGGCGACAGTAGCACTGGCCATCACCCCGCTGGTTCTTTTTTAACAGGGGGTGAATGTGGTAATACCAGGTATTGAAGTACCTGAGAGAGGAATGACCATTGGCTAGAACGTGGGGTCTACCATTGGGTAATGTACATAGCCCCGCCCTGAGAGGTGGGGTATAAGAACCGATGCTGTCCCAGCAGCCTTCACTTCTGTAACATCGCTGCTGGGTACAGTTCTATCGGTGGCCAGGCCCGATATCGGGGGGGGGGACAACCAATCGACGGGCCCGCTCATTCCAGGGGGGCCTATGTTCCTCCGAGTCGGGCCCCTGTAGGGCTCCGCCATGTTGCCCGGGGGCCGGCACAGAGACGGCTGTGGTGCGTATACGTGGATCCACGCCAGCCGTGCAGCGCCGGCTTTCGGCGCCGGTACAGCCCACAGCACTCCGGTGCCATTCTAGCCCCCGAGGAAGGGGAGAATGACTGGGCCTGGAGGCCCATTGATGCCAGCATCATGTCAGACAAGCAATTGAGCGCCTTGGGCCAGGGAGAAGGGCAGCACAGAACGTCGTTTCGCACGGACGATATTCGAATGGTGGTATGGTGTCGTCAAGTCAAAACCAACGTTCTAAATTCGAAACAGCGCGTCAATTCAAAAATGTTGTAAGTGCTGTTCATCATAACTCGAACATCGTAAAGACGAGGACTGCCTGTACTCTATTCTCTGCCTTAATGAATTACAATTTTAAAAGTTTAGTTTTGAATCCAACCATATAGTGGGCTGGAATCTCTGCTTGGAACAAAATCCAGTGCCGATTGAGATGCCAAGCTGATCCCTTGCTGGCGGCGATATTTAGGTTTGCCATCCGCACTGGCAGATCCATGCAAAACACGTCATTTGCATGGATTTTAATATCATTAATCAGCTTGGACACTTAATGGTCCACCCCTCCCTGATGATGCGCCCTCTTAGGCGGCGGTCTTGCGGACGCACATTAGTGCAAGTGTTTACAAGTGGGGTCTGAATGCCATGGCTGTGGAGGGGGAGCGGGAGGCTAAACAAACTATCAAAAAGCCTAAAAAATTATTGGGCATTCTGGGGGATGGCTGTCTGGGTCAGAGGCAATAACGGGGAGACCACCATTGCTGCAGCACGTTTTAAACACACCCCTTTGGTGCTACTTATGGAGTTCTGGCTGCTCACACTGCTGAGTGCTGCCTGAGCCTTTTCATTGTTCAGAGAGCCTCTGGTCATCTGGGAATCCACCCAGGCCGCCCCTCTGAACACCCTCTTACCCCAGCTGTTTCATCAAGGGTATGGATGTGGCCAAGCTCAATGAGGAGACCACGAGGTGTTGGCACACCCTCAGAAGCACTGCTCCATTGCAGAGGAAGCAGGGGCTCAGCAGAGCTCACCCCAACCAGGGGACACCTGTATCGTGGCCTTTGAAGCCCTCCCTGGTTCTGTGCCCCTCTCAGGGCACAGACCTCACCAGTGACCCCCCCCCCCCCCCCCCCCCTGCTCAGGATCACCAGCTGTCTCCTCCTAGTGAGACTGGCAGCGCTGACTACTACCTCCTAGGAGCTATTCATGCGGGCAGGCTTGAGTTTCCCCACCTTGCGGAAGGGGACATTCCTCCACTCCTCACTCTCAATGAGCTGTGGGTCCACCTCGGTCTCCCGAACTTGGGAGGCAGGTCTTCTATGAACCATCTTCATGGCTGCAGTTAGTTTGCGAGTGGAGCGCTTAAAAACAGCTCCCACTGTCAAGCTCTTTGACACTAACGCTGGCCCCAGCGGTTAAAAAGCCCGTTGGACCGGGAATTGCTCTCAACTCGTGCGCCAGACTGCTGGTGTATTAGCATGTCCTGATTCGCTCAGCAAATAGCACCCCCAATGGGAAGGCAAACTATTTAGTCCCAGCAGGAACACTTAGTCTCCCAAACAGAGAACTCCGTCCCTTGTGTAGTGTTACGTTTTGAGTTACAAAATTAATTTCATCCAAAAGATCATAAAGGAAATTGAATATTCTCACAGGAGAAGTAGCCTATTCCCCATGAATGCCTCAGAAACATTTGGAGCACAGAGGCTAAAATATTAATGGGAAGAAAGAAAATGTAATCATCTGAACACATTGTGATTAACTCTTTATAAATATTATTGATTTCACTCACTAATGACGGCATAAACATTGGACCGCTCAGATGTTTCTCGAGTCTGATGACAGTGATGACAGGCGATTCTTGTGATTGACTTATACCAGGGGAAAATTCATATCAACTCACTGATTCAGGAATTAAGATGCAATTGTCATCATTTGTTCAGCTCATGCCATTTACTTAAACATTTTAAACTTATTTACTGTCCTTCTTAAAATTAAAATCCTAATGATTGATCTATACAATGGTAAATTGCTGAATGGGATGATCAGTCTTTTGCATTCATATATATTTGGTACACATTGGGTGACACTTAATGGAGAAGTTGGATTGGTGGCAGACTAGAAATCTGGGGAAAACACCACCACAGCCTTCTGAGGGAGCCCCGATGCAACTTAATGCTCATCAACCAATTAATTGCCTGGTATCGAGGATTTGTCTCTTTAAGGATAAAGATTCCGCCTCCAAGGGCTGCCAGCCAACTGAAGGGCTAACAGCTCTTCAGACCCAGCAGCCCCACTGGAAGGTGGTGGCCACTGCTGGTACTGCAGCCCACCAGGAAGAGCAACCAGGGATGAGGCACTGAAATCCAGGTAAGTGTATCAGGCTCACTAGGGCAGTAGTGGTCATTATAGAGATGTGGGGATGTGTGGATAGGGTGGTTTTTTAGCAAGGGTGGTCCTTCACCACCAGACGGCTTCCATGGGTCACAGGGTGCTCAATCAGTTACCACCACCCCCGGACCCTGGGGCGGCACGGTAGCACAGTGCTTAGAACTGTTGTTTCACAGCACCAGGGTCCCAGATTCGATTCCCTGCTTGGGTCACTGTCTGTGCGGAGTCTGCCCGTTCTCCCCATGTCTGCGCAGTGCTCCGGGTGCTCCGGTTTCCTCCCACAGTCCAAAGATGTGCACGCTAGGTGCACTGACCATGCTAAATTGCTCCTTAGTGTCCAAAATGGTTAGGTGGGGTTACCGGATTACAGGAATAGGATGGAGGTGTGGGCAGTAGGGTGTTCTTTCCAAGGGCCGGTGCAGACTCGATGGGCCGAATGGCCGCCTTTTGCACTGTAAAGTCTATGTAAATGAACCTATATAAATTAGCCTGGCCCCCCATAAAACCGCAAGGCTGCCAGCTTTTACTGGGTGGCCGCCCCATCCCCTCTGCTGGTAATATAACCTCAATTGGCCTCTGGGCGGGAATCCCATCCTCGATCTTTCCCAACCCATGACTGCATTACAGGGAGTCAGGAAGATGATGGGCTTCCACCCCCACCTTCTGTCCTGATTCTATGGCTCCACCACACTCCAGCGCTCCACCCACCCTGCTTTCTTCAGACCCACTCTGGTTATCCAACGTGTATTCCACATTAAGTCCTGAACAAAGATCAATATCTAGTTCCTAGTTTCCTAACATGCAATATGTAAACTGTCATGTTGGGTGTTCTGATGCACAAATGACCCAACACGGCTGCAGATGGTGCAACTCTGTTTTATTGTCTAAACAACGGTAACAACTAACTGCTGGCTTGGGTACGTGCTTCACCAGCTAACCTGTGGACCCAGCCCTATCACTATCTTAGTGAGGCACTCAGCACATGGTCGATGTCTGAGTGGCGCACTGTGAGCTCTGTGCTCTGAGCTATCTCCTGGTAGAATGAGTGGGAACTGTGGTGTTCCCTGTTTTATAGTGCGTGTGCTCTCATTGGTGATTGGCTGTGATGTTATGTGTGTGCTGGTTGGTCCAGCTGCCTGTCCATCAGTGTGTGTGTGATTGCACCATGATATGCTGATGTGGATATCATGACATAAAGCTTCAGCTCTTTATAGATACATAGTTGCATACATAGAAGATAGGAGCAGGAGGCCTTTTGGCCGTTCGAACCTGCTCCGTCATTCATCACAATCATAGTTGATCATCCAACTCAATAGCCTAATCCTGCTTTCTCCCCATAGCCTTTGATTCCATTCTCCCCAAGTGCTATGTCTAGCCGCCTCTTGAATATATTCGAAGTTTTTTTAAAAAAAAAATGTTTTATTGAAAATTTTTTCGATCAAAATTTTTTCCCTTTACAGATCAAACATAACAGTAAAGAAAGTTTAACAATAAATAAATGGCTAATCAACATGGTAATCTAATCGTTTAACATAAACTAAAACTTCCACCCCACACCCCCCCTCCCCCCTGGGTTGCTGCTGCTGGTCATCTGTCTTCCCTCTAACGTTCCCCTAGGTAGTCGAGGAATGGCTGCCACCGCCTGGTGAACCCTTGAGCCGATCCTCTCAGGGCAAACTTTATCCGCTCCAGTTTTATGAACCCCGCCATATCGTTTACCCAGGCCTCCAGTCCGGGGGGTTTCACCTCCTTCCACATGAGTAGAATCCTACGCCGGGCTACTAGGGACGCAAAGGCCACAACGTCGGCCTCTTTTGCCTCCTGCACTCCCGGCTCATCCGCAACTCCAAATAGAGCTAGCCCCCAGCCTGGTTTGACCCGGGCCTTCACCACCTTGGAAATCACTCCCGTCACTCCCTTCCAATACCCCTCCAGTGCCGGGCACGCCCAAAACATATGTGCGTGGTTTGCCGGGCTTCCGCCGCACCTCCCACACTTGTCCTCCACTCCAAAGAACCTGCTCAATCTTTCTCCCGTTATGTGTGCTCTATGTAGCACCTTGAATTGAATCAGGCGCACGAGGAAGAGGAATTTACCCTGCTTAGGGCATCAGCCCACATACCCTCCTCTATCTCCTCCCCTAGCTCTTCTTCCCACTTTCCTTTTAATTCACCCACCAACTCCTCCCCCTCTTCCCTCATCTCTCGGTATATCTCTGACACCTTGCCCTCTCCGACCCACACCCCCGAAAGCACTCTGTCCTGAATCCCCTGTATCGGGAGCAGCGGAAATTCCCTCACCTGTTGTCTTGTGAACGCCCTCACCTGCATATATCTAAGGAAGTTTCCCCAGGGCAACTTATACTTTTCCTCCAATGCTCCCAAGCTCGCAAACGTCCCATCTATAAATAAATCTCTCACCCTCCTAATTCCCAACTGGTGCCAGCTCTGAAATCCTCCATCCATTCTTCCTGGGGCAAACCTATGGTTGTTCCTGATTGGGGACCCCACCAGGGCTCCCCGCACACCTCTCTGTCGCCTCCATTGTCCCCAGATATTCAATGTTGCCGCCACCACCGGGTTCGTGGTAAACTTTTTTGGTGAGAGCGGTAGCAGCGCCGTCACCAGCGCCTCTAAGCTCGTCCCTTTACAGGACTTCCTCTCCAGTCTTTTCCACGCCGCTCCCTCTCCCTCCATCATCCATTTACGAATCATCGCCACATTGGCGGCCCAATAGTAGTCGCCCAAATTCGCTAGCGCCAATCCTCCTCTGTCCCTGCTACGTTATAGGAACCCCCTCCTTACCCTCGGGACTTTCCCTGCCCACACAAAGCTCGTGATGCTCCTGTCTATTTTTTTGAAAAAGGTCTTAGTGATTAGTATAAGGAGACATTGAAATACAAATAAGAACCTCGGGAGGACCATCATCTTAATTGCCTGCACTCTGCCCGCCAATGACAGAGGCTGCATGTCCCACCTCTTGAAGTCCTCCTCCATTTGTTCTACCAATTGTGTCAGATTAAGTCTGTGCAAGGTTCCCCAGCTCCTAGCGATCTGAATCCCCAGGTATCGGAAGTTTCTTTCCACTTTCCTTAGAGGCAGGCCTTCTATCTCTCTACTCTGGTCCCCTGGGTGTATCACGAATAGTTCACTCTTCCCCATGTTAAGCCTATATCCCGAGAAATCTCCGAACTCCCTCAACATCTGCATAGCCTCTATCATCCCCCCCGCTGGGTCCGACACATACAACAGTAGGTCATCCGCGTATAGCGAGACTCGGTGTTCTCCCCCTCTAATCACCCCTCTCCATTTCCTGGAGTCTCTCAACGCCATGGCCAGAGGTTCAATTGCCAACGTGAACAACAGTGGGGATAGCGGGCATCCCTGTCTTGTTCCCCTATATAATCGGAAATACTCCGATCTTTGCCGACCCGTGACTACACTTGCCGTTGGGGACCCATAAAGAAGTTTGACCCAGCTAATAAACCCGTTCCCGAACCCAAACCTCCTTAACACCTCCCATAAATACTCCCACTCCACCCTATCAAATGCCTTCTCTGCATCCATTGCCGCCACTATCTCTGCCTCCCCCTCCACTGGGGGCATCATTATCACCCCTAATAGTCGTCGCACGTTGACATTCAGTTGTCTCCCCTTTACGAACCCTGTCTGGTCTTCGTGCACCACCCCCGGGACACAGTCCTCTATCCTCGATGCCAGTACCTTTACCAGCAATTTGGCGTCCACATTCAATAATGAAATAGGTCTATAGGACCCGCACTGCAATGGATCTTTATCCCTCTTCAGAATTAGCGATATCGTCGCCTCCAACATTGTCGGGGGTAAAGTCCCTCCTTCCCTGGCCTCATTGAATGTCCTCACCAACAACGGGGCCAACAAGTCCACGTATTTTCTATAAAATTCCACCGGGAACCCGTCTGGTCCCGGAGCCTTCCCTGCTTGCATGTTCCCCAGCTCCTTAATAACCTCGTCCACCCCAATCGGTGCCCCCAGGCCTTCCACCTCCTGCTCCTCCACCCTCGGGAACCTCAATTGATCCAGGAACTGCCGCATCCCCTCCTCTCCCTCTGGGGGTTGGGACCTATACAGTCCCTCATAAAAGGTCTTGAATACCTCGTTTATCTTCCCTGCTCTTCGCACCGTGGCTCCCTTTTCGTCTCTAATTCCCCCTATCTCCCTCGCCGCTGTCCTCTTTCGCAACTGATGAGCCAGCAGGCGACTAGCCTTTTCCCCATATTCATACCTCCTCCCCTGTGCCTTCCTCCACAACACCTCCGCCTTTCTGGTGGTCAGGAGGTCAAACTCCATCTGGAGTCGTCTCCTCTCCCTGTACAGTCCCTCCTCCGGGGTCTCTGCAAATTCCCTGTCCACCCTTAAAATCTCCCCCAGTAATCTTTCCCTTTCCTTGGCCTCTGTTTTCCCTTTGTGGGCCCCAATGGAGATCAGCTCTCCTCTGACCACCGCTTTTAGTGCTTCCCATACCACTCCCACACGGACCTCCCCGTCGTCATTGACCTCCAGGTATCTCTCAATACACCTCCGCACTCTTCCACACACTCCCTCGTCCGCCATCAATCCCACATCTAATCGCCATAGTGCTCTCTGCTCCCTTTCCTCTCCTAGTTCCAGGTCCACCCAGTGTGGGGCATGGTCCGAAACCGCTATGGCTGAATACTCAGCTTCTTCCACCGTTGAGATCAACGACCTTCCCAGAACAAAAAAATCTATCCGGGAGTACACTTTATGGACATGGGAGAAGAAGGAGAACTCCCTGGCCCTCGGTCTAAGAAATCGCCATGGATCCACTCCCCCCATTTGGTCCATAAACCCCTTGAGCACCTTGGCCGCTGCCGGCCTTCTTCCGGTCTTTGATCTGGATCTATCTAGCCCTGGGTCCAGCACGGTATTGAAGTCCCCTCCCAATATCAAGTTTCCTACCTCCAGGTCCGGTATACGACCCAGCATCTGTCTCATAAATCACGCATCGTCCCAATTCGGGGCATATACGTTAACCAACACGACCTCCATTCCCTCCAGCCTGCCACTCACCATTACATATCTACCTCCGCTATCTGCTACGATGTTCTTTGCTTCAAATGCTACCCGTTTCCCCACCAATATGGCCACCCCTCTATTCTTTGCATCTAGTCCTGAGTGGAACACCTGTCCCACCCATCCTTTCCTTAACCTAACTTGGTCCGCCACCTTCAGGTGCGTCTCTTGGAGCATAGCCACGTCTGCCCTTAGTCCTTTCAAGTGCGCGAGCACTCGGGCCCTTTTAATCCGTCCGTTCAGGCCTCTCACGTTCCACGTGATCAGCCTCACTAAGGGGCTACCTGCCCCCCTCCCGTGTCGACGAGCCATCACCTTCTCTAGGCCAGTCCCATATCCCGCCTCCCCGCTCCCACTCGCTCCCCCGGCGTCGCATTCCATCCCCGTCCACCCACTCTTTAGCCATTTCCTTTTTGATTTCCGCAGCAGCAACCCAGTTGTTCCCCCCCCCCCCCCCACCCCCGCTAGATCCCTTTCTAGCGTGATTGCTCCCCCCATATTACTTCCGCAAGTCAGCTGACTTCAACTGACCCCGGCTACTCCTGCTCACTCCTTGACCCCCCCGTGTGGGGAACTCCCATCCGCCTTGCGCCTGTCTTCCCGCCATAATCTTTCTGGCGCGGGAACATCCCTTTATCTGACCCGCCTCTTGTGGCGCAGCTCCCTTTCCTCTCCCCCTCCCATTCCTCATTCTCCGCCTATGTCCCTTCTTTCCCCCCTCACCGGCGCCCACATTTCCTAGTGTCTCCCCCCATCCCAATTTACTTCTCTATTTACATCAACCATAACAAGAACAATAACATTCCCTACAGTATCAGTCCCTCAGTTCCGATCCAATTTCTCCTCTTTAATAAAGGTCCATGCTTCTTCCGCCGTATCGAAATAATGGTGTCTCTCCTGGTACGTGACCCATAGTCATCCGGCTGCAGCATCCCGAACTTCACCTTCTTTTTGTGTAACACATCCTTGGCTCGGTTAAAACTCGCCCTCCTTCTTGCCACCTCCGCACTCCAATCCTGGTACACCCGTACCACTGCATTCTCCCATCTGCTACTCCGCACCTTTTAACCCATCTCAGGACCTCTTCTCTATCTTTAAGGCGGTGAAATTGCACGATTGTCGCCCTGGGTGGTTCTCCCGCTTTTGGTCTTCTCGCCGGGATCCGATGTGCCCACTCCACCTCCAAGGCCCGCAGGGGCCTCAGCTCCCATCAATGAGCTTAGCATCGTACTTACATAAGCTCCACAGTCCGCTCCTTCCACTCCCTCAGGGAGACCCAGTATCCGAAGGTTCTTCCTTCGCGCTCTGTTTTCTAGGGCCTCAATCCTTTCAATACACTTTTTATGGAGTGCCTCGTGCGTCTGTGTTTTGACCGCCAGGCCCAGGATCTCGTCCTCATTATCCGTCACCTTCTGCTCCACCACGTGGAGATCTGTCTCCTGGGTCCTTTGTGCCTCCTTGAGCCCCTCAATTGTCTGTAGCATCGGGGTCAGCACCTCCCTCTTTAGTAGCTCCACACACCATCTCAGAAATTCGCCTTGCTCGGGCCCCCATGTCGCCTGGGCTTTCTCCGCCGCCATCTTGTGTCTTCTCCCTTTCTGTCCCTTTCGTCGACGATTCCTCGCGCTGGAGCCGCCGCCGCCGATATTTTCCTCTTTCGTTGGGGGGGGGGACTCCCTATTCACTCACCCCACACCGGGTTGCGTCGCCCAAAAATTTCCCGTTGGGGCTCTTAAAAGAGCCCGAAGGTCCGTTGGAGCTGGAGCCGCCGAAATGTGCGGCTAGCAAGGCATCACCGCAACCGGAAGTCCATATTCAAAGTTTTAACATCAACTACTTCCTGTGGTAATGAATTCCACAGGCTCACCACTCTTTGTGTGGAAAAAATGTCTCCTTATATCTGTCCAAAATGGTTTACCCTGAATCCTCAGACTGTGACCCCTGGTTCTGGACACACCCATCATTGGTAACATCTTCCCTGCATCGACCCTGTCTAGTCCGGTTAAAATTTTATAAGCCTCTATGAGATCCCCCCTGATTCCTCTGAACTCCAGCGAGAACAATCCCAACCTCGTCAATCTCTCCTCATATGACAGTCCCATCATCCCTGGAATCAGTCTGGTAAACATTCGCTGCACTCCCTCGAGACCAAGAACATCCTTCCTCAGAGAAGGAGACCAAAACTGCACACAATACTCCAGGTGTAGCCTCACCAAGGCCCTGTATAATTGCATTATAATAAACATTTTTTTAAAGGTTCATCATTTTGGCACAGATAGTTTTACATTCCTTTGGTAGCGGTTACATTGCAGATTATCAATTTAATTCTAAAAGTGACCGCATCTTACTCTACAATTTACTGTTCCTTGTGATTGATGAGGGCTGGCGTAGCAGAGTGAAGCCCAGTGTCATTAGTTAATGAAATTGGGAATAACATTTGTAAACAGTTAATCACACTTTATTCAGCTCATTAAATTATTTTCCTTCACATTGCGGAAGATTTTAGCCTCTGTGTTCTTTCCTGTTTCCGGTGCATCCATGGGGAATCAGCCACTTCTTATACAAAAACATTTAATTGGTTGTTTTGGCAATTGATTCAGCGATTAATTTGAATACATTTACTGCATTTTGGTTTACACTGGCACAAATTAATGGTCCAAGCATTAATGTGTGTGTTCAAGAGATCATTAGAATGTGGTCCCAGTTGAATACAATCCAACAGTTCTTAGAAACAGGTGCTGCATTTCTCCATGAGAAAGAAAGCCTTTCTCAACAATTTGTATCAAAGCAAAATGTCAGTCCACTGTTGTAGTGACAGCCCACATTGAAATGCTCTTTATTATTCATGGTTTTTTCTTTCTTTTGGGCTGGCCACTTGAGATTTCTCTTGAGCTCATTGTCACGTTCCCATTTACACCAAAGTCAGATCAGTTGCATTTTCTTTCTAACTGTTCTGCAATAAAATCCTCACTCTATTGAGATTTAACTGAAGTACCGAGAACATGTACCAAATAGACAATAGGCTGTCCCACCGCTCCACCAAAACAAAATCTGTTCGGTGGGAATTCATCTTTGTGCTTGAAATATACTTTTGGATTCCATTAGCTCGTGTTTGGCAATGTGCTATTTCACTTGGTTGAATTTGTGAGTATTTGAATGCATTAGAATAAATGCATAATTGAAAAGCCAATCGGGAGACAGCAGCTCCTAATCTGCTGAGTGTTTGCAGTTTTTTTTTCTGGTTTTCTTTTAGACTGACCATATGACGCAGGAGCAGAAGTAGGCCCACCGAGTCTGCTCCGGCATTCAACAAGATCATGACTGATCTGATATAATCCACAACTGCACTTTCCCACCATATCCCCTTTTTAAATTCAAAATCTATCTCAGCCGTGAACATACTTAATGACCATATGACAACACCCCTCTGCAGTAAAGGATTCCCTTTTACTACCCTCCGAAAAGAAATTCCTCCTCGTCTCTGTCTTAATTGGGTGACGTCCTTACTATAAAATTCTGCCTTCTGGTCCTAAGATCTTCCATAAGGGGAAACAACCTCTCAGAATCTACCCTGTCAAGCCCTCTGATAATTCCATAGGTCTCACTAAGGTCCCCTCTCACTCTTCTGAATTCCAATTATTGAGTACAGGGGCAACCTACTCAACCTCTTCTCCGAAGAAAATCTCTCCATACCCAGGGCCAATCTAATAAATCTTCTCTGGACAGCCTCCAATGACAATATATCTTTCTTTAAATACGGGGACCAAAACTGTTCAGTTATCCAGGTGTAGTCTAACTGGTATTTTGTATAGTTTTAGCAGGACTTCCTCATTTTTATGCTCCACTTCCTTTGCAATCAAGGCAAATATTCCATTTGCTTTGACAAAGAGTCATCCAGACCCGAAACATTAGCTCTGTTCTCTCTCCACAGATGCTGTCACACCTGCTGAGATTGTCCAGCGTTTTCTATTTTTGTTCCATTTGCCTTCTCTATAACCTGCTAAACTTGGATGCTAACTGTTTATGGTTAATGCACGAGGACCCCCGAATGCAGTCTTTCTCCATTTAAATAATATTCAGCTCCTTTATTCTTTCTACCAAGGTGCATAACTTCATATTTTCCGATATTATATTCCATCTGCCAAGTTTTTGCCCACTCACTTCATCTATCTATATCCCTCTGCAGACTCTTCATGCCTTCCTCACCACTTGCCTTTGCACCTATTTTTGTGTCATTTGCAAACCTGGCAATAGTGCATTCAGATCCCTCGTCCAAATCATTAATATATATTGTGAATAGTTGTGTCCATAGCACTGATCCCTGTGGTACTCCACTAGTTACGGATTGTCATCCTGAAAATGCCCCTCTTATCCCACCTCTCTGTCTTCTATCAGTTAGCCAATCCTCTATCCATGCCAGCCCCAACACCATGGTCTCTTATCTTATTAAGTAGCCTTTTGTAAGGGCAACACGGTGGTGCAGTGGTTAGCACTGCTGCCTCACGCCGCCGAGGTACCAGGTTCAATCCCGGCCCTGGGTCACTGTCCGTGTGGAGTTTGCACATTCTCCCCGTGTTTGCGTGGGTTTCGCCCCCACAGCCCAAAGGATGTGGAGGCTAGGTGGATTGGCTATGCTAAATTGCCCCTTAATTGGAAAAAATGAATTGGGTACTCCAATTTTTTTTAACAAGTAGCCTTTTGTGCCAGACCTTATCAAATGCTCTTTGGAAATCCAAGTACATCTGCTGGTCCCCCTTTATCTAAATTGCTCATTACCACCTCAAAGAATTACAATAAACTTGTCAGGCATGATTTCCCCTTCACGAAGCCATGTTGACTCTGTTTGAGTTTGTTACATATTTCTAAATGCTCTGCTATCACAACCTTTATAATGGACTGTAACATTTTCCCAATGACATGTTAAGCTAACTGGCCTATAATTACCTGTCTTTTTGTCTCCCTCCCTTTTTGAACAAGGGTGTTACATTGACAGTTTTCTAATCCTCTGGGACTTTTCAAGAATTGAAAGGTTTTTGGAAGTTTACTACCAGTGCATCCACTACCTCTGTAGTTACTCCCTTTAATATCCTGGGATCCAACCCGTCAGACCCTGGGGGCTTCTCTGCCTTTAGTCCAATCAGTTTCCTTTGTACTTTTTCTCTTGTGATAGCAGTGTTCATTTCCTCCCCCTCCACCCCCCTCCCCCCCCCCCTACTTTTGCCCCTTGATTATTTAGTATTTTTGGAATATTATTAATGTCTGCCTGCTCAGTTTTCTTAATGAAATTGTTACTGGTACTTTTAATGAATGTTTAGAACAAATTCTTTTTAACATTTTCTTTTTTTGATGAACATTTATTTGTAGCATGGTTCTTATCTTTCTATTCATGTTTGTTCCTCATATATCCCAAAATATTTTGCCCATTCATTGTCTCATAAACAAATATTTGAAAGTGTTGCTAACTTTTGGTTGGTTCAATTGGCTCTGTTTTATAACATTTGCTCTCGAGTCGCCAGGTATCTTTATGATACCGCCACGAGGTTCAAGTCCGAGTAATGATCAATAACTCAATACACCAATTAATAAGATTCAAATCAAAGCGCATTTATTATACACAGTAAATTGCTACTCATGCATAAACTGTACTTTCTAAGCTATTTCTAACACTAACAGGCCAATACTTAGCTTCGGACTGGCCCACCAGGTCAGGGGAACAAATGTCCTTTCGTTCGGGTTCTGAGTCTGCGGGATTCAAAAGCTGGTATGAACTGGTAGCTAGGAGCGCCTATCTCATAGCGAGCATTGACTTGAGACTTATGTTCTTTGGCGGCAGCTGGACAGGTCACTGTCAATGGTTGGTTCGCGTTGCTGAGTGACCCTGTCAAGAAGGATGATTTGAACTTGGGGGCTTTACTTTATAGTCCCCAGGGGCTTCCTGCCCTTCGGGGCAGACCCCGTACCTGGTTTCAAGTGATTGGACTTCGTTCCAATCGCTTGGTTCAATTTCTCCAATGCTGGAGCGGTTCCCTGATCGTTGGGCGGTCTTTAGGTATCCGTTAACCTCTTTTGTGTTGGCTCCTGCTGGCGCCGAGGAGTCTGGCTTGGCCTTGTTTACCTTAAATGTTTTGATTGTTCCCGGGGATCGCTCATTAGTATGTAGATGGCTGCTACATTATTCTGCCGATGGTTGCTGGTATCGATGCTGTCTGGGCTTTGGCAGAGTCTAATACACAGTAACTTGCACCTGCTAGTTTTTGCCTGTGTTGGCTGAATTTCCCTTCAGCCTTTGCTGTTGTCCATTTTACGTCGGGAATTGGCCAACCCAGGTGGCTACACGCCCTCCTTGTGATCCTAACGCGAAGCGTGAAGGATCACATAACTGCGTTGTTCTTCATTCCCTGACCCGGCGAGCACTCTTCTATGGCCTCTACATTGACCATAACTATGCAAGAAAATGTTAACTGACAATTCTATGTGGCGCTATGTCAAACAGGGACATGCATTACAAAATAAGAAAAATGGTACCTCTAACTGTCCTTAGTAAGCTACACTCACTCAAACATTCAATCATACTAACTTCCTAAACAATACGAACAAAATCATAGCAGCATTATACACATTTTCCCTGGCTTGGCAGTCAAGCTCAGGATTGTACAATCGCTCATGAAACATTTCTTTATTCACAAAAAGGAACGCAAACGAATGTTCTTTATTATAGATCGCGGGGGTCGGGGTTCTGGTAATAACCGAAAATAGGGGATCTTATCCTATATACCGGGGTGCGAGCGCGGTAGGCTCTCCTTCGCCATTTCCTCAGACGAATAGTCTGCACGATGCAGCAGAGTATCGCCAATACTAGTAGGGATTCTATCAAGTAGGTCAGTGAGTACCAGGTTATAAACCTGTCACACCAAGATGGTGTGGTGTCGCTTGTGACTGGGCTCTGGGTATTATGGGGAAGTGAATCATTAACGGCTAAGGGGGTTGGGGTCAGGGCGTTCGCATTCGCGCACAACCAAATGTCCATTAGGGTGATGAGCAACACGGAGGATGTCCTCATGGTTCTTCTTCTTTCTCTTCTCTTCTCTTCTCTTCTCTGGTCCTGGAGCTTCTGGAGTTCTGTGGGATCAAGCATAGTGTCTGTTACTATCTTGGTTTAATATCTCTTATGATAGCCTGTCTGTCCTTTAGTGCCAATTACTCCCTTTATAATTGGTCACTATGTGTGACTCTCTCATTTTTTTTAAAATCGAATATTCAGGACAAAACACACTTAAAAATACTGAAACCAATGCGAGCCATCTCGCAGGCTGTGCGATTTACCATCCAAATGTTTGAGGATGTAAATAGCATAGGGTTGGCAACCTAAGGGTTACCTGAAAACAAAACAAAACTTTTTGAACAAAAATTTCCGAAATGAGGTGTGTGTGGGCCCCGACGGGTAAGATTTGGATGGAATCCCCGGGTAGGACATCGATCAATGCCGTGTCTCTCCTACCTGAGTGTAGCTGACCAGAGGGGGGGTTCCCAGGCAGGGCGGGTCCCAATGCCATTTCTCCACTGCCTGAGCAACCGACAAGAACGGGCAAGAAATGTAGTCATCGTGGGGGGTTGCCGTATTGGTTCTTCCTTCGAACCAGAAGGGCAGTTACGAACGGGGGTCTGTGTTTCTGTCGACAGACGAGTTCCTCAGAACTGGCGTCTGGGACATTAACAAGTCTCTGTGGACAAACTAGTTCCTCTGAACTAACGTCCAGGACAAACTAGTTTCTCTGACTGCCAGTGGGCATCAAAAGGGTGGTGGCGTGAGGGTGTGAAAAAAAAAATTCCGGTATTACATACAACATTTAACAACACAACTACAAACAACATTAAACATGCTGCAGGTTCCATCAGAAAGGATACCATTTTCTCCCAAGCGGTTCCTTTTTTTAACATCATCTGGACACCTCAATTATCGGTTGCGAACAGGGTCGCAAAGGGGTTCTCGTTTTGGGAGTCAGACTCAAAGTCGTCATCTTCTCCCGGATGCCAAACTCTCGAGTGTATCAGGGCGGATAGGGCTGCATGGTGTGATTTGGGATCCCTCTCGTCATTCCGGATGAGTCTGTATGAATTATCTCGGTGCCGAAAGGTGGTGTCTAGTTCTGTGGGGACGGAATCGGGGTCGTCATTGTAGGTCGGTGGTCGGTGGTGGGGTTTATTGAGGAATGTGATGAGGAAGGGATCACTCGAATCATGGTCGGATTCGCTGAGTGTGCATCCTGTTGCATGGGGATAGTAGGGAGGCGTGCTGTGGCTGTTGTCTGAGTCACAGTCGCTGTCGCTGCTGCTGCAGTCTGTGGGTGTTCCGGGGCGGAGTGTATAGTTCGGGGGTGGAGTCGGGGTTGAGTCCGTGGCTGGGCTGGACGTGTTGGGGGAGGGTAGGGTTACATTGGCTGTGGGCGGGGCGTGGTCTGCTGCATCAAGCATGACGTGGTGTGTGTGGTTATACTGTGTTCCTTATACCTTAAGCTGGTTGATATGGAACCACGCAGTCTTTCCATTGGGGTACTTTATTTTGTAGACGAAGGGGCTTACTTTGTCCGCAATGGAGTACGGACCCGAATATTTAGGTGACAGGAATGTGCTGGGGTTGTATACGGAGAGCATGACTTGCTGTCCTACACTGAACTCAGTCGCATGCACTGTCTTATCGAAACAGGCCTTACTCTGTTTCTTTCTTGTGCCCAATTTCACTGCGGCAGCTAGCTGAGCTGTTTTAACATTCTGTACCAATTGTTCTACTGCTTTCTCTTGTGTAAGGGCCGCCACCTCGGGGCTGGTCAAAACTTATCCCAATAAAAATTCTGTGCCTTTCATGGGGCGTCCAGTCATGAGGGTGTGTGGGGTGTAATGTGTAGATGTTGAAATCGTATTTCGCAAAAACATCAGCGCAAAAGGGAAGACTGAATCCCAAGTGGTGTTGTTTTGCTGGACCATTTTTCTGAGGGTTGATTTTAGGGTCCGATTCATGCGCTCCACGATACCACTGGACTGGGGGTGGTATGCGATATGGAATTTTTGGGTAATGCCAAATATCGTGAGGACGTTCTTCATGACACGTCCCGTAAAATGGGAACCTTGGTCGGATTCAATGCTGTGGGGGAGTCCCCATCTCGTAAAGATGTGGTGGGTTACAATCTTGGCTGTGGTCTTTCTGGATGGGAATGCTTCCACCCATTTTGTAAACGTGTCTATCACCACGAGTACATATTTATAACCATTCCTGCAAAGGGGCAAAGGTCCTATAAAATCAATCTGGAGGTTAGTCCAGGGGCCATTAACGGGTCAGGTGTGGCTAAGCTGAGCTTTCTTTGCGTATCTGTCCAGATTGTTTTGGGCACAGATAAGGCAATTTTCCACATAGTGCGTGACGTCTTCTTTTAAATTCGGCCACCAACAGAGCTGCCTGAGGTGGGCTGTAGTGGGGTCAATTCCCTAATGCCCATGACTATCATGGAACAAACAAATAAGCTGATTCCTGTCCTGTTCAGGAACCACATAAAGGGTGTCTTTTAGGATCACACCGTCATGTGTGGTCAGTGCATTTTTAAACCTATCGTATGGGGCTGGAAAGCTTCCTTTTAGAATCTCCCTGAGATTACCGTCTTGCTTCTGGGCCTGCACTAAATCCTCGATATTAGTCTGTGAGACCTGAACTGCATTCACTGGGACGCTTTTGGGGGGGGGGGGGGGCGGTCCAAAAATATCCATGTCTGGAACCTGCTTTAGCCAGTGCGTCAGCTTTTACATTTCCAGGGGGGGAGGAACGGTGGTGACTTCAAACTTTAATAATGCCGAATGTCCTGTCCTGTGCTTTGTCTAAAATGTGCCGGAGCAATGGGGCTGAAGGGAGGGCTTTTCCATCCGCGGAAACAAATCCTCTTGCTTTCCACAGGGGTAGGAATTCTGTGAGGCTGTTACAGACATAGAGGCTGTCCGAGTATATGTCTGCTGGGCTGGGGAAGGAATCTGGCTGATCCACAATGTATGCAACGGCTGCTAGTTCTGCCGCCTGCGCGCCTAAGTGTCCTAGTAGTTTTAACGAGATTTCTTCTAGGGCGCGTCCCTACGCATCCTCAACATAGATGCCGCATCCTGTAATGCGCTTCCCGTCTAATACAGTGGAAGAACTATCCACATATATTCTCAAGGGTGCGCACGTGCCTGTGTGCTGGGGGCTCTGGGGTGAACTACCTATATTTTTGGGGGGTGTTTTTGCGATAAAGGGGCCTGTGTTGTGGTGCGGTGAGATGATTTCACATTCATGGGGGGTGCCTGGGTACTGAAGGTTGTCGGCTAGGAAAGTGTGGGTCTTGGTCCTTTTAACAGTGATGTCCCGTCCCTGCAAAAGAAGGGTCCATCTACCTGCTCTGATCTAGCTTACTGTACCTTCCTTAAGTTGTCCGTCTAGTAAAAGTTGGGTGGTGGTGTGTTCCGTGAGGATTGTGATGGGGTTTAGTCCGGTGATATATGAAAAGTACTGAACTGCCCAGAAAACTGCGAGCAGGTGCCTTTCACAGGCCGAAAATCCCTGCTCCACAGGATCTAAAACTCTGGAGGCATAAGCCACGGGTCTTAACTGTTCGTGCCGTTCCTGGAGGAGCACAGCCCAAAGGGTACTCTCTGTGCTAGCTATCTCTATAGCATAGGGGGAAAGCGGGTCTGGAACCTGTAGTGCGAGGGCTGCAATGAGTGCGCGCTTTAAAGCATCTACAGCATCCGTATGCTGCGGAAGCCATTCCCAAGGGGCTCCTTTCTTTAGGAGTTCCGAGAGGGGTGCTGCTTTGGTGGCGAAACCGTCAATATGGTTTCGGCAGTAGCCAACCAGTCCTAAAAACGACCGGAGGGCTGAAACATTTTGGGGAAGGGCAATTTGACAATTGAGTCAATTCTTTTATGCTCGATCTCGCGTTTACCATGCGTGATAATCGTTCCCAAATATACCACTTTGTTTTCCAAAATTTGGGCCTTCTTGGGGTTCACTTTACACCCAATTTGCTGAAGGAGTTCCAGGAGTTCGGACAGAAGCTCGATGTGCTCTGCCTTGGTGTCTGTCTGCAGTAATAGGTCGTCTACATACTGGACCAGACATTCGGGGCGAGAAAAGTTCGATAAACCATTTGCCAGCCGTCGGTGAAAAATGGAGGGGGAGTTGTGGAATCTTTGTGGAAGGCATGTCCACGTGTACTGCTGACCTTTAAAAGTGAAGGCAAATTTGTATTGGCACGCTTTTGCCAATGGAATGGACCAGAATCCGTTACTGATGTCCAAAACCGTAAAATATCGTGAGTTGAGTCCCTGTTTGAGCATGGTCTCGGGACTTGTGGCTACCGTGGGGTCTGCTGCGGGGGTGACTTTGTTGAGTTCCCGGTAATCGATGGTCAGTCGCCATGATCCATTGGGCTTTCTCACTGGCCAAATAAGGGCATTATTAGTAGAGGCTACCGATCTAAGTACGCCTTGTTCTAATAAGCTATCAACAACTTTTGAGATTTCTCCCTCTGCCTCTTGGGGAAATCCATATTGCTTCTGGGGTCTAGGGTCAGGTCCTGTTATTTGAACCGAACCAGCCACCCTGCCGCAGTCATGTTTATGACTTGCAAATGCGGTCCTGTTCTTCTCGAGAACTGCCCTAACCTGTTCGTCTGTTCTAATCGTGGTCAGGTCAAACCAAAGTTTGGCGACTGCGCTAATCTTGTTTGCATACTCATCTACTGTGAGCGTTGCGGGGGCTCTTGCTGAATTTGTCATTTTCCAGACACATTAATTTACTGGGTCAAAGGACAGGTTGTGGGAGTTCATGAAATCAATGCCCAAAATGTGTTCTGCTGTGTGGGGCAGATTGACCAAAACTATGGGGTGTCTTGTTGTAATATTGCCAATTTGAATGGGTACAGGGGCTGTGATGTGTCCCTGCTGTGAGTGGCCTGTGAAGCCGCTGAGGGTGATGGGGGCTGTAGTGGGCCACGTGTCTTTTTGGAACATGGTGGAGGAATTAATTGTGGTGCGGGACCCTCCTGTGTCCCAGAGAAATTCGATGGGCTGTCCCCGTATTTTCGCTGCAACTACAGGTCGGCCAGACCTATCCCAAAGGGTGTCACAGACCCAGGAGGGGAAGCCCGAACACCGTCAGTCTGTTCCGTTCATGTCTGTCTGGTCTGAACGGGCGCTCACACTATGTATGTGCTTTGTCCTGTTATTATTCAGAGTGCCTGCCTGCTGGGCTTTCTGTGGCTTTTGTGGGGCATTGCACTCTCGTGCAAAGTGACCTAATTGTCCACTGTTGTAACACTCCTGTGGTTTCTGTGGGGGGCTGTTCATGCCTTTGTTCACCCATGCGGGGTTCTGGTGCGCTTTAACTGCTTGGATATCTGCCTGCTGTTCTTTGGGTTTCCTAATTGCGGGTTTGTTGTGGACAGATTGCTCCCAGGGGCGGGACAACCTTTTTAAAACCCACATTTTGTTGTGCGCTTCTTCCGAGGGATCATAGTTAGTCCAAGCTTTTTGTCCTGCCTCTGTGGCATGGGAGATAAGGGTGCGGGTCCATTTGGCCATGTTGTCTGGGGACAAATGGGCACGGTCTAAGTTGCCGAAAATGGCTGTAAAATGGATCCACAGGCGTCCAGCAAACGCTGTGGGGTGTTCTGTCTTCTTCTGCCTGCACTTATTCAGGCCTTCTACTGGGTCACCTCTGTTATAGCCGATCGCGTCTAGGATCACCGTGTGCATCTCTGCAAGGGTGCCTCCTCCTACATTTTGTTGGTCGGGATGGGCTGCTACAACAGAAGGGTCTAAGCTTAAAACTGTGAGCTTCACTTGCTCTCGCTCATCCAGGCCGTACATGGTCGCCTGCTGCTTCACTTTAGCAAAGAAGTGGTGGGGGTCTGAGGTGGGGAGGAACGGTTTGATTTTATCGCACGCGTCCCGTAATTGGGTCACTGTTAAGGGGGTGGTGTACAGAAATTCCGTGTTGTCCAATGTGGCTGTGCAGTGGTTGGTGACTGGGTTCATTGGAGCCTGAACTATCTGCTCTGTGGGGGGTTGGGGCGCTTTCCTCTTCTGGGGCTTTCCCTGCGCACATGTTCCCTGAACATATCTCTGCGCTGTCTCATTTAATTCTTCCCAATCAGGGCCGTCTTTCTCATCTAGCTGTGATCCAAAGGTTTCCTGGAATCCTTTTTGAACTGAAAGCAGAGATTGCAGCTCTGCAATCTGCTTCCAGCACTTTGCGTGATCTAGTGAGCTTTGTCTTTGCTCCGTGGTGGCAGCATGGAGTGCTCTTAACGCTGCCTTCAGGTCACTACACTGCCTCTGCAATGCCTCTACCTGCTTCTCGGTTTCCTCTCATACCAGGACTGCACGTTGCGTGTCCTGATAGGTCTTTTCGTACTGGGACTGGAAGCTGCTTAAGTGCGCCAGACAAGATTGGTGTGCCCATTTGGCATCATCCACCTCTCCGTCTTTTGCTGCCAACTTCCTCCTTAACTCGACGTTCTCTTTCTCTACCTCGCTGACATCGACCTTGCTCATTCGATGAATGCCTTCTATCTCTTTCCGGAGCATCCTAACGGCCTCCTCTGTGCCTCGCAATTGTGCCAAACAGGACACGATTGCCATCGGCTTGCGAGCTTTTCCTAAGCTCTTCTTGTGAATCTCGCTCAAGTTCTCCCACCAAGTATGTCCTATACTCCCGGGACCTGTTTCCTCATTGTTACAGAATTCACTCCAAAGGGGTCTTCCTTTCCCTTTGAGGTACTTTCTGATTTCCTCTTCCCAAACGAGACACTGTCCTACTCTGCTGCTGCTGGTCACTGTGACCACAAATTCTTTGGGGTTCATGAGGCGTTGCATTGCTTTCTTCCTCTCTAAATACTTCTCGTAAAATTTTGAACAAGGGGTATTAAGGCGGTGCTGTAATTACGGGTACGGATTTCACTATTTTCCGGAATACAAACTCCCGACAGTTTTGTCGGAACAAAAAAATCTATCAGTTTACCTTATAGCCCTGTTAGTTACGCATGCATTTACACACTTCCGAATTATGAGGATTGATCAGAACTGCTTGAACACTTGTGGTTTTCTGTTCCCAATTGGATTTCTAATTCAAATGTTGGGTTCTCCCGGAGTGGTTAAGCCACTTCTAGATCGGGTCCTGTCAGGATGTCGCCAGTAATATCTTGCTAACTTTTGGTTGGTTCAATTGGCTCTGTTTTATAACTTTTGCTCTAGAGTCGCCAGGTATCTTTACGATACTGCCACGAGGTTCAAGTTCGAGTAATGATCACGAACTCAATACACCAATTAGTAAGATTCAAATCAAAGCACATTTATTATACACAGTAAATCGCTACTCATGCATAAACTCTACTTTCTAAGCTATTTCTATCACTAACAGGCCAATACTTAGCTTCGGACTGGCCCACCAGGTCAGGGCAACAAAATGGCCTTTCGTTCAGGTTCTGAGTCTGCGGGATTCAAAAGCTGGTATCGACTGGTAGCTAGGAGCGCCTATCTCGTAGCGAGCATTGACTTGAGACTTGCATTCTTTGGCGGCAGCTGGACAGGTCACTGTCAAGGGTTGGTTCGCGTTGCTGAGTGACCCTGTCAAGAAGGACGATTTGAACTTGAGGGCTTTAATTTATAGTCCCATGGGGCTTCCAGGCCTTTAGGGCGGACCCCGTACCTGGTTTCAAGTGATTGGACTTTGTTCCAATCGCTTGGTTCGATTTCTCCAATGCTGGAACGGTTCCCTGATCGTTGGGCGGTCTTTAGGCGTCCGTTAACCTCTTTTGTGTTGGCTCCTGCTGGCGCCAAGGAGTCTGGCTTGGCCTTGTTTACCTTAAATGTTTTGATTGTTCCCGGGGATCACTCATTAGTACGTAGGTGGCTGCTACATTATTATGCCGATGGTTGCTGGTATCGATGCTGTCTGGGCTTTTGCAGAGTCTAATACACAGTAACTTGCACCTGCTAGTTTTTGCCTGTGTTGGCTGACTTTCCCTCCAGCCTTTGCTGTTCTCCATTTTACGTCGGGAATTGGCCAACCCAGGTGGCTACAAAAGTCATCCAGATTGACCTATAATGGCGATGGCACAATGTTTCCTCGACATTCGGATGACCAATGGGCTTTCACAGTGAGCTAGAGAAGACTAGGGAAGGAAGGAGGAGGATGGTCGTCCACTGGAGGTAGCACAGGCCTCCCTTATATGTGGAGAAACAGGGGTAACAAGAAGACCCCCCCCCTCCTGAAGGCCTAAAGATCAAGAGGGGAGAGCTTCCTCCCCACCCACCCACCACCCACCAATGGAATGAAGGCTACAGATAAATGAGGGAAGGAGACCACAAACACACCAGGTTACAGAAGGGGAAAACGAGAAATGACTCCTTCCGCTAAACGACAGGGACCCTAGTGAAACTCGACAGACTGTTTTGAGAACCAATCATTGTTGTACAAATGTAAGAAATATCCAGTGTTAGAGCCATGGCTATAGTGACAAGGAAGTGCCCAAGGCTAAGCGTTCAAACCTATGTCATCGTACGATACTGTGGTGATATGCATATGCATAGCAATGTATATGTTCATCTATTAATATATATAGTTATCTATACGACTTCCAGCCAGCAGGCGGCAATAGAGATCCACCATATGACTCCCGAGATCCGGCAGTTGGCAGTAAGTCATACTAGAAGACAGTCACATTAGAAGTAGTTCCAGGAGAGTTCAGTTATTCGTTACCGTTTGTAGTGTAGTTCGTTAGTCATCTTTCCACGTGTTCATTTTGTTAATAAACGATCTTACTAGTCAAAGAACTGGATATTCTTTGTGCATCTTTAACACAGCCACAACACAGAACATATCAGATACTTTACGTGAGTAACACTGTTTTTTTTCCCTCTGTTCTTTTCTTGGTTACTCCATAACTGTTATTTGAAATACCAAGACAAATATTTTCAAAAATAAATCGAGTTACACTTGATTGAATTAAGTGTAACTTTGAATGGGCTTTCTATCAGTGATGGGACTTCTTGCCATGTCAACTGATTTCAATGATTGGTGACTCTTGAATGTCCACAGCACAGCCTGTGACAGAGTAGTGAATAATTGGCCACAACTTCAGGATTCCGTATTGCTCTGTCCATGCACTAACCACTGAGGTTGTGGTCAGTTTCAGAGGGGTAATGACAGTGAATGAACACTGACAGGTTATGTCAAGAAAGCCCACAAAAGCCGTCATGTGGACTTCCGGTGGCCCCCTCGAGGAAGCAGGTCGCAGGTCGGATCGCTCCCGCCCGCGATGGGCAAACGGACCAGTTTTCGCAGGATTTTTTCGGGACCTGACGACCTGAATCGGCGGAGGAGGAGTCGAAAGGAAGAGGTTTTCCCCCCCCGGGGTTTGGACAGTTGGACCAGAAGTGGTCGAGTGGAGCGACAAAGATTGAAGCAGCAGCAGCAGGGACCCCAGACCGGGCGGCGAAGCATGGCGGACGGCAGGGACCAGGGAGCGGAGGCTCACTGGCCAAGGGAGCAACAGATGGAGTTTTTCAGGAATTGCTTCACCAAACTGAAGAGGGACACATTGGACCAGATGAGAGCGGTGATGGACCGAATGGTCGAGGTGCAGGCGGTCCAAGAGAAGGCGCTAAGGGATGGTCGAGGTGAAGCTCTCCAGCCAGGTGGACACGGTAATGGAGCTGGAGCACGAGGTGGAGGAGCTGAACTCCCGCCAGAGGAGGATGCAGGAGCAGCTTGAAGAGCTGGGGAATAGAGCCAGGAGGCAGAACCTGAGGATCGTTGGCCTCCCCGAGGGCTGTGAGGGATCGGATGTGGGTGCATACGTGATGGGTATGCTCGGGGCGCTGATGGGACCGGAGGCCTTCCCTCGACCCCTGGAGTTAGATGGGGCGCATAGAGCCCCCGCAAGGAAGCCCAGGACAGGCGACCGACCGAGGGCCTTGGTGGTTCGCTTTCACCGGCTTGCTGCCAGGGATCGTGTGCTGCGATGGGCCAAGGCGGAGAGGAACAGCAGATGGGAGAACTGCGAGGTGCGCATCTACCAGGACTTGGGAACCGAGCTGGCCAAGAGGCATGCAGGATTCCTCAAGGTAAAGGCAGCCCTCTACAAAAAGCAGGTGAGGTTTGGAATGCTGTATCCTGCGAAGCTTTGGGTTACGTTTGAGGAATTCCATCACTACTTCGAGACACCAGAACAGGTTTGGGCCTTCATTAAAGAGAAGAAGCTGGACTTGAACTAACGGGCACTTAGTTTTTTCAGTGCTCTACAGTGGCGGTGGTCTGTTAACCTAACTTGCTTTAACTAGGAGTGGACTTTTATTAAAAGAAGAAGCTGGGCTTTAACTAAAGGACCCTGGGCTCACAGAGATTTTGTGTGGCGGCGGTCTGTTCAATTATCCTGTACTGTAATGTTTTATCTAAGATTGCTTTCAGCCTGGACAGAGAGCGGGGGCTGGAGGGCGCACTGCTTAGGGTGATTTTGGGAGATTGCAACGAGGGGGGTGGGGGGGGGGGGGGGGGGGAGGGGCCCTGCAAGGGAGGTCCTGCACTTGGTATCTTTTGGCGGGAGATTGGGGCCTATGATGGGGGGATGGGCTAGGGGCTGGTTAAGGGACTTGAAAGGGCACGGGGAGACACAATCAGGTTAATGGGTCCTTGGTGTGTGGGGGGAGGGCCCGAGTACTTGGGCGGGAGACAGTCAGGCGACAAGGGCAGGGGTCAGCGTAGCTAGCGTAGGTCAGGGGGCACCAGGGAGAGTAGGAGAAGGGGCGGGCTAGGGCCAAGCACAGGGCAGACCTGGCAGGTCAAGCCTCGGGGGGCGGGGGGGGGGGTGAGGGGGGGGGGGGGTCAGCAGCACCCGAGGGGGGGGGGGGGGGTTAGAGCCACATTAGTTTGGTTGACCACGTGGGGCATGGGCAAACAGAGCTGATAGGGGAAGTGCCTTATTAATATGTTTATTCTTTCCCACTGTTTGTTTTCAATATGTTAAGGCTTTTGTATATGGCCTTCTTTTTTCTCTGTAAATGTTACAAATCTGTTTTAAATAAAACATTTCAAAAAAGCCATCATGTAGCTGTTTGAAATGCATCAGTAAATAAATCAGCCCAATAAATCCTATGCCAACATCAAGTCAAATCAATTTGGCTCAACATGAATATTTAGTGGCAATGCACATTGAGGACTGCCTATGGGTTAACAGATCCTGGAATTCCTCCTCTCTCTGGGTGCCTGTCCCTATTCCCCCCTTTTCTATTCCCCCCATCCCTCCCTCCTTCCCCCCCCCCCCCCCCCCCCCCCCCATCCCCCCTGCTGATGACTCTGGACTCTGACTGGCAATCAGTGAGGCGAAGGCCAAGGCTTCTGCCTCTTTTCCTGTCCAGAGTTCTGGGTGATCTGATACCCCAAAGACCGCCACAGACGGGCGCCGCTCCATCTCGACCCCCACCACCTTTGCCATAGCCTCGAATGAGGCCGTCCAGAATTCCCCGGGTCTGGGGCATGACCAGAACATGTGAGTGTGGTTGACTGGACCCACCCTGGCACCTTTCGTACTTATCCTCCTCTTCCGGGAAGAACCCGCTCATGCGTGTCTTGGTGAGGTGTGCTCTGTACCTTGAGCTGCATCAGGCTTAGCCCGGCGCAGAAGGAGGGGGAGTGGACTCTGTGCAGTGCCTCAATCTAGAGTCATCCCCCTATGTCTGTGCCCAATTCCTCTTCCCACTTTGGCTGGTCTCATCCAGTGGAGTCCTAACCTTTTCCATGAGCCTCCTGTATATGTCACTGCACTTGCTGTCCCCTAACCAGTCCAGCCCACCATCGTATCCAGGAGAGTGTGCGTGGGTCATTGGGGGAACACTTTTGTCTCCTTGCGGAGAAAGTTACTTAGGTGCAGATATCTGGGCTCATTCCCTTCCGGGAGTTGAAGCTTCTCTGCGAGTTCCATCAGAGTCGCCAGCCTGTCATCCACAAATCTGTCCTCTACCGTCAGCGTTTCTTCACCCCCTCCCCATAACCCAAGTAAGAATCCAACCCTGCAGGTTCGATCTTGCGGTTATTGCAGATGGGTGTCCTCCTGGACATCTTGCTCAGTTCAAAATGTGTCTGATCTGGTTCCATGTCCTAAGGGTGGCCACTGCCACTGGGCTCTTGGAGTATGTGTGTGTGGGGTGGCCAGGAGTGGTTCGGTGCGGTGGCCAGCGCTTTGAGAGAGGTTCCCATGCAGGCCTCCTTCATTCGGACCCAATCCGCCTCCCTTTGCCACCCCCTAACCCTCTCCACGTTGGCCGCCCTCATTGTAAAATGGACTTCCGTATTCTAGGTACTCTTCCCCCCCCCCCCCCCCCCAGACAAAGGCCATGATTAGTTTGTCAACCTCGGTGAAGAAGGATTTGGGGATCCTCGGCAGCATGTTCATTTTGATTGTCTGTACCCTACTGGCTAGCGAAAGAGGGAGTGAATTCCATCTTTGCAGGTCCCTCTTCACCTCCTCCACCAGGCTGGAGAGGTTCCATTTGTGGAGCCTTGTCCAGGTATGGGCCACCTGGAGGAGGCTCCACAGTAGTTCAGTAGAACAGAAGTTCCTTCAGCTCCGTTCCTCCCTCTGGAGGGTTTTTCGGGAAGAGTTTGCTCTTTTCCAGATTGAGTTTGTAACTGAGTTTTCAATGGCAATGCAAGGAATAACTGCTACTGAACAGGTCTTGGACAAATAATAATTTAGATTAGCTTTAAAATTAGTTGCTAGATATTTAAAATGAAATCTTGTAATTTTGTAATATTTCAGCTTCTACTTGCACCCCATGTGAATTTCCCAATCTTTACTTAGCTCCACATTCATTTTTTGTTAAAGGTATTTGGATTTTAGTGTTTTTCATTTCCTTGTTGGCTGTCTATGGGAATTATTAAATGTGATTGATTGCTTGGACAGCTTGATCACATCACTGCAGCTCCCCAGTGAAATACCCCATTAAAGAACGACACAAACAACTGCACGGTAAGAGGAAGTAAAACTCGCACTACAGAGCGTGCCAAATCACTCAGCAAGGCTTTCTTCAAAGTCATTGGTGAGTGCCTTGCTTTGCTGCAAGTGACAAAATTCCAAATATTGATTTTCGAATTAAACCTGAATTTTAACCTAACGGTCATTTTCTTCCTCTGCATAAAACTATTAATGGCAAAATCAAAATTGTTTAAAATTACATTTCAAACTCAATTCCTTTTGAAGATATTTCATTTTTGACATTTATTTGAGCCTTGCTGTCTTTGTATATGTAATGCTGATATTTGGCCCAATAATTAATAGGAACCAAGAACAAAGAGCAGACGTTGATGATATGTTTATAACAAGCACAACCCTCCACTTGCCCACTATACAAAATGAAATAGTTTGAATAGCAATGCAGGTCTCTTTAGTTACAATCTTTATCTTGCTTTGAAGTTGTTTTTAAAAAATGTATTTACAGTGTGTGTGCATCTCTGGCTTGGCCAGCATTTATTACCCAATTGCCCTTGAGTGCCTTCTTAAGATGCTGAAGTCATTATGGTGCAGGCACACCCACGGTGCCTTTAGGGAGGGAGTTCCAGGATATTGACCCAGCAGCAGTGAAGGAACGGCGATATATTTCCAAGTCAGGATGGTGAGTGACTTGGAGGGGAACTTCCAAGTGGTAGTGTCGCCATGTGTCTGCTCCCTTTGGCCTTCTCGATGGGAGTGGCCATGTCGTTGGAAGCTGCTGCCAAGTGATCCTTGCTGAGTTTCTGCAGTGCACCTTGTAGATGGTACACGTGGCTGATTTTGTGCTTCGGTGGTGGAGGGAGTGTATATTTGTGGAAGGCACGCTATTCAAGCGGGCTGCTTTTCCCTGGATGGTGACGAAGCTCTCAAGTGTTGTTGCACATCATGGAACAGAATAATTTAATAAATGTCATTTTGTTTAAAATACTTTTAGAATTTTGATTGTAATTATTTAAAAGGTTCAGATGGTTCTCACCTCTCCAACTAATTTGAGTTCATCTTCAGCAGCACCTCCCAAGCTACACCCCTAACCACAGCTGTATTTCCAGCCTGCAGCCATTAACGCAAGTGATCTGCCAGTCAGTCAAAGGTGGAAACATGTTCTGAGAAGCCTTGGCAATTACTGCATCTGGAAAAAGGCAGCCAGCCTGCTGCCGGTGGATATATATTTTAAACTTTTGGACAGTCACCTCTTCCATTTGCCTGAGATTTTCAATTTGGCTGGTGTTAATTGACAGTCACTGAAACAACCAAGCAGCCACTGAAATCAGAACCACAGAGCTAGATATAGAGACATTAATGTAACCTAACAGTCAAATTCATGTACTTACCCTCAGAACAACTGTGATAGGATTCGTTTAAATGTTTCTTTCTTGCAGCCAGATTCGAAGATTAAACATAAGATGTAATTTTTTTTGAGAATATATTAACTCCCAGGTGTTTTCCCTTGGTTTTTCTTTGTGCTTCTGGGATGGCAGCTTGTGTGGTTGAGATGGCAGGGGGACAGCTGTGATCAGAGCTCCCTCTCCATGTTGGTCCTGTAACATAACTGCAGCATTAGCCCAACTTCTGATTTGACTTTTAAATAAAATAATTGATTGTAAAATACTTAATTTTAGAAAGGGAAGAAGGAATAGAATTGATACGACAAGAGTGTTAGGATTACGTCAGTAACTCTCCAAGTGGTAAATTCCCAATCGCCAATAGGAAATAACAAAGGTTATTGAGGAAAATTAATTAACAACCATTGGGCATCACTCTGGGACAGTGGACCTGGAACTGGGAGTTTGTCTTCTGTCTCACATTTACTGATGTGCAATAGGCAATGCACTAGGTGTCACTCGTTCCCTGGACACTGTTCACTTTCCTACATAACTGAGGAATGGCTGGCATGGCCGCATATCTTGTTTTATTGTGGCAGAGCATGAAAATGGCTTTTTGATCAAACGTGATGCTCATGCCACACAGGTGTGTAAGAGTTCACTCAAAGTTTGAGTTGCTGTGGCACTTTTACACACAGTTGAGGTCTGGAGCTATGTATAGTGATGGTAGAGGCTCCTGTTTTCTTCCCATGGCACAAAATCTCTCCCACTCTTAAAGAATTTAAAAATTGACCCTGAATCTGTTTGGCCACGTTAAGAACGCACCTTCCTCGGTTACCAAGTCCTGGAGTGGGATTCGAACCTGGAGCTTCTGGTACAGAGACAGGGATGGTACTCAACATGCCACAAGATGTCCAAAGAGCTGAGAGATTTCCATCTAATTGATTTAATCCAAACGTTTTGTTGTTCATCTGCTTAAGTGGAGTTTCCAATATAAAAGATCTTGTGATTGAAATGTGTCCCTTTGCTTATATTAATTATCAACCCTTTTTAATCTATTTGAGGGTTTTGCAGATGTCCCACAAACATGTGCAGCGCAAATAATGAAAGATCTCTATGCACTTAATCCATTATAGTGATTGATTACATCATGACAGCGGAGTCCATAATGAAAATGAAAATGAAATGAAAATCGCTTATTGTCACGAATAGGCTTCAATGAAGTTACTGTGAAAAGCCCCTAGTCGCCACATTCCGACGCCTGTTCGGGGAGGCTGGTATGGGAGGCTGGTAAGTTTATCTTTTTCGCTCTTTTGATGTAGAAACATATTGAAGAAAACTTGACAGCTCAGAAGGCTGGCTGAAATATGTCGAGAAAAAACAACACTTTAGTATTCTATTTGAATTTCAAAAGCTCAACACTGCACAACTCTGTCATTTCACATGCAGCCACCCAGCTGCTAAGGTTGGTTTCTAGGTTTGCAAGAGGAGAAAGTGAGTGCTACATCAGCTGATATTCCTTTCACGTATAATTGCAGCATTATTTTAACTGACCATAAAATGGTAAGAATTAACAATTACGTAGTATTCTGCTTGACTAAAACCTGTTCTGAACTTACTTACCCAGTCCAAGTTTGCATTCCTGTATTATTTAGAAATGCCTGATTGCTAACATAATAATGCAAGGTTGCCATAGGACACTGAGGGCAGTAGAAATGTCTCTTCTTTAATAGCTGCTTGTAGTAAAGCATCCTGGACGGAATTCTCCACTGCCTGATGCCGAAATCGAGAAATGCGATTGGGCGGAGAATAGGTTCCAACGCCAAAATCGCGGCAAGCCCCAATTTGATGTCAAATCGCAATTGTCTGTCACCTTGACAGCGGCGTCAATGTGGTCCGGAACGCACGTACAGTAAACATCATTTGCATATCATTAGCGGGCCTGACCAGGTATTCTCCAGAGCCGCCGCGATTCTCCAGCTCTGGTGGACCCAGTTCCCGATGGCACGGTTCACTTGCGCTTTTAAAAACCGTGAAACTGGCGTGGCGGCTGCTGAGGAAGAGCGAGGTGGGTACAGAGAGTGTCCAACATCGCCATAATTTGCTGACAGTTGTGACGCTGGCTGGAGGGGGGGCTTCTGCCAGAGCTGTGGGGAATAGTGGGGGTGGCCTGGAGGTGGTTTGCTGGGTTGGGGTGGATGGGCATGGAACACCATTGCCACAGCCAGAAATGCGGCCGTGGGCACGCCGCTGACAGCCTGCTGTGAACTTAGGGCCATGGGTCGCATAAGTGTCCGTGCCAGGCCACCCCCTAGGTGCCCTCTGGCTCTAGCCGACCCATCAGCTGTATGGACGCGCTCCAGCACAACCAGTGCCATCTTGTTGGCTGGGATGAGTGTATGTGGGGATTGTAATGTGTATATGCGGCTACAGCTTGTCAGCCTCCCAAGTGTCAATCCCTGACCTGGTGATTCCCGCACTGTTTTCATTGGAATCGATTGTTTTCCACGTGGCAGCCCCTCCACAGTCGTTGAATCGGTCCAGGTTCGGTGCCAGTTTTGCTGTCATAAGTCCACGAATCTGCCCCGGTGTCAACACTTAGGGCTGGTATGTCCGGAGAATGTGTCTAGTCTTACGACCAAAAAGATGGCGCCACGCCCGCACCAATGCCCCGCCCAGTGGGGGCCTAGCAGTCGTGCCACGTAACGCCCCCTGCTTTACCTGCTGATACGGACAGAGAATTGCCAGGTCCATGGCCACGCATGCGCACGGCTGCGACCTGCAGCGGTGACACCGCACAACATGGCCTGCCAGATAGTGCCCCCCGTAACTCCTTCCCACCCTCGGACCACCCTCCGGCAGTCCCCTCAGCTGCCGCCGAAGCCCCCCCCATCTAGTGGAACGGCTCCCCACCCCCCTGTCCCCACTGTGGCGGCGCTGGACACAGTCTGCAGCCGCCACACGAGGTCCCTGAAAACTGTGAGCACACCTGACTGATGTTGTCGGGAAGTCAGCTCATCAGGGGCAGAGCATCGGGAGAGAGCCTCAGGTGATGCCCAGCCCTTAGTCTCATAAACGGAGAACCCCCTGTGTTCTAACTGTACACTATATGGAGAAGAGAAAATCACCTAACTTTCCCTTTGAATCTTGTCACAATAACATCCAGATTATCATGCACCAGTAATTTCATTATTTATCCTGTCATCACAATATATAATTTTGAAAGATAATTATTTTGCATAATGGTTCGTCAGATTTTTCCCATTTGTGAGAAAACATGAACGGCCGCCAATTTAATTTTTATATCACACAATATGGGGCTAATCATTAAACCCGAACAGGCTAAACCATCAGTGTCCCAAATAAAGATGCAGATATTCAATCCCAAGTTGCATCACAATAAACACTTTTTGCGATGAGCACAAGCCACAAAATGAGAAAAGGCGGAACTCGGAACAAGAAGATTGTTGGGAAAAATGCTCCATCAGGTTTGTATCACGACAGCTATGCGATGTTCTCTTCGGAAACATTTAAAGGAAGAGTTTAGTTGGGTTTAGTAAGGTGTTAATCGAAAGGGTGAAATGATCCATAAGGAAGTGCTGACTTGCCCACAGTAGTTAACTTGCTGACACTAGGAAGATGCACTTTACCACAAAGCAATACATCAGAAAACCTGACATACTCATTGATTCTCTGGCTGATTGTAGTGTCAACCTTCTCAGCGCTTTCTTAATCTGTTTAGCACACAGAATAAAGATACACAACAGACTTAGAAACATCTTTTGAACTAGTGCTTGGCATATCGATTTGCAATTACTTTCAAAATGTGCTCCCTTCAAAGCAGAATTAGCTGAGGAAGAAAAGAATTTTCATTGGTACCTATATGTCCTCTGCACACCAACGCTCTTCACAATCAAAAGGTAACTGATTGTCGATTAGTGGTTGTTAATAGAGGCAAGTAGGAAGATTGCACAAACAGCCATCAAATGAAGGGCATGTTAATCTGCACTTTATCATGGCCAATCCACCTGACCCGCACATCTTTGGACTGTGGGAGGAAACCGGAGCACCCAGAGTAAAACCCACGCAGACACGGGGAGGATGTGCAGACTCCGCACAGACACTGTCCCAAGATGGGAATCGAACCTGGGACCCTGGAGCTGTGAAGCAACTGTGCTAACCACTGTGCTACTGTGCAGTGTGCCATGAAACAACCAACCTTTTATTGGCACTTTTCAACTTGGCGTCTAATTTTTTTAAGTCATTCGGCCCGATCTACAGAAGAGGTTAAGTGTTATTTGTGATGGGTTTTCCTGGGAGTTTCCTGCCGAATCTGCTGGCGAGTTCCTCACTGTTATCTAACGACACTTAATCACTTTTTTGGGTCCTGGGGAGTTTCTCACCAGTTTAGCCCACTCTTAGAATTTTTTTCATCATTGGGGAGCTGAACTCAAGAGATTGAACGGCCATTTTGAAAGGGTCCCCAATCTCTAAGTGAGCTTGTGGGTCCCCCAGACCTCCCAAACATGGGTAATGTCACCCGACATGCACCCCCCCCCCCACACACACACATGAGGGGCAAACCCTCTTCAGGCTTCCACGCCCCTTTACAGGCCCCCCCCTCTTCCAGGACGCCTACCTGTCATCCCCCCATATCTCCCAGAGGCCCTTACTCAGCTGCCCTGTACCCTCCAATCTTCATAAATCCCCTCCACCCTCCTTTCATGGGAATCGTTCCCCATAGGCCCTGGCAGTGTCTCCCAGGCACCCTTGCACTGCCACCCTGGCACTCTGGCAGTGCCACCCAGGCACCGTGGCAGTGCCAGTATGGCAGTGCCAAGGTACTAGCCTGGCAGTGCCAAAGTTTGCGCGTTCAAGGAGGATGGTCAGGGGGCCACCCTGCAATACCCCTGGCCACTCAGGGGCCTCTGATGGCCTGGGGGGGTCCCCCCCTGTTCCCCCCCTGTTCCCCCCCCCCCCCCAGGTGCCATTCCACCTGGTCCATTTATGTGGACCAGTACTGAATGGCGCCCAACTGCAGCCTCCCTGGGGTGGCCGGTAAATCCCAGGAGGCCGGTAGCTACTAGGTAAGGTCGCCTACGTAGGTTTAAAGCCGTTTGGCCGTGCCGATTTTGGGTGGGGTTCTGATTCCGACACCTCGTGAGATCTGGGTAGATCTAGCGAGGCGTATAGGATGCCGGGAAGCCTGCAGGAGGCCTGTCCCGAGATCTACCAGCTACGCCGTGCTCTCGCTCAATTGCAACGATCATGCCCAATATCTTATAAAGCTGCCACTAGCCTGTAGCTGTTATTGTGGAAAATAATTCTGCCTTCACTGAGAGAAGCATTTATTCAGAAAGTAGAGAGTCACCCAGACTCCACTTCTTGGCAGCATGGTATCTGATTCGGATGTATTAGCAAACATTACAAGAGTGGACATTGTGACAGCACATCTGTCCACATAACAACTGCAAATGTCTCCACAAATTATTGTGTAAAGCCTATTGAGATGCTTTGATGTGACCTGCACGATGTAAAAGGAAGTGTTAAATGATAGCGGATCACCATCTCTCACGAATAACTTGTTAAAAATTTTGACAGATATGAAATAGCTGCTTAGACTGCATGATTCACATCAAAGTCCGGTGGGCCTGCTCCTATTTGATTTTGACGCGTGAATTCCAGTTTCCGGTACATTTTCAAATGGGACTCTTGTCAAAACAGACTCACTGGACAAAATCAATGGCTGTGAAAATAGAAATGTCTTCACCTAGGCCGAATGTCCCAAAAATGCTGTGAGCATCTTTTTTTTTTAATAAATATTTTATTGAAAATTTTTGGTCAACCAACACAGTACATTGTGCATCCTTTACACAATATTATAACAACACAAATAACAATGACCTATTTTATAAACAAAAAAAATGAATAAATAATAAATAACAAAAATGAAAACTAGCCCTAATTGGCAACTGCCTTGTCACAAGTAACACTCTCCAAAAATATAATTTAACAGTCCAATATATAATTATCTGTAGCAACGACCTATACATACTATACAGTATATATTAACAACCCTGAGAGTCCTTCTGGTTCCTCCTCCCCCCCCCCCCCCGATCCTGGGCTGCTGCTGCTGCCTTCTTTTTCCCATTCCGTCTATCTATCTGCGAGGTATTCGACGAACGGTTGCCACTGCCTGGTGAACCCTTGAGCCGACCCCCTTAGGACGAACTGAATCCGCTCTAGCTTTATAAACCCCGCCATGTCATTTATCCAGGTCTCCACCCCCGGGGGCTTGGCTTCTTTCCACATTAGCAATATCCTGCGCCGGGCTACTAGGGACGCAAAGGCCAAAACATCGGCCTCTCTCGCCTCCTGCACTCCCGGCTCTTGTGCAACCCCAAATATAGCCAACCCCCAGCTAGGTTCGACCCGGACTCCTACTACTTTTGAAAGCACCTTTGTCACCCCCATCCAAAACCTCTGTAGTGCCGGGCATGACCAAAACATATGGGTATGATTCGCTGGGCTTCTCGAGCACCTCGCACACCTATCCTCCACCCCAAAGAATTTACTGAGCCGTGCTCCAGTCATATGTGCCCTGTGGAATACCTTAAACTGAATCAGGCTTAGTCTGGCACACGAGGACGACGAGTTTACCCTGCTTAGGGCATCTGCCCACAGCCCCTCCTCGATCTCCTCCCCCAGCTCTTCTTCCCATTTCCCTTTTAGTTCATCTACCATAGTCTCCCCTTCGTCCCTCATTTCCCTATATATATCTGACACCTTACCATCCCCCACCCATGTCTTTGAGATCACTCTGTCCTGCACCTCTTGTGTCGGGAGCTGCGGGAATTCCCTCACCTGTTGCCTCGCAAAAGCCCTCAGTTGCATATACCTGAATGCATTCCCTTGGGGCAACCCATATTTCTCGGTCAGCGCTCCCAGACTCGCGAACTTCCCATCCACAAATAGATCTTTCAGTTGCGTTATTCCTGCTCTTTGCCACATTCCATATCCCCCATCCATTCCCCCCGGGGCAAACCTATGGTTGTTTCTTATCGGGGACCCCCTCAAGGCTCCAGTCTTTCCCCTATGCCGTCTCCACTGTCCCCAAATCTTCAGTGTAGCCACCACCACCGGGCTTGTGGTGTAGTTCCTCGGTGAGAACGGCAATGGGGCTGTCACCATAGCCTGTAGGCTAGTCCCCCTACAGGACGCCCTCTCTAATCTCTTCCACGCCGCTCCCTCCTCCTCTCCCATCCACTTACTCACCATTGAAATATTAGCGGCCCAATAATACTCACTTCGGCTCGGTAGTGCCAGCCCCCCCCATCCCTGCTACGCTGTAAGAATCCCTTCCTCACTCTCGGGGTCTTCCCGGCCCAGACAAAACCCATGATGCTCTTTTCAATCCTTTTTAAAAAAGCCTTCGTGATCACCACCGGGAGGCACTGAAACACAAAGAGGAATCTCGGGAGGACCACCATCTTAACCGCCTGCACCCTCCCTGCCATTGACAGGGATACCATATCCCATCTCTTGAAATCCTCCTCCATCTGTTCCACCAACCGCGTTAAATTTAACCTGTGCAATGTGCCCCAATTCTTAGCTATCTGGATCCCCAGGTTACGAAAGTCCCTTGTTACCTTCCTCAGCGGTAGGTCCTCTATTTCTCTACTCTGCTCCCCTGGATGCACCACAAACAACTCACTTTTCCCCATGTTCAATTTATACCCTGAAAAATCCCCAAACTCCCCAAGTATCCGCATTATTTCTGGCATCCCCTCCGCTGGGTCCGCCACGTATAGTAGCAAATCGTCCGCATACAAAGATACCCGGTGCTCTTCTCCTCCCCTAAGTACTCCCCTCCACTTCTTGGAACCCCTCAACGCTATCGCCAGGGGCTCAATCGCCAGTGCAAACAATAATGGGGACAGAGGGCATCCCTGCCTTGTCCCTCTATGGAGCCGAAAATATGCAGATCCCCGTCCATTCGTGACCACGCTCGCCACTGGGGCCCTATACAACAGCTGCACCCATCTAACATACCCCTCTCCAAAACCAAATCTCCTCAACACCTCCCACAAATAATCCCACTCCACTCTATCAAATGCTTTCTCGGCATCCATCGCCACTACTATCTCCGTTTCTCCCTCTGGTGGGGCCATCATCATTACCCCTAACAACCTCCGTATATTTGTGTTCAGCTGTCTCCCCTTCACAAACCCAGTTTGGTCCTCGTGGACCACCCCCGGGACACATTCCTCTATTTTCATTGCCATTACCTTGGCCAGGACCTTGGCATCTACATTTAGGAGGGAAATAGGTCTATAGGACCCGCATTGTAGCGGGTCCTTTTCCTTCTTTAAGAGAAGCGATATCGTTGCTTCAGACATAGTCGGGGGCAGTTGTCCCCTTTCCTTTGCCTCATTAAAGGTCCTCGTCAGTACCGGGGCGAGCAAGTCCACATATTTTCTATAGAATTCGACTGGGAATCCATCCGGTCCCGGGGCCTTTCCCGTCTGCATGCTCCTAATTCCTTTCACCACTTATTCTACCTCGATCTGTGCTCCCAGTCCCACCCTTTCCTGCTCTTCCACCTTGGGAAATTCCAGCCGATCCAAGAAGCCCATCATTCTCTCCCTCCCATCCGGGGGTTGAGCTTCATATAATTTTTTATAAAATGTCTTGAACACTCCATTCACTCTCTCCGCTCCCCGCTCCATCTCGCCTTCCTCATCCCTCACTCCCCCTATTTCCCTCGCTGCTCCCCTTTTCCTCAATTGGTGTGCCAGCAACCTGCTCGCCTTCTCCCCATATTCGTACTGTACACCCTGTGCCTTCCTCCATTGTGCCTCTGCAGTGCCTGTAGTCAGCAAGTCAAATTCTACATGTAGCCTTTGCCTTTCCCTGTACAGTCCCTCCTCCGGTGCTTCCGCATATTGTCTGTCCAACCTCAAAAGTTCTTGCAGCAACCGCTCCCGTTCCTTACTCTCCTGCTTCCCTTTATGTGCCCTTATTGATATCAGCTCCCCTCTAACCACCGCCTTCAACGCCTCCCAGACCACTCCCACCTGGACCTCCCCATTATCATTGAGTTCCAAGTACTTTTCAATGCACCCCCTCACCCTGAGACACACCCCCTCATCTGCCATTAGTCCCATGTCCATCCTCCAGGGTGGGCGCCCTCCTGTTTCCTCCCCTATCTCCAAGTCCACCCAGTGTGGAGCGTGATCCGAAATGGCTATAGCCGTATACTCCGTTCCCCTCACCTTCGGGATCAATGCCCTACCCAGCACAAAAAAGTCTATTCGCGAGTAGACTTTATGGACATAGGAGAAAAATGAGAACTCCTTACTCCTAGGTCTGCTAAATCTCCACGGGTCTACACCTCCCATCTGCTCCATAAAATCTTTAAGCACCTTGGCTGCTGCCGGCCTCCTTCCAGTCCTGGACTTCGACCTATCCAGCCCTGGTTCCAACACCGTATTAAAATCTCCCCCCATTATCAGCTTTCCCATCTCTAGGTCCGGAATGCGTCCTAGCATCCGCCTCATAAAATTGGCATCATCCCAGTTCGGGGCATATACGTTTACCAAAACCACCGTCTCCCCCTGTAGTTTGCCACTCACCATCACGTATCTGCCCCCGTTATCCGCCACTATAGTCTTTGCCTCGAACATTACCCGCTTCCCCACTAATATAGCCACCCCCCTGTTTTTCGCATCTAGCCCCGAATGAAACACCTGCCCCACCCATCCTTTGCGTAGCCTAACCTGGTCTATCAGTTTCAGGTGCGTTTCCTGTAACATAACCACATCTGCCTTAAGTTTCTTAAGGTGTGCGAGTACCCGTGCCCTCTTTATCGGCCCGTTCAGCCCTCTCACGTTCCACGTGATCAGCCGAGTTGGGGGGCTTCCTACCCCCCCCCTTGTCGATTAGCCATCACCTTTTTCCAGCTCCTCACCCAGTTCCCACGCAGCTGTATCTCCCCCAGGCGGTGCCCCCCCGCCCATCCTCTCCCATACCAGCTCCCCCCTCTCCCCAGCAGCAGCAACCCAGTAATTCCCCCCTCCCACCCCCCCCGCTAGATCCCCCGCTAGCGTAATTACTCCCCCCATGTTGCTCCCAGAAGTCAGCAAACTCTGGCTGACCTCGGCTTCCCCCCGTGACCTCGGCTCGCACCGTGCGACGCCCCCTCCTTCCTGCTTCTCTATTCCCGCCATGATTATCATAGCGCGGGAACCAAGCCCGCGCTTCTCCCTTGGCCCCGCCCCCAATGGCCAACGCCCCATCTCCTCCACCTCCCCTCCTCCCCCCATCACCACCTGTGGGAGAGAGAAAAGTTACCACATCGCAGGATTAGTACATAAAACCCCTCTTTGCCCCCCACATTCGCCCCACCACTTTGTTCGAACGTTCTTTTTAATAACCCGCTCATTCCAGTTTTTCTTCCACAATAAAAGTCCACGCTTCATCCGCCGTCTCAAAGTCGTGGTGCCTCCCTCGATATGTGACCCACAGTATTGCCGGTTGCAGCATTCCAAATTTTATCTTCTTTTTATGAAGCACCGCCTTGGCCCGATTAAAGCTCGCCCTCCTTCTCGCCACCTCCGCACTCCAGTCTTGATAAACGCGGATCACCGCGTTCTCCCATTTACTGCTCCGAGTTTTCTTCGCCCATCTAAGGACCATTTCTCTATCCTTAAAACGGAGGAATCTCACCACTATGGCTCTGGGAATTTCTCCTGCTCTCGGTCCTCGCGCCATCACTCGGTATGCTCCCTCCACCTCCAACGGTCCTGCCGGGGCCTCCGCTCCCATTAACGAGTGCAGCATCGTGCTCACATATGCCCCGACGTCCGCTCCCTCCACACCTTCAGGAAGACCAAGAATCCTCAGGTTGTTCCTCCTTGCGTTGTTTTCCAGTGCCTCCAACCTTTCCACACATCGTTTCTGATGTGCCTCCTGCGTCTTCGTCTTCACCACCAGGCCCTGTATATCGTCCTCATTCTCGGCTGCCTTTGCCTTCACGACCCGAAGCTCCCGCTCCTGGGTCTTTTGTTCCTCCTTTAGCCCTTCGATCGCCTGTAGTATCGGGGCCAACAGCTTTCTTCATTTCCTTTTTTATCTCTTCCACACAGCATTTCAAGAACTCTTGTTGTTCAGGGCCCCATGTTAAACTGCCTTCCTTGCCGCTGTTCTAAAGGATCCACTGCAATCTGGCCACTCTCTCCTCCTTTTTCCATCCGTATCCAGGGGGGATTCCCTTCTGGTTTACCGCACAGTGTTTTTAGCCGTCAAAATTGCCGTTGGGGCTCCTATCAAGAGCCCAAAAGTCCGTTTCACAGGGAGCTGCCGAAACGTGCGACTCAGCTGGTCATCGCCGCACCCGGAAGTCGCTGTGAGCATCTTTGAGGCTTCACTGTCAATAAGGTATTTTTCACAGCAGCAGTTTTAAAAAGGAGAATGGATACAGCAGACTCTGCTAAAAACTCCAATAACTTAACAAGCTTGAGAACCAATAAAAACGCAACCAGGCACTTAACTGCAGTGGCTTCGCCACCATTATCTCTGGAATTATTTGAGGATCTATCCTCGGTCCTTTCCTATTCCTCATCTACATGTTGCCCTTTGGCAGCGTCAAAAGCACAATGTCAGGTTTCATATGTACAATGATAATACCCAGCTCCACTTCACCACCACTACCTCACCCCCTCTGTCTCTGATCTGTCACACCGTTGTCCTCTTGTCACGGTCTTATTTGCTCCACCATTGTTGGCCATGAGATAAACCGCTGAGACCCTGTAGTATAAGGGTCTGCCACATATACATTTAACATGGGACTGAGTACAGTACCGCCCACACAGTGATGTAGGATAACACATGACCCATACCTAGGGACCAATCTAGTGTTGGGCAGAGCCATTAACAAACAGACATGGAGACAGCTCCTATCTTAAACCCTTTACTGTATATATGTACATCGTTCCATAGGGTAACTAGAATAACTTGAAATAGGTTGGAGAAAGACTTGGAGGGAGGTGTAGTATAAGGGTCCAGCACAAAAACGTGGGACTGAGTGCGGCACCACCCACACAGTAATGTAAGAACAGAGGGACCACACCTAGGGGTCAGTTTAGTGTTGAATAGAGCTATATGTATAAGCAAGCACGGATTCAACTGCTAGCTTGAACCTTTTGCTGTACACATGCATGTAGTTCTTGCGGTTAATAAATACACTCAGTTAACCTGCTTAAGATAAAAAAGACTTCATTAAGACCTAAGGAAGAGTATCCAATACCCTGCAAGAACCCCAAGCTCTGGTATTCCCTCCCTATATCTCTGTCTTTTTACTTTGTTACAAGTGCTCCTTAAACCCAATCACTTTGGCAAAGCTCTTGGCCATCTGTTCCAATATTCCCATGTGTGACTTGTTAATCCAATTTTGCTTGGTGCCAAATCTTGTTGGATAATGATCCTGTGATGAGCCCTTGGGACATGTTACTACATTAAAGGCGCTATATAAATTTAAGTTTTTTTGTAAGATTCAGCTCTCGGCAAATAGTCAATCCAATCAACATTTCCAGAAAAAAAGTTATGCAAAAAAAGAGACCTATTTACTGTTGATTTTATTGCAAATCAAAATGGCAACTGGCGAAAATATGCATGGCTTGGAGTTTATTTTCAATTGGTTCAGTTCAAGTGTAGATTCAATGTTGAACCATAGTCCCAGCAAGGACAAACAGTTCACTCCAACATGTCATATGAAAATATGAAAGTTTCTAACTTTTTATTTGTGACTGTCCATGAGGGAATGTGCTGAATCTTCATTTTGTTTAAAATATCCATGAATCTTGGCGAATCTTTCTCCTTGCCGAGGCAATCATTTTGACTCCTCATTTAAAAGGCAGCGGGTAACTTAAATCATTCCACAGAACTGGGCAGCGGTTGGACAAGTGGTGATGTTATTTTCTGTGTTGCGAGAAGAGGAAATGGTGGATGATCACTTGCGATGTACACCACCTCTGTTCTATTGGGGCTACAACTTCCTTCATTTAGAAACAGTTAACTCTGTGGTTTTGTTACCACACCTGATCTCCACAAGGCATCCCTTCGATTGATTGGTGGGTATCCAACCTTTTCGTGTGAGGGGCCACATTTCAATGTTGTTTCCTTCTCTGAGCCAGTGAGCAAATTTCAGAAAGATAAAGGCATTAGTATTATCTCACTGTTATTAAAACAACAAAACATGTCCATTTTTATGAACAAGCATCAAGCTAGAAAAATTATTTATTAGCTTACTGCCTCCTCACTATGTTGATACATTGATTTATGAGATTTATGCCATTGTAACCGAGGTGGTAGGTGATTCTGAATGACCAGACGCTGCTCAAACATTTGCCCGTCGACACATCCATCAACTTTCATTTACCTTTACATGCACAATCCAGCATTGTGGATTTTTGGAAACAGATCAGAACAACTTTACCTCAAAGCACATACCGAGACTCTGGAATTCCATCCCTAAACTTCTCTGCTTCTTTTAAGATAGCACATCCAAGTGCTAATCAGGAAAAGAAAATGGTCACAGGAACCCAAACAGTGAAAGATTTTAGGTTAAAGACATCAGCTCATAGCTGGAGAGGAACTTGCAGTGGGATGGTCCAGTCGTCATGGTCCATGTAGATACCAATGACATAGGCAGGCCAAGGAAAGAGGTTCTGCATAGTTCCTATGGGGAGCTAGTCACCAAATTAAGAAGTAGAATCTCAAAGGTAATAATCTGGAGTATTCTAGTTCAGAGAAGGTTCACTTAACTGATTTCTGGATGAGGGGTTTATCTTATGAGGAAATGTTGGACAGGTTTGGCCTGTATCCATTGAGTCTTACTGGAACATATAGGATCCTGAGGAGCCTTGACCAGGAGGATGCTGAGAAGATGTTTCCTCTTATGGGAGAGTCATAGAGGTTTACAGCACAGAAAGGCCCGTTGGCCCATCATGCCTGTGTCAGTCAAAAACAACCACCTAACTATTCTAATCCCTTGGAATCGCAAATTCACATCTAAACTCTCCTTAAATGTTATGAGGGTCTCAGCCTCTACCACCGTTTCAGGCAGTGAGTTCCAGCCTCCCACTACCCTCCGGGTGAAAAGGTTTATCCTCATATTCTCTCTAAGCCTCGGCCCCTTCCCTTACTTAGAACACAAATCAAAAACAAGGGGCTGGATTCACTGATTCTGTGGCTTTGTCCGCAGGATCCATCTGGTCTTACAACCAGAAAGTTGGTGCCGCCCCTGCACATATCCTCTGCCTGGTGGGGGACTAGCAGCCGCGCAGCGTAAAGCTCCCGGCTTTACCTGCGGATACGGCCGCAGAATGGCTGGGTCCGTGGTCGCGCATGCGCACGGCGGGGGCCTGTGGCAGCCACACCGTGCAACATGGCGCTGGCCGCGCACGGACCTGGCCTGCCAAAAACTGACCCCCTGTAACCAGCCTCGCCACCCCCACCCGTCCTCATGCGCCCGCCGAAGCCACTCCTGCCAGTGGAATGCCCCCCTCCCCCCCCGACTGTGGCGGCATTGGACACAGCCCGCAGCCGCCACACGAGGTCCCCGAATGTTGTGAGGACACGCGCCCCACACCGTTGGGGATTCGGCCCATCGGGGGTGGAGCATTGGGGCAGGGCCTCAAGTGACGTCCTGAGGCCGCCCATATGGCTTGCGGCGTACTCCCCGAGTATAACGTTTTTGAGGGGTGGAGCATCGCGAAAACGGCATTGCCCCCGATTCCAGCGTAAATGTGGATCCTCCGTCCGATCGGCAAACGCGATTTCGGTGTCGGCAATCGGAAATTCACATTTCACACAGAGATGAGGAGAATTTTTTTCCCTCAGAGGGTCATGAGTCTGTGGAACTCCCAGGAAGTGGCAGCTGCAGGGTTATTGAATATTTATATGGCCGAGGTAGATAGATTCTTTACAGAAAAGAGAATTGGCGGTAGGCAGGATAGCGACATCGAACCTTTAATCAGATCAGCCATGATCTTATGAAATCACAGGCAGGCTCGAGGGGCTGAATGGCCCACTCCTAATTTGTAGGTCAGTATATATTCCCAAGACAGTCCAGAAATGCTCAAAGGTAAAGGCACTGCAACACACGGAGCCAACCCAAGTAGATCAGGATTCCATATTCAAGTGCTGACTGGGCGATCTGAGCAGGCGAGCTGTGATCAGCCTAGTTACTCCTGACTTAGTGAAGTGAAAGAATAAATCACTCTGCTCGTGATTGCTGTTCAGTGACCCTTGCTGGAAAGTGCATGGTGGAGGATTCGATTGGACCTCCCTGTGAGACTCTCGATGGAATCATTATCTGCCAATGCACGGCATCATAGAGAATAGCAAACATGGGAGAGAACCAGCCGGTGATTGGAGGAGCAGCTCCATGCAGAATCTGGCACTCCCAATTATGTGTCTACTTTGAACACTAGTTTGGTGGGGGGGGGGGTGGTGCAGATAAAAAACCCTTGGCGGGCCCGTCTCTGCACCACCGGCTGTATGCTGGACAACCCTGCCTTAAATAGTTGAAAGGTAGGAGAGAAAGCGTGTCCATATTCATCACCTTCAGCAACTTCAGCGATTGTATCACCCCAAATTGAATGCTGTGACCTTGTTTGGCAGGCTACAGATTGTGCTCATTGCTCATCTCTTATTCCTCAACTCGATCGAATCCAAAGCCTTGCAGGCCAGAAGTCTCGATAAGATTGCTTTTTCCATCTTTCCTCGACAACATCAAAAAGATGTACACAAGCTGTCAATCTGTAACAAGATGATGCAGCTGGCAGCATCACACTGGCTGTTTGTGCTAAAATGTATGTGCCAAAAATACAAGAGCTACTGGAGCTGCTTAAGAATATATAAGAACCTGAGAAATAGGAACCAGAGTGGGCCATTTGAACCCTTGATCATGGCTGAACTGGATTATGGCCTTACCTCTCATTTCCTGCTCGCTCTTTAACCCTTGTCAATTAAAAATCAGTCTAATTCAGCCTTGACTATACTCAGTGACCCAGCCGCCACTGTTGGAAGGGATTTTAAAGACTGATAACCCTTTCAGAGAATACATTTCTTCTGCACAAATATCAAAATGTTATTTCATATAGTATGTCTGCTAACTGGGTAACCTTCTCTTAAACAATACATTGTTCAAAGTATAAAGTCTCAGGTCTGTCTGACATAAAGGTTCCTCTATGAGCTATCTGTAACTGAACCACATCAGAAGGTATAAAAGTTAAGACTTAGCCACAAACAAAAAAACAAAAAGACAAAACAAAAATGACTAACTACAGACTCTAAACTCTGGAATTCCCTCCTCAATCCTCTCATCTCTACCACTCTTTCCTCCTTTCAGATGCTCTTTAAAACCTACCATCTGCCCTTATATCACTATATATTCGACGTGGTATCAAATGTTTAAATATTTATAACACTGATGTGAAGCTCCTTGGGACGTTTAATTACATGAAATACTTTATGTATATGTTGTTGTTCTTCTTCTGCAGGTCTCACCAGTCGCATATTTAGTTGGCTACTATCCTATCCCAGCAATCAATTTTATGTCAAAAAGATCTCCTTGAAGAGACGGAAAACCCTTGATGCCCTCAAAATTTGCAGATCATCAGCCTTTCTCAGGAAACCTGACTGTATTTGTTGCTGGTGTTCACATATCATAGAATAGTGATCCTCCCTTTGTCAGTTCATGATGTCCATGTGTCTTATCAACAATGCCTCTGTCGTCAGCAACAATAAAAGTACCTGGTGACAACTAATGCAGTTGGTTGATCCGGAAGCAGTACAGTAAGGAAAATTTGTGATTTAAAACTATGTGGAATATATAATTGTTTTAAAGAATGTTTACATGATGCAAAAAGGGATCAAATGTAATTTTCTTGAACAATAGGAAATACTGGTCCATGTGAACTGGCAACACTTGACCTAGAAGCAGTACCCACAGGAAGGAAATTGACATACGAAAGTCATGTGGCCAGCAACCACAAAGGTGAGCTGGAGGTAGAAGGCGATCAGCACACAAGAATGCTGACACAAATATGCATTGCAGCAGAACCCAGTTATCAAACTGCTGGTGAGTTTAGCAGAAAGCCAAGCAAAACAAATTAGTTTTCTATTCAACAGTAAGAAGAAATTATAATTCCAGGAGTTCTTGTGGAAACAATGAGCGAGCTAAATGGCACTGACTTCTAAAAACAGTGTGAATAGCTCATGTATGTAAAAGAGCTGAGAGTTTGTATCAGTGGACTAACCATGGACTGAATCGGAGAGTCACATTGGGAAGTCACTCAAGGAAGGTTGGTGTTTTAATTAATGTCTTCCCCACGGGATCACAACACAGTAAATATTTAGGGTAGTGGGAGTATCAGCTAGCTATTGCTTTGGGAAGAAGGCATTCGGCACGCTTGGTTTCATTGGTCAGAACATTGAATACAGGAGTTGGTTGGTCGGTTGGAAAGGAACTCTGGAAAATTACACCATCAGGACTGATGAGCACCAAGTGTTGGAGAATTCATAGACATGTACCTTGTCTGTATTAACTGTATCCAGGGACCTTGGATGGAATACCACTGGCAGTGAACACAACTCAAGGGCCAAACCAATTGAGCGGGGAAGTGAGAATTCCTACGTACCAGATGCTGAGTTGGAGAGACTGAGATTGCACGTGGTGCCATATTTGTGTGGGGTATATGACAGTACTTGAGGCTGTGTACGGCATATTTATGTTGTATCAGTTATTTGCACTGAAAATTTCCTTTTCATTTGAAGTATCATTTGTTTGTAAACTCATTTGTAATTTGCGTTAATTCTGATGCATGTTAAAGCAAAAGGTATAAAGTGTAGAATCTTGTTGGTAATTTCTTCAATTGGGAAGTCACTCAAGGAAGGTTGGTGTTTTAATTAATGTCTTCCCCACGGGATCACAACACAGTAAATATTTAGGGTAGTGGAAGTATCAGCTAGATATTACTTTGGGAAGAAGGCATTTGGCATGCTTGGTTTCATTGGTCAGAACATTGAATACAGGAGTTGGAAAGTCTTGGTGAAATTATACAAGACATGGTTTGAGTTATAAGGAGAGGCTGGATAGACTGGGGCTTTTTTCCCTGGAACGTAGGAGGCTTAGGAGTGATCTTATAGAGGTCTATAAAATAATGAGGGGCATAGATAAGGTAGGTAGTCAACATCTTTTCCCAAAGGTAGGGGAGTCTAAAACTAGAGGGCATAGGTTTAAGGTGAGAGGGGAGAGATACAAAAGGATCCAGAGGGACAATTTTTTCACACAGAGGGTGGCGAGTGTCTGGAACGAGCTGCCTGAGGTAATAGTAGAGGCGGGTACAATTTTGTCTTTTAAAAAGCATTTAGTCAGTGATATGGGTAAGGTGGGTGTAAAGGGATATGGGCCAAATGCAGGCAATTGGGACTGTGACATTACAGAAATGTTCCGTATGTCAGGAGTTAATGTCATGTTACAATTAGCCAGTAGATGGAGCTAGAGGCAGTCCTATAAAAGGCACTGACTCTTACGCTTCTGGGAGAGAGTGGAGTAGAGGAGAGGAGACTGGAGTAAGGTGTATAGGAGGTTAGAGAGGATAGAATACAGTTACAGTTAGAATATACAGATAGTGTTAGTTGAGTGTAGTTTAATATAATCTATTGTTTACTACAGGAATAAGTGTTAGACTTTATTCAAATAGTGTAAATAAAATTAGCTTTGTTGATGAACTTAGCTTCAAGTGTCTTTGTGAACATTACACATTCTATCCTGACAACAGAATCACAACGAACACCACAGGGACTAGCTTAGTGGTAAAAACTGGGTGGCATGGATAAGTTGGGCTGGAGGGCCTGTTTCCATGCTGTAAACTTCCATGACTCTATGACTGAAAGTCAGATTCTAGGAGCTGAGACAGGTCAGTGACCACATCCCTATCCAAGTACAGCTTCTGTGCACACTTCCTTGCTAAAGTCCATGTAGTTGGGTTATCGGTGGCATTGTTGATACATTGATTAGCAACAAATTTTGAAATATTCTGTCCAATGCCACCAATTCTTCTGCGACGTGGCTATTCTCCTTCTTAGAAAATAATTGGCATGGAGAGACTTGATGCTGCACCCTTGCTGCAGAGATTACTGGAAGATATCCATAATGGTTTCACTAAGCAATTCAGTTCCCACAGATGCTTCAATGCTAGTTTTGGGAGAAAATTATTGTAATGTGGAGATGAAGTAATTCTGTACAATTCACATTAATTTCTGCTTTGCAAAGAAGCAAAAAATATGAACTAACGATTGCTCTGTTAATGCTAACTCACAAAATACTAACATCTTAGTACACAATTATATAACTTGCACATGCTGAGATAATTATAAACTCCATAATTATCCAGGTAAACATCATGCTTCCACGTTTTTTGATAAACACATTGGGTGTGTTGGGAGGGTGTGGGGTAACTGAACAAAATGAAGAGGTTTCCAAGTTTCGCCAACACTGAGTTTGTCTTACTTTGTACTTGGCCGATTAGCATTCGAGAACCTGTCTTGGTTTATGCAGAGTGCTGTCTTAAACTTAGTGTACAATGAAAAACACACAAAGTGAACAATGTAATGCCCCAATGCATTGTGGGCAACAATAAAATGAACCTTTGTACTTAAAAGCTCTCCAATTTCCTGTCTACATTCAAACACTGACAAAGAGGAGCCGGAGCACTAAGGGAATGCTTTCCACAGGAAGTGCAGCTCTGCTTATTAACCAGATAATTCCCATTTCTTCAGTAATAAGTAAATGGTGGCAACACTAATTGCTGCTGAAACAAAGCGTTTAATTGGTCACACGATGGGAGCTTGGAGTCTTTATTAAGAATGTGTTGACGTATTGAAAACAGATTGCATTCAATGTTGTTGAAACTAATTAAAATGACTGAAATGTGGAGATGAGATGAGATCAGTGATTGTCCACTGGAGATATTTCCCCCTTCTCACCCCCCTCCCCCATGGTTTTCAACTTTATAATCCCCTAACCTTGGACAACAACCTCTATCTCCCTCCGTAGATACACAAACAGGATTGTTCTGTTATGTCTATGCTTGTTCTTGCCCCTTGTGGCTTATTTCTTCCTTTTTGTTTCCTCTCTCTTTGTCCAGCCTCTTCTAAGTTAGAAGTACAATTGTTGCAATTCCTAGTTAACCAGTTTCCAGACCGTACTGTCTCCTTTTCACCAGGGGTATCCAATCCCTCTATGCCACCCAGCCACACCGGGATTTGTCCAAAGACCTTCCACTTCTTCCTTGAGCAGAGGCCTAATTAGTCCTATCCACCTCCACTAAAGGGAAACATTGGGCTGAGATTTCCACCAGGCATCAGAAACCCTGTATCTTATGAGTGCCCTGGACTTCCGGTTGCAGCTATGCAGAGCTAAGTTGCACGCTCGGCAACTCCTGCTTGAAACGGACTTTCTATTGACAAGCTGCTGGACACCCAGACGGCCCAGGGGGTGGCGATCCGCGAGGTCCGACAAAAGATCTCTGATAACGAGGACGCGATCTTAGGCCTGGCGGTAAAGGTGGAGGCGCACGAGGCGCTCCACAAGAAATGGCAGGAGCGGTTCGAGGAGATGGAGAACCGGTCGAGGCGGAAGATTCTGTGGATCCTGGGCCTCCCGGAGGGGCTGGAGGGGTCGGACGTAGGGGCCTATGTGGTCACCATGTTAAACTCGCTGATGGGAGCGCGGTCCTTCCAGGGGCCCCTGGAGCCGGAAGGGGCCCATAGAGTGCTGGTGAGGAGGCCCAAGGCTAAGGAGCCGCCGTGGGCGGTGCTGGTGCGGTTTCATCAGTTCGCTGATTGGGAGTGTGTACTCAGGTGGGCCAAGAAAGAGAGGAGCAGCAGGTGGGAGAACATGGAGGTCCGAATATATCAGGACTGGAGCGCGGAGGTGGTGAAGAAGAGGGCCTGGTACAACCGGGTGAAGGCGGTGCTGCACAGGAAGGGGGTGAAGTTTGGAATGCTGCAGCTGGCGCGACTGTGGGTCACCTACAAGGACCGGCACCATTATTTTGAGTCCCCGGTGGAGGCGAGGGCCTTTGTTCAGGCCGAGAAGCTGGACACAAACTGAGGGTCGGGATGGGGGGGTCGGGCGTGGGGATAGTCAGGGATTGTGGTTGCTGTGTTACATTTTGAGAGTTTTTTTTTTTCTTCTTGTTTCTTTTTGATTCGGTGTGGGTGGTTCGGGTGGGTTGGGCACTGTTTTGGTTGGGTTTGTCGGGTGAGCTCTTGGAGGGGGGCAAGTAAACGGAATAGGGGGTGGATGGTTGGTAGGGGGGATGGGGCCCCACGGGGGAGGGGGAGGCCCGAGTCGGGGGTGAGGGGACTGGGCCTGTAAAAGGAGCTGCGCCAGAGGAGGCGGGGTCGGGCAAGTGGACAGCGCGGGCTTTTCCCGCACTGAAGGCTGGAGGGGGCGGGACCGGGGCGGGGAAGCGTGTTTTTTTTCCCGTGCTTGGGATGGAAGGGGGAGGCGGAGAGTCTGCTGGTGGGTAATGGAGGGGGCGGGGAAGTCCCACAATGGGAGGAGTCGAAGGAGAGGCAGGAGTGGCCAGGGTCAGCAGGAGTCAGCTGACTTGCAGGAGTGCAATGCATCCGTCTAAGACGGATAGGAGGCCGGCAGCGGCTAAAATGCTGGGGGAGTTTATGGACCAGATGGGAGGGGTGGACCCTTGGAGATTTGCAAGGCTGGGGGCGAGGGAATTTTCATTCTTCTCGCACGTTCATAAGGCCTATTCCCGGATCGACTTTTTTGTTATGGGCGCTGGTAGCGAGAGTAGAGGATACCGAGTACTCGGCGATAGCCATTTCGGATCACGCCCCGCATTGGGTAGACCTTGAGCTGGGGCAGGAGAGGGACCAGCGCCCGTTGGAGGTGGGGCTGTTGGCAGACGAGGAAGTGAGCGAGCAGGTCCGAGGAAGCATTGAGAGATACCTGGAGGCCAACGATAACGGGGAGGTCCAAGTGGGGATGGTCTGGGAGGAGCTGAAGGCAGTGGTTAGGGGAGAGCTGATCTCCATTAGGGCCCACAAGGAGAGGAGAGAGCAGAGGGAGAGGGAGAGGCTGGTGGGGGAGATGGTGAGGGTAGACAGGAGGTACGCGGAGGTGCCGGAGGAGGGACTGTTGAGGGAGGGGTGTAGCCTCCAGTCCGAATTCGACCTGTTGACCACCAGGAAGACGGAGGAGCAATGGAGAAAGGCCCAGGGGGCGATTTATGAATATGGGGAAAATTCAAGTCGGATGCTGGCGCATCAGCTTCAGAAGCGGGATGCAGCAGGGAGATCAGGGGTGTTAAGGATAGGGGAGGGTGTGTGGTGCGGAGTGGGGTTGGCAACAATGGGGTCTTCAGAGACTTTTATGAGGTACTGTATCGGTCCGAGCCCTCTCTGGAGGAAGGAGGGATGAGCCGCTTTCTGGACTAATTGAGGTTCCCGAAGGTGGAGGAGGGACTGTTGGCGGGATTGGGGGCCCCGATTGGGCTGGAGGAGCTGGCCAAAGGGATAGGGAGCATGCAGGCAGGGAAGGCACCAGGGCCGGTCGGTTTCCCGGTCGAATTCTACAAATAATATGTTGACCCCTTGGGCCCGTTGCTGGTTGGGACCTTCAATGAGGCAAGGGAGGGGGGGGCCTTGCCCCCGATGATGTCCCGGGCACTGATCTCCTTGATCCTGAAGCGGGCCAAGGATCCTCTGCAGTGTGGGTCTTACAGGCCGATTTCGTTGTTAAATGTAGATGCCAAGGTGCTGGCGAAGGTCTTAGCCATGAGAATTGAGGATTGGGTGCCGCAGATCATCCATGAAGACCAGACGTGATTCGTGAAAGGGAGGCAGTTGAACGCGAATGTGCGGAGGTTCCTGAACGTTATTATGATGCCGGCGAGGGAGGGGGAGGCGGAGATAGTGGTACCGATGGACACTGAGAAGGCCTTCGATAGGGTAGAGTGGGGGTACTTGTGGAAGGTGCTGAAGAGGTTCGGGTTTGGGGAGGGTTTCGTCAGGTGGGTTAGGCTGTTGTACGAGGTCCCGATGGCAAGTGTGGCCACGAACAAGAGGAGGTCCGAGTACTTTCGGTTCCATCAAGGGACGAGGCAGGGGTGTCCCCTGACCCCCCTGCTCTTCGCACTGGCGATTGAACCCCTGGCTATGGCACTGAGGGAGTTGAGGAACTGGAGGGGGTTGGTGCGGGGTGGGGAGGAGCATAGGGTGTCGCTCTATGCGGATGACTTGCTGCTATATGTGGCGGACCTGGTGGGGGGAATGCCGGAGGTAATGAGGATCCTCAGGGAGTTCGGGGATTTTTCAGGGTACAAGTTCAACACGGGGAAGGGCGAGATGTTCGTGGTTCACCCAGGGGACCAGGAGAGGGGGATTGGCGAGCTCCCACTAAAAAGGGTGGAGAGGAGCTTCAGGTATTTGGGGGTCCAGGTGGCCAGGAGCTGGGGGGCCCTGCATAGACTTAATTTCACGAGGCTGGTGGAGCAAATGGAGGAGGAGTTTAAGAGGTGGGACGCGTTGCCGCTTTCCGTGGTGGGTAGGGTGCAGTCAGTCAAGGTGACGGTGCTCCCAAGGGTTTTGTTCATGTTCCAGTGCCTCCCCATTCTTATCCCGAAGGCCTTCTTTAGGCAGGTCAACAGGAGCATAATGGGGTTTGTGTGGGAGCAAGGGACTCCGAGGGTGAGAAGAGTATTCCTGGAGCGGAATAGGGATGGGGGGGGGGCTGGTGCTGCCCAACCTCTGTGGGTACTACTGGGCCGCTAAAGCGGCGATGGTGCGCAAGTGGGGGATGGAGGGGGAGGGGGCTGCATGGAAAAGGCTGGAGACGGCGTCTTGTGTGGGTACGAGTCTGGAGGCGCTGACAACAGCGCCGCTGCCACTCCCTCCAATGAGGTATACCACGAGCCCGGTGGTGGTGGCTACCCTCAAAATCTGGGGGCAATGGAGGCAGCACAGGGGGAAGTGGGGGCCTCGGTGTGGACCCCGATACGGGGGAACCACCGGTTTGTCCCAGGGAAAATAGATGGAAGGTTTTCGGGGTGGCACAGATCAGGGATAAGAAGGTTGGGGACCTGTTTGTGGATGGGAAGTTCGCGAGCCTGGGTGAGCTGGAGGAGAAGTACGGGCTCCCCCCGGGAAACACCTTTAGGTATCTACAGGTAAGGGCGTTTGCCAGGCAGCAAGTGGTGGAATTCCCGCTGCTGCTGCCATGCACGGTACAGGACAGGGTACTCTCGGAGGTGTGGGTTGGAGAGGGGAAGATCTCAGCAACATACCAGGTAATGTAGGAGGAGGAAGAGGCCTTGGTGTTGGAGGTAAAAGGTAAGTGGGAGGAGGAGTTGGGAGAGGAAATTGAGGAAGGGATGGGGGCAGATGCCCTGGGGAGGGTGAACTCTTCCTCATCGTGTGCGAGGCTCAGCCTCATACAGTTTAAGGTGCTGCACAGGGCACACATGACCGGGACAAGGATGAGCCGGTTTTTTGGGGGTGAGGACAGGTGTGTTAGGTGCTCAGGGAGCCCAGCAAACCACAGCCATGTGTTCTGGGCATGCCCAGCGCTGGAGGAATTTTGGAGGGGCGTAGCGAGGACGGTGTCGAGGGTGGTAGGATCCAGGGTCAAACCGGGCTGGGGGCTCGCAACATTTGGGGTTGCAGGGGAGCCGGGAGTGCAGGAGGCGAAAGAGGCCGGTATTCTGGCATTTGCGTCCCTGGTAGCCTGGCGAAGGATTCTTCTTCAGTGGAGGGATGCGCGGCCCCCAAGTGTGGAATCCTGGATCAATGATATGGCGGGGTTTATTAAATTGGAGAGAGTGAAATTTGCCTTAAGAGTATCGGTGCAAGGGTTTTTCAGGCGGTGGCAACTGTTCTTGGACTTCGTGGCAGACGGTAGACAATGGGCAGCAGCAGCAACCCGGGGGGGGTTCTATTTTATTTTTGTTTGTCTATACTGGGGGATCTGAGGGGGTGTATATATTTGCTATGTTTGCTATGTGTTAATTCGGGGTGTTAATTTATTATTTATGTATAGGGGGAGGGAGGTACGGGGTTGTTTTGTTTGGTTTTGTACTTAATTCTATTGTGTTCCTTTTAGATTTTGTTATATTTTGTGAAAACTTTAATAAAAATTATTTTCAAAAAAGAAAATGAGTGCCCTGACCCCACGCATGTTATTAAGGTGCCCATGGGCTCAACCTTGCAAGCAGTAGTCTCCACATTCACTGTCCTATTAACGACAATTGATAATGAAACATATTACCACGTAAAGTGGTTGAGAAAGCGTAGGTGTCTTTAAGGGGAATTAGAGCAGTATGTGAGGGAGAAATATAAAGTAGATATACAGATAGGCTTCGGTGAAATGGGTGGGAGAAGAGCCATGGGGAGAATGAGCCTCCACCTTTTTTTTCTGATACTTCCCTCCCATGTTACAAAAATCGCATGGAGACTCTTGTAATACAAGGATTTCTTTTATCTCTTTAAAAATTAGTTATGCAGGTAAACATATATTATCATTTTTGCCTTACTGATTAATGAGAAACCTATTGCTGGTGCTAAGCAACAATCTTGTCACGACGTGAAGGTACCCTTGACAATCACATGAGCACATCATGATCAATCTTGACCAGCTTCTTTGTTTTCATCAATGTCAATGCTGAAAATCCAACTTTGCATATATAGGTTACGCCGACACGGCCAGTGTTGAAGAAATGATTAGCACTGCTGCCTCCCAGCGCCAGAGACATAGGCTCAGTTCCAGCCTTAGGTGTCCCTCTGTGTGGAAGTTGTATGTTCTCCCCTTGTCTGCGTGAGTTTCCTCCGGGTGCTCCAGTTTCCTCTCACAGTCAAAAGATGTGTAGGTTAGGTGGATTGGCAATCCTAAAATTGCCCCTTAGTGTCCAAAGGTATGCAGGTTAGGTAGGGTTACGGGGATAGGACAGGGGAGTGGGCCTAGATAGGGTGCTCTTTCAGAGGGGCGGTGCAGACTCAATGGGACGAATGGCTTCCTTCTGCACTGTATGGATTCTATGGATAGGGTGCTGTATTCAGTCGCAACATAGCCCAATATGATCTGGTCTTGTGTGCATCCCTACATGTACCCTTTTTAACAGGGGCCCACTGGGCTGCGATCACAACACTCAATTTGTTATACCATCGCAGCAGAACCGCTTTGTTTTTGGGTTTTAAAAAATATATTTTTATTCGATTTCTAACATTTTAACATTTTAAGCACACATTCCAACAAAGCAAAACAAAAAAATAAACACCCTGACCCCCCCTCCACCCCGACACCCCAATAACTCACTCCCCTCTCCAAGCCCCCAGCAGCTGACAGTAACCAACTCCTTAAAATGTAATATAAACAAATCCCATCTCTTGTGGAACACCTCACTCGCACCCCTCAAAATAACCTTGACCTTCTCCAAATACATGAACTCCATCAAATCCCCCCGCCACGCTGAGGTACAGGGCAGAGAAGCAGACCTCTGTCCCAGCAACACCTGCCTGCGAACAATCAGCGAGGTGAAGGCTAAAACACCTGCCCCCGCACCAGTCTGCAGCTCCAGCAAGTCTGATACCCCAAATATGTCCCTCTGGGGACTGAGCTCCATATCCACGTGCACGATTTCCGACATGGTGCTAAAAGACAATCTCCAATGCTCTCCAATTTCGGGTAGGACCCGTCCCATATCACTCGCAAATGTCTTCCACCCCTTTAAACAATCGTCTCATCCTCGTCTTTGTCAGGTGTGCCCTATGCACCACCTTTAGCTGCATCAGCCCAGCCTCACTCATGAGGTTGAGGCGTTCACCATCAGCAGCATCTCACACCACAACCCCTCCTCCAGCATACAGCTCAACTCCTCCTCCCCAGCTCCTCCTCCCACTTGGCCTTGACCCTCTCCAATAACATTCTATCCTCCTCCAACATCCTTCCGTAAATCACCGAGATGAACCCCCCCCAGCCCTATCACTGTCAAAACACCATCAGCATCACAGGAAAAGTCAAAAGAACCTTCTTTGCAAAGGCCAACATCTGCATATACCGAAGGCCTCCCGTTGCGGAATCCCAACCTCCTCCACCTGCCGGGTCGGAGAATCCCCGGGGAACGGCGTGAATTCCACCCGGCAATTCTCCGGGCCCCGGTGGGCCGAGTGCCCGTCAGTTCCTGGCCAGTCCCGCCGGCGTGAAATGGACATGGTCCCACATGGCGGGACCTGGCATGTAGGCCGTCTAGTGGAGTCATTGGGGGGGCGTGGGAGGATCCGGCCCCGGGGGGGCCCCCTACGGTGGTCTGGCCTGCGACCGGGGCTCAGCGATCTGCGGGTGGGCCTGTACCTTGGGGGCACTCCTTCCTTCTGCAGCGGCCTCTGTAGGGCTCCGCTATGGCCGGCGTGGAGAATAACCCCCCCTGTGCATGCGCAGGAGCACACGTGGCCTGTCTGCACATGCGCGTAACCACGCCGGTGGTTCTGCGCATGCGCCAACTCGTGCCAGCCCTTCGGCTCCGGTTGGCATGGTGCCAACCCCTCCGGCGCCGGCCTAGCCCCCAGAAGTGCGGAAGATTCTGCAACTTCCGGTTTGCCCGATGCCGGAGTGGTTCACGCCATTCTTGCCGGCGGCGTCGGGCCATCCCACCAATTGCGGGAGAATCCCGCCAAAGGTTCCCTCAGATCGGCATCAACCTTGACCCCCCCCCCAACTTAAAGTGCTGCTGAAATTGCCTCCATAACATCAGCTTGGCCACCATCACCGGATTCCCCAATTACTTCCCTGGGAAGAACGGGAGTGCCGCCAATGCCAGCACCCGCAAACCCGACATCTTACAAGAGCCTGCCACCATCTTCACTCACAAAGGGCGGGATTCTCTCAGCACCGAGCCGGGCTGGATAATCCCCTCGATCGGGCCACGTGACGCCGACGCGTGATTCTCTACAGAGCGGAGAATTGGCGCCATTGGCACCGGCGTGTTTGGCGCGGCGCCGGTCACGGGCCGCTCGACATGGCCGGTCCGCCGATTCTCGGCCTGGGGTGGGCTGAGCGGCCGCAGTTAAAACGCTGAGTCCCACCGGCGCCGTCCACACCTGATCTCAGCTGGCGGGAACTCTGCGTGCAAGGGTCGGGTTGCAGCCTGTGGGGGGGGAAGGTAGGGGGGCTCTGACCCTGGGGGGGGCCTCCGATGCGGCCTGGCCCACGATCGGGGCCCACTGATCGGCGAGCCGGCCTCTCTGTCCCCCGGCCTCTTTTCCTACGCGCCGCCCCCGTTAGCCCTGCGCCATGTTGCGTCGGGGCCGGCGCGTTGAAGGAGGCCACCGCGCATGTGCGTGTTGGCGCCGGCGCCATTACGCATGTGCGGATCCCGCGGCGCCCAGTTCGCGCTGGGATCAGCAGCTGGAGCGGCGTGAACCGCTCCAGCGCCGTGCTGGCCCCCTGTAGGCGCCAGAATTACTCCTGGCAGCGGCCCGTTCACGCCGTCGTAAAACGCGATGGCATTTACCATGGCGTGGACACTCTGCCGCGGGATGGGAGAATCCCGCCCAACGTCTCCAGCTCCTTACCCCAACCTTGTGCCTTTTTGGCATTCGCCACCCAATAATAATACAACAGATTTGGAAGGGCCAGACCCCCTGAATGCCACCCTCTCTGAAGCACTGTCTTCTTAATCCTTGCTACCTTATCTTCGCAAACAAACAACAAAATCACTCCCATGAAAAAACGTTTTCAGCAAAAAGACTGGTAGGCACTGAAATAAGAATGAAAACTGTGGCAAAATATTCCTTTTTACCGTCTGCACCCGGCCTGCCAATGATTGTGGCTGGCTGTCCCACCTCAGTAAATCTGCCTTGAACCTACTCACCAAGCTGGTGAAATTCACGAAGCCGGGCCCAATCCCGAGCCACCTGCACTTCCAGGTACCTAAAGTGGGCAGTCGTTATCCAAAATGGCAACCCACTCAGACTGGCTCCTGCCCTTGGAGAAGACACCAGAAAACATTCACTCTTTCCCAGATTCAATTTATAATCTGAAAAGGTCCTGGATCTCCTGAGCAGCCCCATTAGATCCCTCACCGTAGTACCCGGCTTGGAAATGCACAACAACAAATCACCAGCGTACAAAGATGCCTATGCTCCAACACCCCTCCTCGCTATCCCCTTCCACTTATCCAAGCACCTCAGCGCAATGGCCAAGGGCTCTATCACCAGTACAAACTGGAGGGGGGTCATGGGGCACCCCTGAAACGTTCCCTATGTAATTGAAAGTACCCCAAATTCCACTTGTTCATGCGCGCACTCGCCTTTGGTTCCCTATATAACAATTTGACCCACGCCACAAACCTAGGCCCGATCCCAAACCTCTCCAACACCGCAAACAACTCTACATGGTCAAATGCCTTCTCCGCGTCCAGAGCCACCACCACCTCCGGCTACCTCCCCTCTGATGGGGAGAGCACCACATTTAGCAAACGCTGCACATTCAAAGACAACAGCCGACCCTTTACAAACCCCGTCTGATCCTCCCCAACCACCCACGGAAGGCACTCTTCCAACCTAACAGCCAACACCTGTCATGATATCCACATCAGCATATCATGGTGCAATCACACACACTGATGGACAGGCAGTTGGACCAACCAGCACACACACAACATCGCAGCCAATCACCAGTGAGGGCACACGCACTATAAAACAGGGAACACCACAGTTCCCACTCATTCTACCAGGAGATAGCTCAGAGCACAGAGCTCACAGTGTGCCACTCAGACATAGACCATGTGCTGAGTGCCTCACTAAGATAGTGATAGGGCTGGGTCCACAGGTTAGCTGGAGAAGCACGTACCCAAGCCAGCAGCTAGTTGTTACCGTTGTTTAGACAATAAAACAGAGTTGTACCATCTACAGCCGTGTTGGATCATTTGTGCATCAGAACACCCAACACGACAACACCTTGGTCAGGATCTTGGCATCCACATTTAGCAGAGATATTGGACTATATGACCCACATTCCATGGGGTCCTTATCCTTATTTAACAACAATGAGATGGATGCCTGTCTCATTGCCTCCAGGATACCCCCTGAACCACAGCATTCTTCAAACATTTACACCAACAATGTCACCAGCACATCCATAAACTTTTTATAAAACTCCACCGTGAACCCATCCGGCCCTGGTGCCTTGCCCGTTTGCATCTTCCTAGTCGCCGCCCGACCTCCTACATCTCTACCAGCTCTTCCAGCCCTGCTCTCTCTTCCTCTCCTACCCTAGGACACTCTAACTGCCCCCAAACAATCCCTCATTAACAACTCGCCCCCTGGTGGCTCCGACCTACACAACCTTTTAAAAAACTTCTCAAATGCTTTGTTCACCTGCTCCAGAGCCACCACCAATTCACTTGCCCCATCCTGGACACGAACAATCTCTTGTGCAGCCGGTTGCAGGTGAAGCTGGCCCACCAGCAAATGACTGACCTCCATATTCATACTACCTGTTATATACTATCCCCTGTGCCCACCTTAACTGCCGAACCACCTTCCCTGTGGACACGAGGTCAAACCATACCTGCCTTCCTTCCTCCTCACCTGGAGTTCCAGAGTAGGAGCCTCCGCATACTTCCCATCCACCTCCAAAATTTCATCCACCAGCCACTATCGCTCCTCTCTGACCTCCCTGACACCTGAGCCTTAAACGGATGATCTCGCCCCTCATTACCGCCTTCAGCGCCTCCCAGACCACTGACAACGAGATCTCCCCATTCCTGTTAAACCCCACTTAGTCATCAATTACCTTCCCGAGCTTCACACAAAAATGTGAATCTTCCAGCAGCTGCACATCCGACCTCCACACTGTCCTCTGTGTTCGCACCTTCTCCAGGGCAACATCCACGAAATGCGGAGCAAGGGCCAAAATAACAATCGCGAATATTCCGCTTTCCTTGCCCCCCGACAACGACTTCCACGTAGTGATGACATCGTACCCATTTGGGGAGGTTGTTCTGAAAGACACTTCCTCCTGCCGGAGATCGATAGGTCTTGATTCTGTAATCTGTGACCCGTTGACAGGACTTTCCACTTACAACTGGAATAGTTTTGGTGGGCCCTTGAAATCTTCCCATGGACCTCAATGGGGCTGTGAACCCATGGTTGAAGCTTCTGTTGTGCAAGAAGGTGTGGCTGAAATGGCCTTTTCAGGTATAATATAATTCTATGTAATTTGGCCAATAGTTCATATTTTAATATAAATTTAGAGTACCCAATTCTTTTTTTCCCCCAATTAAGGAGCAATTTAGCGTGGTCAATCCACCTACCCTGCACATTATTGGGTTGTGGGGGTGAGACCCATGCAGCCACAGGGAGAATGTGCAAACTCCACACGGTAAGTGACCCAGGGCAGGGATCGGACCTGGGTCCTCAACGCCGTGAGGCAGCAGTGCTAACCACTGCGCCACCGTGGCCACAGTTCATGTATCAGTGTCATGAACCCAAGTTAAATCCAAAACCCCAAGTTAAATCTAAAACCCCAACTAATCATTCGATGAAGAAATGGTCCCGGCTAACCGTGGCAATCTCAACCTTTGCAGTCTTAGAACAAAATAGAAATGCGCTGAATGACTTTTGCAGTTGTCTGCTGCCAGGAGAATGTGAAAGGTTATGAAGGAAATTAAGAAACTCAAAGGAAGACGAATTCCATAATTGTAATTAAATTTTAATTGCATGTATGCACAGACCGCATGAAAATCCAAAAATACCTTTAGACACATCTGGAAACTCAGAAAGAAACTTTCAGAATGTTAAATTATAAAGATTCAACACTTACATTTTGATTAGCTCTGCAAACCATACTTAATTTTGAATTTGCAGTTCTGGATTGTTTTGACTGAGGAACTCTACGAATCATGCAGCATTTGGAAAAGCACAGAGTTAAACATTAAGTAGCTGTTTAAAATAAAAGTCTTTGTGGAGATTCAAACGACAGCATTCTGATAGGGGGCACGATCGGCCAGCCATGTTGCACCCGAACGGGAGGGCAATGGGGCCGAAAGGTGCTGAGTGAGGCCCCCCTCAGACTTCTCAATGGCCTTTATACCTCGCAAAATCTAACAAGTCTCGCTAAGTGCCATCTGGGTGCCAGTCTGGCACTGCCAGTGTGCCCTGGTGGCACTGCCGAGCTGGCTGGAGCACGGCCAGGGTGGCAGTGCCAAGGTCCTAAGCTGGCATTGTGCCCATGCCTGGGGTCAGGCCCAGGGGTGCCCTGCCCATATATGGTGGGGTGCAAGGGACCCAGAACACCTCCAACAGGCGAGTTGGAGCATTGTGGGGGTCCGGTGGTTGGGTTGAGGGAGTTATGAGATCGGGGCACCATTTTAAAATGGCATCCCGATCCCTTCCTCCACTGAGGAGCCCCATTCATCGGAGATGCTCAGCGCACAAAATGCAGCTAAGTGAGGCCTCGGTGGGACGTTCCCCGCTGGGGCACGAAAACAAGACATAGTGCTGGTAGATATCACGGATGTTCCCGCTACTACAAGCGCCAGGAACTACCCTACTAACCCAGCCTAGAACTGCACTTATATTTTGGTTAATTTCCACCCAGAATTTTTCTGTTCCTGCGTAGACAACTCACCACAATTCTTTATTCAATTAACACAAACTTGCAACTATTTTCACCAAAAGTAGTTGGTAATATTTTAATGTCATCCCAATAATATATATATACACAATTGTTCAATGTTATCAAATTATGTTGCATGACCTGTAAATTAGTGAAATACAGAGTGAAAAGGGAATCTCTTCATGTGTACTTGATATTTCTGCGTCTTGTCACTGAGTAATTGGTTCACGATGTGTCATTTTGTTTTTTGGAATTGTCAATCAGAACGGTAGACTTTCTTACATAACACTAAAGTCAAGCACACTGGCAGATTAAGTGAATCACAGGAATACTTCTGAGCTTCCTGATGGAGGAGATAAGTGTCACACCCGGAGATTTAAAAAAATAACTTCTTAAAATTTCAATTCTCATTTCTGAAACATATTAAGAGAAGCACTGATTCATAGTGGTTCCTATTAACATGAAGTGTCAGATATGTGAGATTTCATGTATATGTTTTTATCGTTTGAAGAGTATTAAAAAAAACTGTGTAATAAAATGTGGATTAATCCATTCAAGTCAGACTACCATTGTTATATCTTTTGCTTCAATTCATCTCCACATGGATCAACTGTACTAATAATTCAATCCCGCATCCTCCAGGGTAAGGGATTGTAGGAGAAATGATAGCAACCTGTACCTTTGATGAAGGTGAGTTAATTATGTAACAGCAGTGTACTAAGGTCTCTAGCAGATTTTGTATTCTGTACAGAGCCCTTTGGGTGCACAATGCAAATGGTTTTCTCAGATGAAGTAATTTTACATCTCACTGAACATTTGCAATATTTTCTGATTTAATTTTCATCTATTCACAAAGAAACTGCATTGCTTGCAAGTATGTGTCATGACAGGGAGATATTAGGAACTTGTGTCGAGAAATAGGGTCCAAGATGTAGCAAGCAATTTAGGTGTTAAACTGACTGAAGGAAAAGGCTGCAAGCAGCAGAATCAGAGGGATATGCCCACAGCCTGAGTTACCATGTCCCATTCAGACTTACCCTCATTAGGGGAAATACACAGGATGATCCGGTTTAGCCAGGATGATCTACTCAAGATCTACTCTTTCAGGACAAACTTGTTTGATAAGCCACAAGTCCATCACAGAGTTTGATAACCTATTTGTCCATCAATGGAGGGTTAATTGCATATGAATGCCATATCTCTGTTCTTTTGTAGAAACAAGAGTGAGCAATCAGACAGCCAAGACAGCGATAATGGATTCAACTCTGGCCACCTCAGGGGGAAAACCTTTGTTTGAGGGGCTGGGCGGAGCTTAGACAGAGAGAGAAAAAATGCTGATTTGAACAGTTACATGGGGAAGGCTGTGGAAACCAACCAGGGAGGTCATGAAAGTTACCACCGAGGCAGGCTGTGAAAAAGGGTTCTGAACAAATGTCCCTAGCAGAGGAAAATTGCTTCATAAATGCAAGTTTTGCCTTGGCCTGTCTGTGTGAGTGGCATGAGAGCGGCATGGTTATTTAAAGTGATGTTTAATGGGAACTAGTGTGTTAAGGTTAAGAAACTGCATGTACTCTGTTAATATTGGAGCTGAAGTAAAAGTTTAAACATTGTTTTCTTTTCTTTCATTGTAATAAAGTTGTTTATAAAATAAGCAAGCCCTATTTCTTATATTATCACTCCTGGAATGAATCGATTTCTGCACCGCATTAAAACTTCAAAAGGTTATGACATCTGGTCTAGTCTCTTAGCCACTGTAGAGAGTTGACCAGGCATCTGTAATATACAGAGCAATCTGGACTTGTGTACAGATCAGAAATTTGGGTGTGCACCAATCATTTTGCACCTACTCACTTAAGTTACTTAATGTTCTTAGCAAGTGTGGTACAGCATTATTGACCACTCTGAGTGGTGTCATCAGCATGGTACTATCCAAGACTGAATGATGTCATCAGCATGGGACAATCCAAAAGTGTGTTGAGAAAGAAGGTTATGACATTTTTAAAATGTCATTTCAGTCTTTGCCCACTGTAAATTGTGTAATTTCACAATTGTGAATTTGTAAAATTGTGTCCAATATCCTGCAAAGTGGGGGTGAGATGTCCCACATCGGATGGCTCCCGCCTAGAATGTGGTGAGAAGATTGAAGTCCGGTCCCAGGGAAATTCTGGAGGAATACAAAAAAGAAGAGAAAGAAGTTTTAAAGAAATTAGATTAAAATTTTTCCCCCCCTTTCTTTTGAAGGGGAGACTTTTTTTTTTCTATTAAAAAAAATTAGAAAAAAAAAGATTAAAGAAGGGTGGAAAACCCCCCCGAAAAATAGTAAGCTGTTAAAGGATGCGAAGAGCAGCGTCGAAGAAGGGAGGAAACGCGGGCTCGCCTTTGAATGAGAGGACGAGCAAAAGTGCTGACAAGATGGCGGATGCCGGACCGCATGGTGGGGCCGCACTACTTACGGTGGAGAAGATGACCGAGGTGATGGCGGTGGAGCTGGGAAAGCAGTTTGCGAGGCACATGGAGGCTTTGAGGAAGGAGACTGCGGTCGCATTGAAGTCATTGGTGGAGGAGGCAATCGCCCCGGTGAGGGTAGCTGTGGCAAAGACATCGGCCGAGGTGAGAGAGCAGGGCGAGAAGATGAAGGTAGTGAGGAGGCCGTGTCGCAGTACAGCGACCAGTTCACCTCGATGGGGGACGAGCTGCGGAGGGTGGTGGAGGTCAACAGAGGACTCCGAGCAAAGCTCGAGGACTTGGAGAACGGCTCGAGGCGGCACAATCTGAGAATTGTGGGCTTGCACGAAGGGGCAGAGGGTCCAAGGCCAACAGAGTACTTCGCTAAGAAGTTAGCGGAGTTGATGGGGGAGGGTGAGAACCCCTCGCGGTACAAACTGCATTAAAACCGAAGCCCATAAGTACTGCATGAAGGAGAAGGTGTTAAGCCGGGCAAAACAGAAGCGCGAGGTGCAGTGGGCTGGTGCTGGAGTTCGGATCTACCAGGACTTGACGGTGGAGTTGGCAAAAAGACGAGCGGCGTTCGGGCGAGTGAAGGCGGCACTGTACAAAAAGGGGGTGCAATTTGGTATGGTATACCCGGCGAAGCTGAGGGTGATGTATAATGGCAAAGACTTTTATTTCGGGACAGGGGAGGCAGCTGAGGCGTTCGTGAGGGCAGAAGGCTTGGGACAGACGTGATGAGCGGAGCTGGAAGAGAGACTGTGGACTGTGATTGGGGAGCTGGAAAATGTATAAATGCTATAACTTTCTTTTTACTGACGTGTATTGTAATTTACTTCTCTTCACATTGTTACAGAGTTCAAGTTATTAGTTGGTTGATTTGCATTCTGTGTTGCGACGGTTATATCTGTTGGATTGTTGTTTTTGTTTTTTCTTTCTCTGGGACTGGGTGGGAGGGGACGGTATATCTTGGTGGGGGGAGCCACCTGCGCTAGCTAACTAAAGTCGGCTAGTGAACGGAGGTGAGTTGAGAGGAGAGCTGCGGACATTGGAGCCTGGTTAGTAGGTTTTGTGGGCCTACAAGGCGAGCGAGAGGGGGGGAAGGGATTGATGCTGGGACATGTTTTTTTGAGAGGAAATGTAGGGGGACCAATGTTTTTGGGAGGAGGGGAAGGGGTTCGATGTTAAAAATGGATAGGGGCGGGTCAGGCTCATGGGGCAAGGCCAGGTGGTATGATGATGGTGGATAAGAAGGGTGGGGGGGGGGTGAGAGATCCCCAGTTAGGATAGTCACGTGGAACGTGAGAACGTGAGGGGGTTAGGAGGTCCGGTCAAGAGGTCAAGGGTGCTTGCGCATCTTAAAAGTTTGAAAGCCGATGTAGCAATGCTGCAGGAGACTCATTTGAGGGTGAAGGACCAGGTGAGACTTAAAAAGGGCTGGGTTAGTCAGGTGTTTCACTCTGGATTTGACGGAAGGGCTCAAGGGTTAGCGGTAATGGTCAGCAAAAGAGTACACTTCCAGATGGAGAAGGTGGTGGCAGATCGGGGGGTACATATGTCATAGTGACAGGGGTGCTGGAGGGGAGGTTAGTGGCGCTGTTCAGTGATAGTGGAGGGGGACTGGAACTTGGTGCAGGAGCCAAGGTTGGACAGGTCACAACTGCGCTCGCTGGTCCCATCAGGGGGGGGCGAAGGCGTTGGCTGGGCTAATGGTGGAAATGGGAGGGGTAGACCCTTGGAGTTTCTGCACCCGAGGGAACGGGAGTACTCATTTTTCTCAGCAGTCCACATGGTATACTCGCGGATCAACTTTTTTGTGGTGGGGAAGGCTTTGCTGGCTGGGGTTAAGGGGTCGGAATACTCGGCAATTGCAGTGTCAGATCATGCTCCGCATTGGGTGGATATGGTACTAGAGAAGGAGGTAGCGCAGAGGCCGGGGTGGAAATGTGATGTGGGACTTTTGGGGGACCAAGTGTTCTGTGACAAAATTGAAAAGGTATTTAAGGCATATGTAGGTTTCAACTGTATGGGTGAGGTGTCGAAGGCAATTGTCTGGGAGGCTCTAAAGGCGGTGGTGAGGGGTGAAGTGATTTCATTTAAGGCCAGGGTGGACAAAGAGGAGAGGTTGGAGTGGCAGAGGGTAATAGATGAGATGTTGGAGGTGGATAGGAGTTATACAGAAGATGGGGACCCAATGAAGCTGGAAAAAAGGAAGGAACAACAGGCGAGCTTTGACCGGCTACCTACCAGGAAGGCGGTGCGCCAACTGAGGCGAGCAAGGGATGCAGTTTACAAACATGGAGATAAGGCAGGGCATATGTTAGCAGGTCATTCCGTAGGGCAGGGACTCACTTTAGGTACCTGGGGGATGCAGGTTGCCCGGGAGTGGTGGGGGCTCCGCAGGTACAACATTTCTAGTTTGGTGGGGAGAGTGAAAGCTGACCTGGCAAGGTGGGATGGTCTCCCTCTGTCACTGGCGGGTTGGGTACAGGCAGTTAAAATGAACGTGCTGCCGCGATTTCTGTTTATTTTTCAATGCCTGCCATTTTCCTGCCAAAGGCTTTTTTGAGAGAGATTGAGGGAAGGATTACTTTGTTCATATGGGGAGGGGAGGTGGCCAGAGTTAGAAAGGTGCTGCTACAGAGGGGAAGGCAGGTAGGGGGTTTGGGTCTTCCGAACCTGATGTATTACTACTGGGTGGCGAATGTGGAGAAGGTGCGGAGCTGGGTCAGAGGGGTTGATTCCCAGTGGTTCAGAATGGAGGAGAGTTTGTACAGGGGTTCGAGATTGAAAGCACTAGCAACAGCGCCGCTCCCGATAGCCCCGGGGAAATACTCAGGGATCCCGGTAATAATAGCTTCATTGAGAATTTGGAGGCAGTTTCGCCAACACTTTGGGTTGGGGGCAGGGTCAAGGGAAATGCCGATTCGGGGGAACCACAGATGTGAGCCAGGGAGGTGGGATGGAAATTTTCAAAAATGTGAGGAGAAGGGGATTAAGACACTAAAAGATTTGTTTCTTAGGGATTGGTTTGCAGGTCTGAAGGAGCTGGAAGCGAAGTAGGGGCTGGAGCAGGGGGAAATGTTTTGATACATGCAGGTTCGAGATTTTGCCAGAAAGGAGATACAGAGCTTCCCGGTGGAGCCGGCCTCGACATTGCTGGAGGAGGTGCTGACGACAGGGGGACTGGAGAAGGGGGTAGTGTCAGCGGTTTACGGAGCTATTTTGGAAGAGGAGAAGGCACCACTGGAAGGGATCAAAGCAAAGTGGGAGGAAGAGTTGGGAGAGGATATGGAGGAGAGGTTCTGGTGTGAGGTGCTCCGGAGAGTGAATGCCTCCACCTCGTGTGCGAAGTTGGGGCTGATACAGCTGAAGGTGGTATACAGAGCACACCTCACGAGGGCGAGGATGAACCAATTCTTTGAAGGAGTAGAAGATGTGTGTGAACGTTGCGGGGGGGGGGGGCTTGTTGGAATTCTTGACTCTTGAGAAGGTTAAACTGAGGGGAAGGATGGAGCGGTTCTACAATTCATGGGCATGATTCATCAAGCACTTTCACAAGAACTGGATAACATCGAACATTAGTTGGGGTGCGGCTGGGAGGGTTGTGGGGAGGGGGCGGTGTGTGTTAATGGTGACTGTGGGTGATTCCTGATTCCTTTTTGTCATTTGTTTATGCGAACATGCGGGCTAATGTTTGAGGTTTGGTGGGAGGATGGGATCGTTGTTATTGATATGGGGGTTTACATATTTGTTACTGATTATTGTTTGTTGTTGGTGGGTGTAAATTTGGGAGAAAACGTGAAAAAGGAGAATAAAAAATATTTTTTAAAAAATTTAACATGTAAAGCTATACACACATCAATTCCCTGACATCCAATGAACATCCATCAGCCTGACTCTTTTCACCTTTCTCTGCCTCCTATTCTTTCCTGACAAGGCTGAAGACTTTCCTGGTTCTCTGCCTGAATTGGTTCTCTATATTTCCAATTTGGAGCTATAAAACAGGTGCTGATCATTTCCAATACCTTCTTGTGACTGTGGGGCTGATTGTTCTTGAATCTCTGCTTCATCTTGCCAATTGAATACTCTAATAAAATCCCGATTCTATTCTGGATCCCTCACTGGCATTGGTTCCTGGACTTGTAGAGGATGTCCTGATCGCCTCGAGACCATCTGCGCCGTTATATAATGTTGGCCACCAGAGGACTGATGCAAAGTGAAGCCATTTTGGCTTATGCTTGGGTGGTGCATGTTCACCTGCATTGTTCTAGTCCTGCAGTCTGACTCCACCTGAATGTTGATTGAAATGAAAACAGCCTAATATTGCAAAGTTGTTGCAGAGTTTCTATGGACCTGCTTGGTGTGTTAGTGGACCAGGATGATGAGGCCTATGTTATCATTAATGATTTGAAAGGATCTGGTCATGTGAAAGTTCAATGCTGTGATGATGTTCATGGCACTAGAAATGGCTGTTCCTGTCTTAAATGTTGCCCATAAGTCAGGCTCTTTTGGACCTTTGTCACAGCCTCTCTCATCAATCAGAGTTGATAAAAGAAAGCTCTCTTCAGATATAGTCAAGTACATGTGCCTGCATCTGGAAATATGGTTCTTGGACTGCTTGGTAATGAGCGAGAGAGACAGGGCTAACAGTATACTTCTGATGCAACATGATCAGCATCATATTCCTTCATTCCTTCAGCACCGTTATGGGATAAATTCTGTGGGAAAACCCATTGCAGTTCTATCACAGCTGTTCAAAGAAAAAGCTATATCGCAACAGTTGGCTCTTGAACACTCTTTAATGATAATTACCAAAAAGAAACAAGAGCATTCGATGAGGATTGTCTTATAATGTTGAAAACCAATCTTCTTAAATGGTTCTTTAAGTAAGCATGCATTCAGTTCCCTAGCAACCTGAGGTGGTTCTTTTGTTTACTTGAATAGGTGACTCAATGTTAGGCACATACTTACGCACACACACTTACACAGACACCAGTTTTGCAGACATCTAAATGACATAATTGGAACTTCACCTTATTTCAGACAAAAGCTGTTCTAAGGGTTGTTTGGTGCATTGCGGAGAGGTCTGGGGGCACGTATGATTGAACAAAGTGTTTACTAATAACTCTTAACTATGAAGATCTCCAAGATATAACAGTGTGTGGGTGCTGTCTCCATGGTGGCTTCTTCCAGACACCACTATGCACAGTCTACTATCGGGTGATCCTCTGTATCACTATATGAGCAATACTGCTTCCCCAGTCCCACATTACCCTCGCTTTGCCTGAACACCCTTATACGACACATTCCCCCAGTCCTTACCAAATATTATTCACAATACAGCCCCCCTCATGTCTCCAACTCTAGAAATTCCGAAGGGCTGAAAGCTTCACAATTCTTCCAGCTCTCATTCTTTTGACATTTGGAGGAGTACATAGGAACAAGAGTAGGCCATTCAGCCCCTCGAGCTTGTCCCGTCATTCAGTGAGATCGTGGCTGATCTGTGTCCGAACTCGCTTTGCTAACTGCCTTTGCCTCATATCCCTTAATATCTTTGCTGAACAAAAACCTATCTATCTCAGATTTAAAATTAACAACTGTTCTAGCTTTACTGTTGTGAGTGGGAGAGAGTTCCAAACCTCTCCCACCCTTTGAATGAAGAAGTTCTTCCCAACATCTCCTGAACAGTCCACAGCTAATTTTTAGACTATGCCCGTAGTCTATGTCCAACCAGTGGAAATTATTTATCTTTACCTAGCTTGCCTTTCCTTGTTAATATCTTGAATACTTCGATCAGATCACCTTTTAACCTAAATTCTAACAAAAGCAGTCTAATTTGAGCAATCTCTCCTCGTACCCTAACCCCTGTAGTCCAGGTTTCATTTTTGTAAACCTACATTACACTCCCTCCAATACCAAAATATCCTTCCTAAGGTGTGGTGCCCAGAACTGCTCACAGTTCTCCAAGTGGTGTCTAACCAGGGTTTTGTATAGCTGCAGCATAACCCCGTGTCTTTATACTCCAATCCTCTAGGTATAAAGGCAAACATTCCATTAATCATTTGGATTAGTTTCTGCACTTGTTCCGGCATTTTAAAGACCTAAGCACCTGAAGCCCCAAGTCTCTTTGGACATCCACTGTACCTAACCACTTTCTATTTAGAAAGTACTCTGCTCTATCCTTATTTGGCCTAAAATGGATAGCCTCACACTTGCTTACATTGAATTCCATGTGCCACAATTTTGCCCGTTTACTTAGTCCAGTGTTTTCAATTCTTTTTGCCCGGGACCCATTTTTGCCAACCGGCCATCCTTCGGGACCCACGTAGGCCATCCTTCGTGATCGACCATTTTAACTTACCTTTAATCTCACTAGCTTCGTTATTCTTTTTTTTTAGGCAACAATGGGTTGTTGTTTTAATGTTTATTTCTATTACATAAGTGACTGCATACTGAGACCATGCGATTACTGGATACTCAAAGGAGAATGCATCAGAAAGATCTATGAGTGTAATCAGCACACTGTTCTAATCTGGTTCCTCTGGTCAAAGCTCAACCAGGTCAGAAGCCCCAGGCTTTTAGGTATTGAACTGTTTTGGTTTTAGTAATGTCTTCCGAACCTGATAATAAATTCCAACTCATACACAGATCCTCTTGCAATGACGGTCAACCTACCATTTGCCTTTGTAATTGCTTGCTACACCTGCCTGTTAGCTTTTAGTGACTCATGAACAAGGACACCCAGATCCGTCTGGACATCAGCACTTCCCAATCTCTCACCATTTAAGAAATATTCTACATCTCCGTTCCTCCGACCAAAGAGGATAACTTCACATTTTTTCCACATTATAATCCATCTGCCATGTTCTTGCCCATTCATTAGCCCATCTAACTCCTCTTGAATCCTCGTTCCATCCTCCTCTCAACGCACATTCTCATCTGGTAGAGAAAGCTAAAAAGAATGAGGGAAAGAGAGAGAGAGGGAGAACAGAGTGGGAATGACAGGGGGCAATGGAGAGGCATTTTCTCGACCGACAACTGAGTCACAATTTGACAGAATCTCCTAAACCCTTAACCTCCATCACCTGGATGGACCAGGACAGCAGATGTATGTGAACATCACCACCTGCAAGTTCCCTTCCAAGAAACACACTGTCTGAACTTGTCTGACATCCAGTGCTGGATGAGCAGAACCTTCCTCCATTTAAATATCGAGAAGAAGAAAAACATTCCCTTCCTGTCCCTTCTACAAGCTCCACTCCCTTGTCATCAATTCCATCCCTGTCCTGGTCACCAATTCCATCCCTGTCCTTGTCACCAATTCCATCCCTGTCCTTGTCACCAATTCCTTCCCTGTCCTGGTCACCAATTCCATCCCTGTCCTTGTCACCAATTCCTTCCCTGTCCTGGTCACCAATTCCATCCCTGTCCTTGTCACCAATTCCATCCCTGTCCTTGTCACCAATTCCTTCCCTGTCCTGGTCACCAATTCCATCCCTGTCCTTGTCACCAATTCCATCCCTGTCCTGGTCACCAATTCCATCCCTGTCCTTGTCACCAATTCCACCCCTGTCATAGATCATAGAATTTACAGTGCAGAAGGAGGCCATTCGGCCCATCGAGTCTGCACCGGCTCTTGAAAAGAGCACCCTACCCAAGGTCAACACCTCCACCCTATCCCCATTACCCAGTAACCCCACCCAACACTAAGGGCAATTTATCATGGCCAATCCACCTAACCTGCACATCTTTGGACTGTGGGAGGAAACCGGAGCACCCGGAGGAAACCCACACAGACACGGGGAGGATGTGCAGACGCCGCACAGACAGTGACCCAAGCCGGAATCAAACCTGCCCTGGAGCTGTGAAGCAATTGTGCTATCCACAATGCTACCGTGCTGCCGTGCTGTCCTTGTCACCAATTCCATCCCTGTCACTAGCTTTGTTATTCAATGTTACATTTCTGACAGTAATTTCAGCTGATGATTTACGACCTCGCTGTATCCGTTGAAAAGAATCATGAGGTTGTCCTTGAACTTAACCATGCTTAGTCTTGAAATGTTTTAGAAGTTTTGAGGGTTTTAAACTTTCATTTGCCAGTGCTTCCCTGCATATAACAGACATGAACTTTGAATCCTGATTTGCAGTGGCACAATTAATAACCCATACGTCAAGTGCTCATCTTTATGCTGCTTTGTTCCTGTTTTCAGCTTCTTCTTCATGGGATGTTCACCAGAGGCCCTGGAGGTCACTCCAGCACTGCTGGCAGCTACAAAATGGGGGAATCTCTCTCGCGCCCAGAGCACGTGACGTTAGTGTATGGGGCGCGTAACCTGCACTCTGCCATCACTCCAGGCAGGAAGACTCCATCGATTAAAAAAAAACTGTTCCTGGAGGCAGGTACCGTCCTTTCCTCACCTGCTGCCCCAGGGGCTACAGGACAGGGTGGTGTCAAGAACAGGGGTAGGGGAGGAGACAGCGTCTGCTCCTGTGCCAGTGCATTGATGTCAGGAGGAGGTGCCTCGCTGGGCTCTGAGCCTGTGCACTGCTGAGGGGATATGCATGCGTGGAACAGCTGGCATTCTGAAAGCTGGTCTTTGGGCACTACTTCCTGCGATCGGGAACGCCATGACGCATGGCCCTGCAATCGGGAATGCCGCAATACATGGTCCCGCAACCCTCCCGAAACCAGCCCACGACCCACCCGCAGGTCATGACCATGGTTTGAAAATGACTGACCTCGTCTGTCAATATCTCTTGCAATTTTATGCCATCATCTCGGCTGTCTACGATGCCACCTAACTTTGTATCATCAGCAAATTTGGATATGTGGCTTTCTGTGCCATCATCCAAGTCATTAAGGAATAGTGTAAATAATTGAGGCCCTGTCACAGGTCCCTGTGGAACACCACAAGTCACCTCCTGCCAATTAAAGTCATTACCCATTATCCCCACTCTGTCGCCTGCCACTCAACCAATTTCCTACCAATGTCAATAATTTGCCTTCAACTCCATGGACTTCCATCTGAGTTAACAGTCTCTTATGTGGGACTTTATCAAATTCCTTCTGGAAGTCCATAGAAATAACATCCGTAGACATTCTCCTGTCCTCTACCTTCATCAGCCCTTCAAAAAGTTCAGTACGGTAGTCAGGCATGGCCTTCCCTTTACTAATCCATGCTGGCTCTCCCTGATTGACAACATTTTTCAAAGTGTTCAGTTACCGAATCCCTGATTATAAACCCCAACAATTTCCACAGCACAGATGTTAAGCTAACTAGTCTGTAATTCCCTGGTTTCCCCCTTTCACCCTTCTTAAAAAGTGGAGTGACATGTGCAATTTTCCAATCCAGAGAGACTACTTCTGAATCTAGGGAATCTTGAAAGATTGTAATTGGGATATCTGCTGTGGTGATATACATCACTGTAAGTACACAAAGGGTTAATGTACATACACTACACCTAGCTAGACACTAGAGGGAACACCAGAGACATGACACACAGACAGTCAACCACTAGGTCAGTAAGATAGGACACGACCAATGGGCAGTCACGATACACACAGAGGTGACACTACCACAGGAGGGCATTACATCAACCCATATATAAGGACACTGCACACATGATCTTTCTCTTTCCAGTGGAGATGCTCAGTGAGTACAGACACAGGGTTGATTGAACATCACTCCCACCACATGGATTGTAGCAGACTGGTTAGTCAGTCTGAGTAGCTATAGAAGGATTAACAGTAGCGTTGAATCCAAGTAGGAGAATTGTTAATAGTTTAATAAATGTGTTCAAGCTATCTTCCTTTGTCAGAGTGCACATCAAGGAAGCAGCGTATGCTACGACAAGAGCAAAACAAAACATGGTTCCAGGAGTGACTGTCAAATCCATATAGTTAAAACTCAGCAAATAGTGACAACCAGCAACAGAAGCCAGGCAAGATGATGTTCGGGATTCCTGTCCCACAGCAGCTCCAGTACCAAGGCAATCTCAGTGAAAACTGGCGTTGGTTCAGGCAGAGATTCGAGATCTACCTGGTAGCATCCGACCTAAATGGCGTGGTGGATGCAGAGAAAATAAAGCTTCTATTTACCATCGCGGGTACTCTTCCAGACCTTCAGATACTCAAAGGGGCAAAACAAGAGTGATTTCCAGGCAGTCCTGGACAAATTCCAAGAATTCTGCGAGGAACATACAAGAAGAAAAGGTAAAAGAGGCGCCAAAACTCACCGAGAGGTAGGCTGGCAGCAATGAACGGCAGTTTTGAATTGCAGCCACCTTGGGAAAGGTGCTGCACATGCGCAGTTGCGCGAAGAGTGCACAGAACGGGAAGGTCCATTTGCGCATGCGCGAGAAGCCGCACATGCGCAATTGAGAAAAAGGCCCCAAGTAAAGGAACAGCGATCTGCGCATGCGCGTCACTTCCTACGCACTGCGTCACACGCGTCGTGGCGTCAGAGGTCCCGGACCATGCCCACTTAAAGGGGAAATGTCCCAAAACACGTTAAAAAAATTTAAAGCCGTAAAATCCGATTCTTTCACCTGGAACGACAGCACAGTGCCTGAAATTCAACCAGTAGCTGAAAGTAACCTCCGCAGAACCCTGCAACAAGCAGTTAGCACCGCCCAAAGAGATGATACAGTCCTTGAAGACTATGACTCAGACCTTGAATTCTTCTTTGGACATCGCGAGCCCAATGCCTGCTCCGACACAGAACGTGATGATATGGTCTTGGAAGACAACGACTCAGACGAAGTTTTCACCTTGGGAGGCTACCCCAGTACCAAATCCGAACCGCAACTAGACGTGTTGCACATTGACGACCCCGACGACGTGTTCTTCGGATTGGGGAATCTTCAGTCCAGCATATACGATATCCCGACTCGTGAGTGCAGGATTATGCTGTGGCCTGACGCCAAGAGACAGAGAGCGGTACAAGCCCACAGAGAGCGGTCTGCTGCCACACAGAGAGTGGTCCACGCACCGCGAAGGGTCCCCCACTCCACACAGAGAGTGGTCCACGCACCGCGAAGGGTCCCCCACTCCACACAGAGAGTGGTCCACGCACCACAAAGGGTCCCAGCCTCCACACAGAAATCGATGAAAGACTCCACAGCGAGCTCGTGGACAGACTCCACGATAGAAGCAACGCAAGACTCCACAGCGCAGTCCTTGCATGAACAAGAAGTGATGACAGTTCCCACAGAGAGACCAATGCACGATTCCACACAAGGAACGCTGCAAGACTCCACAGATGGAGTGACACCAGCCTCCACAGCGAGCTCGTGGACAGCCTCCACGATAGAAGCAATGCAAGATTCCAAAGCGCAGTCCTTGCATGAACAAGACCATGAGGGTCTAGCAACCTCCTCTGAGCAACGAGCAGCAGACAATGCAAGTCTGCCACGCTCAAGTGAACAACAGAAAGACTATGGCAGTCTGCCATGCTCAAGTGTACAGCAAGCAGACTATGACAGTCTACCACGCTCCAGTGAACAAGAAGAAGACTCTGACAGTCTACCCGGCTCAAGTGAATGACAAGAAGACACTGAGGCTCTACCCACTGTATGTGCGACCAGTGACGACAGCATCCCACTTCCCATACCAGATGTGCAACGTGACAGACCTCAGCTAGTGTGTACAGAGGCACTCGACAATCACAGTGAGACTACTGGTGACTTTGGTGACACCACGTTACTTCAAACCTCATTCGCTCGAGCCTCTCCGCAAGCAAATGCATTCCTGAATGTTTTGACCCCGGACGGGGAGCATCACAAAACTTAAGACGATTCAAGTGAACCTAAAACGACTCCAGACAGGGAGCATTGACAAGCCAAAACTGACTCAGGTGAAACAGACCAGGCTTCAGACGGGGAGCATCGACAAGCCAAAGCTGATTCAAGTAAGCCGGACTTAACTCCAGACGGGGAGCGCCGCAAACTCAGTGAAGGCACGCTCAAGAAAGCAGCAGATGCCACAAAGCACGCTGACAAGAGTAACTGTGTGAAGGACTCGTATTATACATAGAGTGTGGTCCTTGAGCGCAGCAAACACGGCAACAAAACCAACCACAACAACAACGACAACAAAGACAATAGCAAGAAGCGTACCACAGGCAACAACGTCGACAACAAGCACGACAAAAACAACACCAATGGAACTACAACTGGTACGACATGGTACAACTCTGCAAATGAGGGACACTGTTACTGCTCAGCTCAGTACAATGACATACCGTGGCAGGACGATGCATCTTACCAATTCACGTTTGCTGCACTACCAACAGGCAACCTGGCTTTCAGGACAGATGCCATCAAGAATTACCACCACAAGCATCGAAAGAAAAAAAGAGTCCAAATCAGACAACGAAGTGAGTTGACCACTTCTTGGTTCCTTCAGCACAGGGACACTGATGGCGTTTACAATGCAATGCCACCATCAACATCACCAACTCACCAACCAAACAAGAAAGCCACTCGACCATAATAATTAATGAACTTTGGACTCATGCATATGATTTGGACTTATTGTTTAATGATCACTGTTATCATAACTTGTGCAGAGTATCACTCATCTACCTAGTTTGTTCAATTTTCTTCAACACTGTACAGAAAATATGTAACACTAAAAAAGGGGGGATGTGGTGATATACATCACTGTAAGTACACAAAGGGTTAATGTACATACACTACACCTAGCTAGACACTAGAGGGAACACCAGAGACATGACACACAGACAGTCAACCGATAGGCCAGTAAGATGGGACACAACCAATGGGCAGTCACGATACACACAGAGATGACACTACCACAGGAGGGCATTACACCAACCCATATATAAGGACACTGCACACATGATCTTCCTCTTTCCAGTGGAGACTCTCAGTGAGTACAGACACAGGGTTGATTGAACATCACTCCCACCACATGGATTGTAGCAGACTGGTTAGTCAGTCTGAGTAGCTATAGAAGGATTAACAGTAGCGTTGAATGCAAGTAGGAGAATTGTTAATAGTTTAATAAACGTGTTAAAGCTATCTCCAAGTCTGAACCTTCCTTTGTCAGAGAGTGCACATCAAGGAAGCAGCTTATGCTACGACAAGAGCATAACAAAACATCTGCAATGTGCTCCTCTATTTTCTTTAACACCCTTGGATGGAAACTGTCAGGTCCTGAGGATTTGTCACTCTTTAGTTCCATTAATTTCCTAGTTACTGGCACTATATTTGCATTAATTGCACTAAGTCCCTGTCCTCTATCGACTATTAATTTATTCGGGATTTCCGGCAAGTTATCCTCCTTTTCACCTGTAAATACTAAGACAAAATAATTGTTCAACATGTCTGCCATTTCCCCATTATCACTGACAATATCTCCATTTTCAGCTTTTAGTGGGCCTACATTGTTCTTGACCACCCGGTTTCCCTTCTATAGAACTATAACATTTCTTTCTGATTTTGATGCCCTGGTAAGTTTAATTTCATAATCCCTTTTAATAGCTCTTATAAGCTTCTTTGTGACGTTTTGCTGATCTTTGTATCTATCCCATTCGTCTGGATCTCTGCTATCTTTTGCAATTGTGTAAGCCCATTGGGGTGGCACGGTGGCACAATGTTTGGCACTGCTGCCTCACAGCACCAGGGACTGGGTTCAAGTCTGACCTTGGGTGATTATCTGTGTGGCGTTTTCACGTTTTCCCAGTGTCTGTGTCGGTTTCCTCCGGGTGCTTCGGTTTCCTTCCACAGTCCAAAGATGTGCAGGTTAAGTGGGTTGTCCATGTTAAAAATGTGCCCCTTAGTGTCCAGGGATGTACACGTTAGGTGGAGTTACAGGGATAGGGTGAGGGGTGGGAATGGGCCTAGATAGGGTGCTCTTTCAAAGGGCCAAATCCGGCTTGACGGGCTGGATGGCCTCCTTCTGCATATAGAGATTCTGTAATCCTTTCTTTTAGTTTTATGCTGCCCCTAACCTCTTTAGTTGTCCATGGCTTTTTTTTTGTGAAGTGGGGCCTTTTCCTCTCAGGGGTATATACTTGCTCCATATCTTGTTAAATGTTGCTTTAAATATTCTCCACCGTTGTTCAGTCTTTTGACCCATTAAGAGATCTTCCCAGTTTACCGTGGACAGTCTCTGTCTCATCCCGTTAAAGTTAACCTTACCCAGGTTTAAAATTCTAAGATCTGAAACATGCTTTTCACTTTCAAATGTTGCACTGAATTCAATTATGTTGTCCTCACTATTTTATAAGTGTTTGCACTCAGTTGGGCTACTAATTCAATTCGGCTCATTACTCATAACTAAATCTAATATTGCCTGTCCCCTTGTTGCAGCTGGAACATATTACTGCAGGAAACTATCCCAGACACATTCCAGAAATTCACTACCTTTCTGACAGATGCTAGACTGCCTCTCCCAATCTAGGATTCTCCGACCCCGCGCTGGGTCGGAGAATCCCCAGGGGGACGCCCTGCCGCCCCGACGCCGGCTTCCCGATTCTCCCCCACCGATTCTCGGGCCCCCCCGGCGATTTTCTGGGCAACGATGGGCCGAGTGACGGATGCGTTCGGTCGCGTCCTGCCAGCGTGGGTTACACACGTCCCACATGGCGGGACCTGGAAGGTGAGTCCGGGGGGGAGGGCCCCCACGGTGGCCTGGCCCGCGATTGGGGCCTAGCGATCGGCGGGCGGGCTGGTTCCGTGGGGGTCTATATTCCTCTGCGTCGGGCCCCTGCAGGGCTCCGCCATATAGCCCGGGGGCCGGCGCGGAGAAGGGAACCCCCGCGCATGTGCGAACTCATGCCGGCCATTCCGCGCTGGCTGGAGCTGCGGGGACCACTCCGGCACCGACCTAGCCCCCTAGGAAGGGGAGCATTCACCATTATCGGGGACCGTTGATACGGAAGAGGTTGGCGCCGCTTTTCACGACGGCATGGGGACATATCTCCATTATTGGAGAATCCCGCCCTATGTGTAAGTTGAAATCCCCATTAACACTACTCTGCCTTTGTTGCACATGACCCTAATCTTTGCCGTTAAACAATCTAGCACCTCAGAACTGCTACCAGAGGGTCGATAACCAACACCCATTACAGTTTTAGGTCCTTTTTTGTTCCTCAGGTCCACACTTATGGGGCGGGATTCTCTGTCCCGCTGCACCTGTTTTCAGCGCGCCACCCGCTGGCAGCAGGATCCTCCGTCCCGCCAGCCGGTCAATGGGGTTTCCCACTGTGGGCACCCCCACGCCGTCGGGGAATCTGCGGACATGCGTGTGCTGCCGGCTAAATGGAGGATCACGCCGACGGAGAATCCAGCCCATGGTCTCCACTGGATGCTTTCCCCTCATTATATCCTCCCTCACCATTGAAGTGATAGTATTAACCAGTAAGGCTATTCCACCCTCTGCCTCAGTTGCTTTGGCGTGACTTTGTTGGTTCAGAATTCACAACTTCACAGCTCCAGGGTCCCAGGTTTGATTCCCCGCTAGGTCACTGTCTGTGCGGAGTCTGCACGTTCTCCCCGTGTCTGCGTGAGTTTCCTCCGGGTGCTCCGGTTTCCTCCCACAGTCCAAAGACGTGCAGGTTAGGTGGATTGGACATGCTAAATTGCCCTTAGTGTCCAAAAAGGTTAGGAGGGGTTGTCGGGTTATGGGGAGAGGGTGAAAGTGAGGGCTTAAAGTGGTTGGTGCATACTCGATGGGCCGAATGGCCTCCTTCTGTACTGTAAATTCTATCTATGTACAAGTTACTTCTCTTTAAGTCCTTTTGCTAGTCGGACTTTATTGAGAATAGATTAAAGTTTCTCCTAATTGTAATCAAATAGAGACAATAAAGATTCTTGTTTGCATCCAAGAAGTTTAACTCCAATTTCTACTGAGTTTTAGTGTCGCAAGACCTCACTAATTCTGCATGGTAGGTCTCATCAGTGGACCTCTATGGAGCCCTCAGCTGCACAGTGGATTCCTCTGCCACTCACCAGCCCTTTCTTCCTCTTTCGAATTTTGCTCACCCTTTTGTGATCTGGCTGGGTCCTACATCTCTGCCTCTATATTCAATAAGGTCCGGTGTTGGAACTTTGTTCGGCAATCTCCAGCTGAGTCTTTGATTTAGGTGCACGGTCTTTAGAGCAGACTGCAGTTTCTTTACTTTTTCATGTTTTCATGATTTGGGGGTCATTTCCTCATTGTCTCCATGTTGTAAGGGTTGTTTGCTGTCTCACAGAGGGGTCTGGAGGCGTGTGTGGTTGACCATTGAGTGTTTATTAATAACTCATAACTGTAGATCTCCAAGATATATCTAAAAGTCAAGTATTGTTGATGGAAAAATCTAGGGTAACATTTCAAATGTGGTTTTATGAATGAGTCACACAGGGTTAAACTAAACAGTTTCCACCGAACAATGCCGAGAGCTCGAGATGTTTGCATATTGACTAAATAATGTCAGTGAATGAGCAATAATCACAGCCAATTACCTCAGCCAATGGGCAGGATTGATCATCCATCCTTGTTTCACATTTCTTTTTACAATGTGTATGGTCGTATATCAAATCGAGCATGTTATCAGGAATTATTACCGCTGAGGGAACAATTATCAAACCCAATACTTCACTTCTCTGTGAAAATAGATTCTCATACGGTTACAAAGTACATTCTACACGCCTAGACATGCAAACATACACATATATAACTACAAAACATTCCATATATCACACTAACCATTATACAACAAGGAAACGTTGTTGGTACCAAAACAAAGCTACATCAGCTCGTTTTCACAAAAAAAGCGAACACATAGGGCTGGATTCTCCGTCGGCGTGATCCTTCATTTCGCCGGCAGCGCACTCACACCTGCGGATTTCCCAACCCCGTGGGGTTGCCCACAATGGGGAAACCCCATTGGCTGGCTGACGGGACAGAGAATCCCGCTGCCGGTGAGGGAGTGTTGCACCAGAAGACAGGTTCGGTGGGACAGATAATCCCGCCCACAGTATCACCCCCCGTAGTTTCCTCAACAGAAACGGAGGGCAAGCCCGGGAATGTGTTATGTCCAGAACTTTGTTGTAAAAATGATCTGTCCATCAATGTGTAACTTGTTCCACGTATCAGTGCCATTCTCCGTCCAGGAGCCGCAGCTGTGCAGGTCCCCCCCCCCCACGGCCCAATCGCACCGGAACAAAATCCTGGCATGCGCATATTCCACTGGCATTGAACATCCTTGACTTCCAGCGTGTTTAATCTGTGGTGACATGCCAGTTACATGCAACACTCACCACACCAGCAAAAAAGCATCAGCAATCTGCAAAAGCATTTCTTCAACGGCGTTCGCAGGTGACCCATTTGGAACAATATCACACACCAGGTCCTGCAGCATCTTCTGCTTCAAGCTGGATTGCCTTCTGGATTCATACATCCCCCGAGCTTGGTGAGGAACATTGGGAGAGGAATGGGAAGACCAGAAAAAAGGAGAAGCATTAATTTCCCTAGTAAATTAAGATTAATGGGTATGATCAAGGTGTGGTGATGTCAGAAATGAATTGGGTGATTTCTCATCTTCACCTATTACCATCCAACAACGCCACACAAATCAGACCTGTCTGAATCCAGTGATTATTTAGCTCCATGTTTCTCTGCTCACTGAACTCTCGTGTTCAGAGGAGGTATAGGTCCATCTTGCAGGATAAAGCAACTCAAGTAGCCTTGGTCATGATGTGTTAGGCAGGTCGGTTCGGTGTGGACTGCACTTGATGCAGCGATGCGAGAAACAGACCTCTAACACTGTAGAAGATCCAACACGGTTTTATTGAACAATAGAACTAACATACATATTTAACTGTAGGTCGACACTATACTGAACTGACTGGAGACCTTGTACTAGCCTGACCAGACGTACTAGCTACCGCATGGTGTTTGCACTGTGCTATCTCGTGGACTCTGACTGCTTCAGTGGCTAGGTCCCGAGAGAGCGGGAAACCTAGTGCCCTCTGGCTTTATAGTGGTGGTGTCCTGTCTGGTGATTGGCTGCACTGTGCCGTGTTCTTACTGGTCATCCTGTGTGTCAATCACTGCCTGTCTGCGCTTCATTATATACATGCGTGGATATTATGGCAGGTCAGTGGATCATCTGCCTCCTCTCTCAGTCAGGGAATGGTAACACTTTCTGAATTGGTAAAGGAGGGCAAGGTAAATTAGACAGAACTAGCTGAAAGATGTGTTAGGTTAAGGAATTAAGTTCCTGAACTAGGAGTGGTGTAAATTATTTAATGCTTATATTATCAGTTGGCTTTATTAACACTCCACATGCACTGTTTTTATTGCCTTGCAGGATGCATGACGTACCACCTCAGTGGTTTTCCTTTGATTAAATACATGCTTTTAAAATAAGCAGCAATAACTCCTCTTGCAATCCTGCAGTGTAGCAAAGAATTGGGGCCTGTGAGAACAGAAGAAAATCACGTCCGTGCAGAGAAAACTAAAACAGTTATTGACCTGAATTTTTAAAGGAATGATAAAGTTGGAAATGGATGTCCATTTTTTATTTTTTATTTTAAGAGTACCCAATTCAATTTTTCCAATTAAGGGGCAATTTAGCGTGGCCAATCTGCCTACACTGCACATCTTTGGATTGTGGGGGCAAAACCCACGCAAACATGGGGAGAATGTGCAAACTCCACATGGACAGTGACCCAGAGCCGGGATTGAACTTGGGACCTCGGCACTGTGAGGCAGCAATGCTAACCACTGTACCACCGTCCTGCCCCGGATGTCCATTTTGAAACCAGGTATGCTGCCTTCTGAATTACTAATGCATTTTTACGATGCATCACAGTAAACTGAAAGCAAAATGGAGGAGTTTAACCTTGCTCCATGAAGGTCATCCACACATGGGGTGAAATTCTCCCCCAACGGCGGGATGTCCGCCGACTGGCGCCAAAGCCGGCGCCAATCAGACGGGCATCACGCCGGCCCAAAGGTGCGGAAGGCTCCGCATCTTTGGCGGCCTAGCCCCAACATTGAGGGCTAGGCCGACGCCGGAGGGATTTCCGCCCCGCCAGCTGGCGGAAATGGCGTTTGTTTCCCTGCCAGCTGATGCGGAAATGCGGCGCATGCGCGGGAGCGTCAGCGGCTGCTGTCAGTTTCCCAGCGCATGCGCGGGAGCGTCAGCGGCCGCTGTGAGTTTCCCGCGCATGCGCAGTGGGGAGAGTCTCTTCCGCCTCCGCCATGGTGGAGGCCGTAGCGGAGGCGGAAGGGAAAGAGTGCCCCCACGGCACAGGCCCGCCCGCGGATCGGTGGGCCCCGATCGCGGGCCAGGCCACCGTGGGGGCACCCCCCGGGGTCAGATCGCCCCGCGCCCCCCCCCAGGACCCCGGAGCCCGCCCACGCCGCCTGGTCCCGCCGGTAAATACCAAGTTTGATTTACGTCGGCGGGACAGGCAATTTCTGGGCGGGACTTCGGCCCATCCGGGCCGGAGAATCCAGCGGGGGGTCCCGCCAACCGGCGCGGCCCGATTCCCGCCCCCGCCCAATCTCCGGGAGCGGAGACTTCGGCGGGGGCGGGGGCGGGATTCACGGCGGCCAACGGCCATTCTCCGACCCTGCGGGGGGTCGGAGAATGACGCCCATGGAGTCAGACACGGGGAGCACATTACAAAACATCTAGCTGGCACATTATTGCAGTTGGCAGATTTTACAAAGAGACTTTGCAAACAAAAGAGACAATGGCCTCTTGATGGCCCCTTTATGTCGTTGTTCTTAGCGCTGCTCCACAAATTGCTTATCAAAGAGTCTTCTACGCCAGTGTTCTTCAAACGTTTTTTCCGGGGACCCATTTTTACCAACCGGCCAAGCAGTGAAAGGTCTCTCTCTCTCTCTCTCGGGACCCAACGCGGCCGGCCTTCGCAACCCACGCCGGCCGGCCTTTGTGACCCACGCCGGCCGACCTGCGCGACCCGCCATTTTCTCTTACCTTGTTTGCTGCTGACAAAAATGGAGGAAATGATTTTGGGTCCCTTTAGCCCTCGTACACGCTCCTCCAATGGAACCTGTTGGATGAAGGTGAAGCCTTCGGGTGTCAGAAAGTATGGAGTCTCCATCTGTCCAAAGTTCTGCATTTTGTTCCGGTAAAATTTTATCAAATAAACCCCCCCCGAACTTGTAAACAAAAACCTAAATGAATAAAATAAATGAATAAAATGAATTTAAAAACCCGAACTTGTAAAACAAAAATCTGCAACCGTTTAAAAAAAAAAGCGGCTGCACTGCGCATGTGTACCCGATCATCGGCGCACATGCGCATAGTTTTGCGCATGCGCGCCGATGATCTGGCATGCATGCGCAGTGCGGCCGCATTTTTTTAACATGTTTGCGGCCATTTTGAAGGCCGCTTGCAGCCGGCATTTCTAACAGCCAGCTGCTGTGGCTGTCGCGTGCAGATTTGCACAATTGGGAGCGCTGCGACGGACAGCTCCGCGACCCTCCCGACACGCGCCCGCGACACAACTGCGGGTCGTGCCCCCGAGTTTGACAATGCCTGTTCTACGCTGTGATTCACCGATCAGCCTCCTGGACTGATGGAACTTTTCACCGCAAGCCTGAAAACAGTTTCTGCAGCCACGATCCGTTACTCATGCGAGTGATCGGAAACTGAGAAAGATTCAAAGGCCGGTATGCTGATACGGTTAGCTGCAGTACGGTGGTGGGAGGCTTGTGTAAAAAAACAATCAGCATAAGAGTTGTTGGGCTGAATGGCCAGCTTCTGTGATGTAAACTCAATGTAATTCTGTGTGGGTGGCAGACGTGGCTGCATTTAAAAACATCAATTTCATTTCTGATGGTCTGTTTTAGAAACAGGCAACACCCACCCCAAACACTGGGGGAGATTTTGGATCCAATATTTTCAGGGACGGTGTGTGTGGATGTGGGATGGCTGAATACATAACCTGACAAGAATGGGGATGTGGGAAACGTAACAGCAGGGTCTCATTATCATTTTGTGATTCATTTCCCACCAAACAGCCAGCTAACTTGACAGACTGCAGGATAAACACAGGCTATACGTACTGACCATCAATTCACTCGAGACGGAAGTAAACTGTGGCTTTAATCAACTTAGAACAGTGCCTGCCTGCGACTGATCCAATACTGAGAACCACCTACAGGTCGACTGCTCTTTATACCTCCCTTCAAGGGGCGGAGCCCATACAGGCCCCAACATGTTCCCCTATGGATAGTGCCATACAATGGCCCATAGGAGGAGCCCACAAGGGCAACAGCATAGCACAGATACAAATGCAATGGTGGATTATTGACATAATACATTCACCACACGTACAGAAGGGAATTTGATTTGACTTTTTAAATGAATCAAGGCTGTCAGCAAGTTTGCAAAGAAAAGAAAAGTTAAAAGGCAAGATCAAACCTCGAGTAATTGTCACAGATTAGCAGAATATTTAAATGCAGATTGCCGAGCGTTTCTCTGTTTGTGTTCTTAATTATTAACAACACACAGTTCCTGATATGACAGCAAATGGTTTCAGCAGGCTTTTCAAATCAAATAGAAAATCCAACTGCTCAGCCTCTCAATCAAAATGCAAATCAGAAATCCTCTCGCCTCCGAATGTCCCCAGTAATCCGCGCGGCAAGGATAATTAATCACTCACCTCCCAAGATAAAAAATCAATCTGATACCTAATTATTAGAATGAAACATAAAGGGGACTTGCCACAGGAAGATCCTTGTGCATAAACTTCACCAGGACACTAACTATAACAAGAATAACTTAGTCAGGTAAGGTAAGGCAGGTTCAGGTTCAGGTTATGTGGGGTGCTAAATTCCCCAAGCGTGATATGGTCGGGATCCAACTATCCTGTCCTCTTTTGGGTTTCATTGGGGCTGTATTGGAGATCTGAGAATCCGCATGCAATCATTGGGTAAGTAATTAAAATATTTAGTTTGGTCATTAAGCACTGATTTAACTCCCAATTGTGCCTTTATCAGCCAATAGACCCATTTCTCAACCTGTCAGCAACTCATCCGGGTGACCGTGAATGCACAGCTGCAAGTGCTTTGTGGTGAATGTATAATTACTGATAATTCACCAGTGCACTGTGTTATGTTAATAACCCTGTGGGCTCTACCTATGGGCCATTGTGTGGCTTCACCCACAGGGGATATGTTGGGGCATGTACGGGCTCCGCCCATGGCTCCGCCCATGGCTCCACCCCCTTTACAGGAAGTATAAGAGCTGCTGACCTGCGGGGCCGCCTTCAGTGTTGTACCGGTCACAGGCAGGCTCAGTTCTAAGCTGATTAAAACCACGGTTTACTTCTCCACGTGTCTTCGAGTGAATTGATGGTCGCATCATGCTTCTTCAGTGAAACTGACAGGCTGGGAAGGTGTTGATCAGTTACACTGAAGAGCTCCAGCCATAGTCAGGTGGGAGTTCTGCTGGTCTGAGAGAGACCTTTCACTGCTTGACAGACAATTGCTAATTTCTTAGATGACACTTCGAATGTCCAACACTTCACTTACCTTTGGTTGCACCCCACAGCTTGCACCAGGGCACAGCACGGCCGCACCTTCAACCTCCAGTGAGGGCCAACAGCAGAAGCAACAACTGCACTAACAACATCAGAAGGGGCAACCCCAGATGCCTTCTCCTCGGCTGCATGTCCTCCCCTGCTTTAGGTCAGAGGGGATGAACTCCAAGCTTCAGCTGTAAAGAGGCATGATCCTCTTCATAGGGACTACAGGCTGAGAATCAGCTCTCCACATGCCAGAGCACTGGTTCCTCAGGACGATCAGGCTCTCACAGCAGTCACCACCGACATCAGCAGCCTCCTGGTACAAGGCCTCCTTCCTCGTGGGAGCAGGTGAGCCCACATTTCCAGTGGCCGATATGGTGCATGTCTCAGGAAGGTCAGTCTTCAGGGTCTCTGCCTCTCCTCAAGTTGTATACTCTCTTCTCTTGTAAGCCGGGAGGTGAGAGTGTTCATAATGGTTTGTGTGTAGAGGAGGGAAGGGCCACATTCGTGAGGGTGATTGTGAGGCATGAGTGTGAGAGAGCAATAGGATAATGGTGTATGAGTTCTGGGTAATCAGATGGGGACGTGAGGAAGTGCTTGGAGAGTGAGGAATGACTGGAGCTGTAAGGTCCATTGTCCTGAGGTGTGCTGTACAGGAAAATACATTGGAAAAGTCTGAAGGCTGGGCATTGGAAATGTTATGCCAATCATCTTCCCGACACTCCTGAGGTGCCAAATGCTCTTGTCTCCAGATTGGAAGGTCCATGATTATTCTGCTGATGTCCTTGGCCATCTGCTCCTCCATCCTTGAGAATATCACCTCCGATTCCACAGCAGGACTTCCAGGTTAAGAGTGAGAGACTCCAGGAGCAGCCTCCTCCGGTAACCCCTCCATTCCTGTGGTCACTATAACCTCAAAAATCCAAGTGCTGCAGGACCATTGGGCTGGTTTCTCCGATTCTGAGGCTATGTCCCCACCCTGGCGTGGGAATGGTGGCATTTTGCGACAGAAAAAATGGCGTAAAACGGCCTCAGATCCTCCGTTTGGCTGGGGGTTAGCATGCCGGCAGTGTAGAGCACCCGGCTCCAGCTGCCGATACGGCCCGTAGAATTGCCAGGTCCATGGCCGTGGATGCGCACGGCGGTGGCCGCTTGGGAACCCGGACGGCAAAACCCCCCCCCCCCCCCTTTGACCGGCTCACGCGCCCTGGACCAACCCCCCACAGTGCCCCCAGCCCTTGATAAGGCCCTCCTGCCAACAGATCGGCCCTCCTCCTCCGACTGTGGCCCCGCTGGACTGAGGCCGCAGCCGTCGCGCCGCGTTCCCGACGGGAAGGGACAACACGCGACCGACGCCGTCGGGAACTCGGCCCGCCATGTGCGACTCATGGGGGCCACCATCTTGGACGCCATCTTCCTCGCCGCCCGACATGTGTGACCAACAGGGGCCGCCATCTTGGCTGCCATCTGCAATGCCGCCCGACACGTGCGACCGACGGGGGCCGCCATCTTGGCTGCCATCTGCAATGCCGCCCGACACGTGTGACCGACGGGGGCCGCCATCTTGGGACCACACTACCCCCTCTGACCACGCCGGCAACCCGCAACTCGGCGCGGTCACCCTCGACCAGTCACGCCCAAAGTACCTCCGGAACTCCATGATGACCGTCCGGGTCATTGGACACGAAACGCCTTGCCTGTTTGACTCCGGGAGCACGGAGAGCTTCATTCACCCAGAGACGGTAAGGCGCTGCTCGCTCCAAATCTCCCCCATCCTTTAAACCATCTCCCTCGCTTCCGGATCGCACTCAGTGCAGACCCGGGGGTACACTGTCGCGAGCCTTGCGATACAATGAAATGAAAATGAAAATCGCTTATTGTCACAAGTAGGCTTCAAATGAAGTTACTGTGAAAAGCCCCTAGTCGCCACATTCCGGCGCCTGTTCGGGGAGGCTGGTACGGGAATTGAACCGTGCTGCTGGCCTGCCTTGGTCTGCTTTAAAAGCCAGCGATTTAGCCCTGTACTACACCAGCCCCATTTGTTGAAGCCATTTGTCGAATACGCAAACTTTAAGCTATATGCACTCCCTGACCTCTGCGCTCCTCTTCTGTTGGGACTGGATTTCCAGTGTAACCTCAGGGGCCTGACCCTGAAGTTCGGCGGGCCCCTACCCCCTCTCATCATATGTAGCCTCGCGACCCTGAAGGTCGACCCTCCCCCGCTCTTCCCTAATCTCACCGCTGACTGTAAACCAGTCGCCACCAGAAGCAGGCGGTATAGCATACAGGACAGGACTTTTATCAGGTCCGAGGTCCAGCGACCCTTGCGGGAAGGGATCATCGAGGCCAGTGATAGCCCCTGGAGAGCTCAGATGGTGGCCGTCAGGACTGGGGAAAAGAACCGGATGGTTGTAGATTACAGCCAAACCATAAACCAGTACACGCACCTCAATGCGTACCCCCTCCCCCGGATAGCGGACATGGTTAATCAGATCGCACACTACCAGGTGTTCTCCACGGGGGACCTGAAGTCCGCATACCACCAGCTCCCAATCCGCCCGGAGGACCGCCACTACACAGCCTTTGAGGCAGTCGGCCACCTCTTCCACTTACTCCGGGTCCCCTTCAACGTCACCAACGGGGCCTCGGTCTTCCAAAGAACAATGGACCGAATGGTGGACCAGTACGGGCTGCGGGCCACATTTCTGTACCTGGACAATGTCACCATCTGCAGCCACGACCAGCAGGACCACAACGCCAACCTCCAGAAGTTTCTCCAAAACGCCCAAGCCCTCAACCTCACTTATAACAAGGAGAAATGCGTTTTCCGCACAACCAGACTAGCCATCCTCGGCTATGTCGTGGAAAACGGAGTCCTAGGGCCCGACCCCGACCGTATGCGCCCCCTCCTGCAACTTCCCCTTCCCCACTGCCCCAAGGCCCTGAAAACGTGCCTTGGGTTCTTTTCCTATTACGCCCAGTGGGTCCCCAAGTATGCGGACAAAGCCCGCCCACTGATCAAAGCTACCATCTTCCCACTGGCCGCATCAAGGCAGACATTGCCAAGGCCGCAATGCACGCGGTGGATGAGTCCGTCCCCTTCCAAGTGGAGAGCGACGCGTCGGAGGTCGCCCTCGCCGCTACCCTTAACCAGGCGGGCAGGCCAGTAGCACTTTTCTCCCGTACCCTCAACGCCTCCGAAATTCGACACTCCTCAGTCGCAAAAGAAGCTCAAGTCATCGTGGAAGCCGTATGGCACTGGAGGCACTACCTCGCTGGTTGGAGGTTTACCCTCGTCACCGACCAACTGTCGGTAGCCTTCATGTTCGACAATACACTGCGGGGCAAGATCAAGAACGATAAAATCTTGAGGTGAGGATCGAACTCTCCACCTATAATTCTGATATAGTGTATTGTCCTGGGAAGCTCCACAAGCCCCCAGATGCCCTGTCCCGCGGCACATGCGCCAGCGCACTAGATGACTGACTCCGGGCCATCCACGATGACCTCTGCCACCCGGGGGTCACCCGGTTCCTCCACTACATCAAGGCCCGCAACCTGCCCTACTACACCGAGGAGGTCAGGGTCATGACCAGGGACTGCCAAATCTATGCGGAGTGTAAACCGCACTTCTATCGACCGGATAAGGCCCACCTGGTGAAGGCATCCCGGCCCTTTGAGCGCTTCAGTATCGACTTCAAAGGGCCCCTCCCCTCTACCAACCGCAACACGTATTTCCTCAACATCGTTGACGAGTTCTCCCGCTTCCCCTTTGCAATCCCTTGCCCCGACATGACCGCGGCCACCGTCATTAAGGCCCTACATAGTATCTTCACCTTGTTTGGTTTCCCCACTTACGTCCACAGTGACCGAGGCTCCTCGTTTATGAGCGATGAACTGGGTCAGTACCTGCTCGGTAAGGGCATCGCCTCGAGCAGGACTACCAGTTATAACCCCCGGGGAAACGGACAGGTGGAGAGGGAGAACGAGACGGTCTGGAATGCCGTCCTCCTGGCCCTACGGTCTAGGAATCTCCCAGTACACCACTGGCAGGAGGTCCTCCCCGACGCGCTCCACTCCATTAGGTCACTCTTTGCACAGCCACGAACGAGACCCCTCATGACCTCGGACATCCACCTCCGGGGTCTCGCTTCCGTCCTGGGTGAAGACACTGGGGCCCGTCCTACTCCGCAAGCACGTAAGTAGCCATAAGTCCGGCCCCCTGGTCGAGAGGGTCCAGTTCCTTCACACCAACCCCCAGTACGCATACGTAGAGTACCCCAACGGCTGACAGGATACGGTCTCCCTCCAGGGACCTAGCACCCACAGGTTCCCCTACCATCATCCCAACCTACCCCCCCAACCTACACCGAACAGCGTCCCCGCCTCTACATGGCCTCCACACCCCCTCCTGTACCCCCTCACCCCATCGCCGGCCTACAGAAATGAAGCTCCTGAAGACATGCTCCCGGAGTCCACACCTGTGTCCGCACCGACGAGTTCACCACCCATGCCCGCACCGACGAGTTCACCACCCATGCCCGCACCGACGAGTTCACCACCCATGCCCGCACCGCCGAGTTCGACACCTGTGCCTGCTGCGAAAACAGAGCTCCGGCGATCGCAGAGCACCATCAGGGCACCGGACAGACTGAACCTGTGAGCCCTTCACCCCTGCCGGACTTCAATTTTTTAACAGGGGGTGAATATGGTGAATGTATTATGGTAACCGTTCACCACTGTACTACATTGTACCACGCTGTTGCCCATGTGGGTTCCACCTACGGACCATTGTACTGTACTACACTGATTGTATCATGTTGGTGCCCTTGTGGGCTCCGCCCCTAGCTCCGCCCCCTTGAGGGGAGGTATAAAGAGCAGCTGCCCTGTAGGCGGCTCTCATTGCAGAGCAGTCGCAGGCAGGCACTGTTCTAGTTGATTAAAGCCACTGTTCACTTCTATTCTCTGTCTCGTGTGAATTGATGGTCGCATCATGCGTGGGTATGTTTAATCGCCTCCTTCAGTGCTGTACCCATTCGGGGATTCTACGATACGATTTGCGCATTGAATATGCTGAATACTCCGGTTTCCTCCCACTAGTCCCGAAAGACGTGCTGTTAGGTAATTTGGACATTCTGAATTCTCCCTCTGTGTACCCGAACAGGCGCCAGAGTGTGGCAACTAGGGGCTTTTCACAGTAACTTCAGTGCGATGTAAGCCTACCTGTGACAATAAAGATTATTATTATGGGGAAAATCAAGCTGTTCAAGGTACTGTTAACATCCGACAGTCCCTAGGACTGACAATGACTTTTTTCCACTCAGGGGTTGTGACTTATGAGGTGACTAAAAAGTCCAATGCTGGATCCGCATCTCTGCCACACGTGAGGCAGGTAGTGTTTGAGGAGGTGGGTGGGTGAATTGCTAAGATTTTGGTATGCTCTTTCTGCTGTTTGCACTGGCCTCTGCCCAGGCTTGTCAGAGACTTTCAAAATGGTTGGCACCTTTGTGGATGTTTCATCTCCACTTTGGGTGGTCTCGAGCAAGAGATTTGTACATACCGGTTGGGGCTGTTGAATTTTTTCAGGGAGGCTTTGAGGAAACTGAAACATTTCCTCTACCTTCCTGGTAACTGTTTACCTTGAGCAAAGAGCTTGGGCTGGATTCCTCGCACGCCCATTCTGAACCCGCGTTCGGCGACGGGGTGGAGAATCCAGTTTCCCGCATGAAATCGGGACCGGCGCAGGTTCGGCGATTCTCCGCCCCCCCGAAAAGCGGCGTACTCGGGATTGGCCGCGTACAGTATCCAACACCTGAGGCCATTGCCGGAGGCCCGCCCCGTTATTCTCCGCCTCCAACCGGCCGAATTCCAGCGGCATGGATCTAATCTGGTCCTTCCGTTCAGGATACTCGTGAGGCAGCTGCGGACTCAGTCCACAGATGCCATAGTCGGAGGGCAGGGGGGGCCTCATTCGGAATTGGCCTTTTATTGTAGGGGCGGTCCGGGTCGGGGGCACGATTTTCGCAGTCCAGGTCCGCAGTCTGAGTCCGCCGTGGAGCATGGCTCCGCCGCTGGAGGCCACCATCGTGCTCATGCGCGGCCTCTGACCCAGAAGCGCGGGGGCCGTATCGGCAGCTGGAGCTGCGAGCTCCACGACAGCTGCCTGCTAGCCCCCTGCGAGGCTGTGAATCTGTTGACGCCAGTTTTTCTGACGTAAAAGAGCACAGTTTTATTTTGTGAATCAGGGGATGGATTCTTCGTTTCAGGGACTATGTCTCCATGCAGGCGTGAAAACTGTGGTCTTTTACACCAGAAGAACTGCAGCCGCCTCGCAAGTATCCCGAATGGCAGGACCAGGTTAGATCCACACCGCCGGGAATTCAGCTGGTCGAGGGGGGAGAATAGTGGGGCGGGCCTCTGGCAATGGCCTCAGGTGGTGGATACTCTGCGCGGCCAATCCCCGAGTACGCTGCTTTTCGTGGGGCTGAGAATCGTCGAACCTGCGCCGGTCCCGATTTCATGTGGGAAACTGGATTCTGCGCCCCATCGCCAAACGCGATTTCGGCATCGGAGTGCGGAGAATCCAGCCCCCTGTGTCAGGCATGTGGACCATGTGGCCTGGCCACTGTAGCTGATGAACCATAACAAGTTTCTCGACACTGGGGGTGTTGGCCTGAGAGCGGACACCGATGTTGGATTTGCAGGATTTTGCAGGCGCATTTTTCCAGGGGTTTAAGGTGCCTGTCGTACGTTGTCCAAATGGGAGACAATGCTGAGTTTCATCATCGATGTATGTATTCTCTGACAGGAAGCTTCCAAAGTGATGCGACCATCAATTCACTCAAGGACTCGTGTCGGAGTAAAACAGTGGTTTTAATTAACTATCCACTTTGCCTGCCTGCGACTGGTACATACTGAGGACAGTCCCACAGGCCAGCTACTCTTATACTCCTTCAAAGGGGTGGAGCCCGTACATGCTCCAACATCCTCCAACATCTCCCCCTGTGGGTGAAGCCATACAATGGCCCACAGATAAAACTCACAGGGTTAAGAACATAGAACATAACTGGTGAATTAACTGTATTTACAAACATAGAACATAACTGGTGAATTAACTGTATTTACATTCACCACACAAAGTATGAGATATGATCCACATTGTCAAATGATTTGTTGTAGATCTTGACAGTGAGGGGGCAACAGGAGTAGGCTGGTAGAGGACATTTGTCTCCCGGATGGTTAGTGTAAGGCCCAGTCTTTATTTTGGCTCTGTAAATACATCGCACAGCCAATGGAAAATACCCACACAGGAGTCTATTGCAAATCAGCAGAGTTGACAGGCCAGAGCAAATATTCACAACTTGTGCACCTGAAATGCTACTTCAATGCTACGTGGTGTTTAGCCATACTTTCAGCTCCATACATCATGTCTGATTCAGAAAATGCTCACCAGTTTGTCAAGATCTCGTCAATTTAAATTTGCAACTCACTATTTCTGGATGCATCACCGAAAAACAGTTAGAGATTCACAAAGTCACGTCATTCACTCACAGTTTGCCCTAGTCCAGTGTCGTCATCTTTGATCCGTCAGAAAACTCACTGAGAATTAAAAAGCTTCAGATTGAGAGATCCGTCAAAATAAAAGTGAAATCAATAATGCAGCAGCAAATAGCCGAAACGATTTTCAGTGTTTCCAAAGGTGTTATTTTCTAGACTTCCATTTTCCACAAGAAAGTTTACAAGAGCTTGTGAAATGTTTTTTCTCACTGATACTTTTTGGTGTTTCATTTAAAAGTGGGATTTTCACACTTCAAATTCCTTTTAGACAATGACAACACGGCTCTGCTAGGTACACAGATGCTTGTTAAAGCAGATGAAAAGGTGTAAATTACAATATTGTGCAGGGAAACAAATCTAAAAATAATTACAGCTAAATTTAATTTATTGGCCTTATTATAGTCAGGCAAGTATCCTTCATGATCAGCGTAAACAGCATTAATAGTTAGCACATCAGGGTAATTTCCTCCTGTGTTGTATGCTTGTTGTGTCAGGTCACAATGGGGAATGATTGATTGGTTGATTAATTGATATTTGTTGTCACATATACCGAAGTACAGTGAAAAGTATTTTTCTGCGGCCAAGGGAACGTACACAGTACGTACATAGTAGACAAAAGAATAATCGACAGAGTACATTGACAAATGGTACATCAACGAATAGTGATTGGTTACAGAGCAGAACAAGGGCCAAACAAGAGCAGCATAGGGCGTCGTGAATAGTGTTCTTACAGGGAACAGATCAGTCCAAGGGAGAGTCGTTGAGGAGTCTGGCAGCTGTGGGGAAGAAGTTGTTCCTATGTCTGGATGTGCGGGTCTTCAGACTTCTGTATCTTCTGCCTGATGGGAGGGTCTGGAAGAGGGCAGAGCCTTGGTGTGAAGGGTCTCTGACAACGCTGTCTGCCTTTCTGAGGCAGCGGAAGGTGTAGACCGAATCAATGGGACGGTGGCAAGTTTGTGTGATGTGTTGGGCTGAGTTCACCACACTCTGCAGTTTCTTGCAATCTTGGGCTGAGCAGTTGCCATACCAGGCTGTAATGCAGCCGGATAGGATGCTCTCTATGACACATCTGTAGACGCTTGTGAGAGTCGATGCAGACATGCTGAATTTCTTTAGCTTCCGTAGGAAGTAGAGATGTTGTTGGATTTTCTTGACTGTTGCATCAACGTGAGTGGACCAGGACGTGAGAGGTCAGGTGCGGCTAAGCTGTCTGTCACCAAGCCCAGTATATGAGCTGCAATGTAGCCAGTGCAAGTTAAAACTGCAGGAAATCAGACATTGCATTAAGCCTCCATGTATAGGGACAATGGAGCCTCAGAGTACACTTAGGGCAGCAAGGAAAAACCTGCCTGGAATGGGTTAAACCGACAGTCTCCAAGAACCTAATCAAATTAGCATAGTACAAGCCAGCAGGCCACAGGTAACACATAACTAATAGGACAACGACCACATTGGCTCTGGCCTGTCTAGGAAAGACATTGGACAGCTAGATACATATAAATATCAGGGACATGGAGCAGATTACCACCCCATCACGGACCGATTGTTTAGACACAGTGCTTTTGTATTGTAGCCATCTCAGATGGCCACCTGCAAAGGACCATGGGAATTATGGCCAACCCAAGACTCAGACAGACTCCGAGCTTGTGTGTGTATTGGCAACCCAGATAGCTAGACGCGATCGAAACCCCCGCTCGTTTGCATTCTAATGGCCCATTTCCCCAGAACAAAAGAACTGTGCTCAGGTAACCAATACAGATGCAGACTAACCGGCGCCACTCTCTTTACTCAGGGAGCCTAAACAGCCAAGGTCAATAACCGTTCAGGACACGCCCAACCATCAAGGCACCCGCCCCTTTATTGGCCAAAATCAAAGGCAGTGATCGAAGCCTGTCGAATTATTGGGTCCAAGTTAAGGACCGCCCCAAAGAGCGCGAAATCCCAGAGGGATAAGAGACACAGCCGTGTGCTCGGTCTCTCTTGGATCCGGCCTATGCCAACCCAAGTGCAGCATAACGACCAGACAGACAAGTTCAAGACCAACGATCGCTACCAGACGGATGAGCCCAGCAGAAACGGAGCCTCTTCTTCCACCCAGCCACGCAAGATCCGGACAAAGGCCTTGTCCATCTGCATGGAGCCGGTTGCCCTGAAGTTAAGTATAGGTTATTGTAGTTGTTAGGTGTAGTTTAACTTGTAGTGTTTTGTGTTGCATGTCGAAGTAATCCTTGTGTGTAAATAAACCATCTTTGAACTTGAACTGACTAACTGGTTGTGTGGTCCTTTGATCGATATCCGGTAAAGCCTTGTGGTGGTATCATTTGATACCTGGCGGCTCTAAAGAACATTATTAATTGGCAACATTACTCCGGTGCCGATTGGCAACAGTATTACACAGCAGGTGGGCAAAATGTACCTCCGGAGCGATTAGGAGAAATGTATCTGAAACAGTGTATCAGCGTCACCTATTGTACTATTTGAATCACTCGTATCGTGTTGAATCATTTTGAATCACTCTGTATCGAGTTGAAACAGTATAAAGAATTGTGTGAGGGCTTTGTTTGGGCAGAGCTGCTTGGACGGAGCTGTAGTTAAAACGGCTGAGTTTTAGCTCTCCCGTATGCATGCGGGAAGTCAAGCTATTTTGTTAAAGTATCCTACTGTCTGAAGAACTCTACTCATTTAACTCCACTAACACTCCAAAATGGTTTCAATAGAGCAGGTCTGCTTTTCCCAAAGATTGCCTTAATGTGGAGGAATCGCAGAAGATCCACCAATGCTGGAGGAATCGCAGAAGATCCACCAATGCTGGTTTGATGAGAACGACCATACCATCCAAGACCTCATCAGCAAGCTGTGCTTGCCAATTTGACATAGCCAGCAAGGCAAAGAGGAGAACTAATCAATCAGCCAATGCGGAGGTACAAACTAGAAAAATCCAGAATCAATGGTGGACTGAGAAAGTTAAGGAGCTGCAACCCCTCGCTGTCCAGCACAACACCTGGACTTCTTTATACCACCGAGGCAATATATGAACCCAACACCGAGGCCTCAAACTGGTCCGGATAAGGGTAGAAACCTCTTAAGAGACAGAGAAAGCAGCCGCCTTTGATGGAGAGAACACTTCAAAGAACTCCTAACCATAATACAATCATAGATGAGGACGTGTTTGAGGAAATCCCCCAACTCCCCATCAAAGATGATCTTGGACTCCCACCAAGTGTAGATGAAGTCGAAGCTGCCATTGACCACGTGAAGAATTGGAAAGTTGCAGGAGTGAATGGGATCCTCAGTGGAGATTTTCAAACTTGGAGGAGATCACCCCCTCATCCCCATCAGCTGTTCCTGAAAATCTGGGACTGAGAAGAAATTCCTGCTGATTTCAGGGATGCCGTCAGCCGTCATCACCATAATCTTCAAGAAAGGAGACAAAGCGGACTGTGGGAACTACCGAGGAATCCCCCTTCACTCATCGCCGGGAAGATCATTGCCCGAACCCTTGCTAGCTGCTTTCTCCCGGTCTCTGAAGAAATCCTTCCCGAAAGCCAGTGTGGCTTCCGACAAAACATAGAAACATAGACCTTGGAATGGCGGACATGATTTTCACTGCTCACCAATACCAGGGAAACATCAACCACTCTACATGGTCTTCATGGATCTGACCAAGGCTTTTGACTCAGTCAATCGGAAATTGCTATGGAAGACCCTGTCAAAGGCCAGCTGCCCAGAGAAATTCATCTACATTCTCCGACACCTCCTCAACAAGATGTTGGCGACAGTCATCAATGGTGGGAATAAGTCAAAAACCTTTGAGGCCAAGACTGGAGTCAAGGAGGCATGTGTCATCGCACCAACCCTTTTCTCCATCTTCATCACCACCATCCTTCACGTTGTCAAAGACAAGCTTCCCAGTGGAGTGGACATCATTAACAGGATGGAGGAAAACCTTTCAACCTCAACTGGTTGAAATCCAAGAAGAAAACCATACAACTCACTCGCGGAACTTCTGGATGACATCACAATCTCTATTCTCTCAGAAGAAATCCTCCAAGCATTCTTTGACACTTTCATCGATACAAACCAAATAATTTCGGGTCTCCAACTGCGAAATCATGTTAGGCGATCAGCTGGAGAATGGGGGTGGGGGCGTTCCGCGGGCAGGGGGGGCTTTGGCGGGGGATGGAGGCACTGGTGGGGGTGGTTCAGGGATGGCGAGCGTGGCTGGGTCCGCGCGGCCGGTGTCATGTTGCACGGCGCGGCCGCTGCGGGCTGCCGCTGTGCGCGTGCGCAGCCACGGACCCAGCAATTCTCCGGACGTATCTGCAGTTAGAGCCGGCGCCTGCTAGCCCCCCCCTACCAGACGGCGGATTGGTGGAGGTTTTTCGCTGTTTTTTTAGGCGTAAAACGCCACTGTTCCCACGCCGTCGTCAGCACTTAGTCTCAAAATCGGAAAATCCAGCCCTCGGTCTCAGCCTCGACCTCAAGAAGACTCAAGTTCTTTACCAAGGCAAGGGTAAAGATCTCCCTCCATCAAAGTCAGCAGAGAAACTCTTCCAAACATGGAACATTTCTCCTACCCGGGTAGCTACCTCTCATCTAAAGCTGACATTGGTGTGGAGATCCAACACCGTATCTAATCCATGGGCAGATCCTTTGGATGCCTTTGGATGATTGTCTTTGATGATCACAACATCCGTGTTGATACCAAGATCTCCGTGTATAGGCCACTCGTCCCCTGAACTTTTCTATACAGTTTAGAAACTTGGACGACATACACGGGCCATGTGAAGGCCCTGGAAAGGTACCATCTGTCTGAGACAGATTCTCCACATCAGCTGGGAGGACAGGCGTGCTAACATAACACCCTTGAAGGAGCCAAAAGCGCCAGGATTGAGGCCATGGTCATCCAAAACCAACTCCACCTGGCCAGCCATGTGCTTAGGATGTCAGAATCCTGACTGCCAAAGCATCTCTTCTTTGCCCAGCTCAAGAAAGGCTCCCGAAAAGCAGAGGACAAAGGAAGCACTTCAAAGACACCTGAAGGCTTACCTCAAGACATCAATGGCTGGGAGATCCTTGATCAGAAGTGACCTACCTGGACGAACCTCCTGATTTAAGGGACACAATTCTTCGAGGACACCGGACAGCAAGAGGAGGCCTGGAAAAAGGGCTTGAGAAAGGAATTCCAGCGATCTGGAATCCAAGGACCGATCCCATCTCCTGGAAACACCTGTCAAGTCTGCGGCCAAAGATGCGACTCTAGGATCGGGCTCATTAGTCACACAAGAACCCACAGAACCCATGACCAGTGACACCGAGTTTCTTAGGTGGACAATCATACTCGTTAATGAGAGATAGCTGAAGAAGAAAGCCTGCAGCACTACATGCCCCACCCCTATGTCCGATTCATTAATTGCCAAGGCCCAGAACAAATGTCAGTTGGTAGCCTGTGAAAACTCCTTTTGAGAACCATTTGGTGACACAGCATGAACTAGTTGTACCTATGGTGAGCGAGCCTATGTTATATGGGGGCCATGTGCACAGTGCAACCTGTCCTTTTCTTGGCCCCTCTGATGTTAAATATTATGGTTCTGAAGTCAGATGAAGTACCACTCTGTAACATAAGAAATATTTATAGATACATGCAAATTGGAGTTCCATGACATTGATTGGAGTCCAATTGGATTTTAACCCCGGACTGAGGGGGAAGAGATACTGTTCCTTCCTCACCAGCTGGAAGAGGTCAGTAAGTCTGAAAATACAAAATATCCAAAAAGGTTGAAAAGCCAGGGCGAGAAGGAATGTCACTCGCAACTTCACAAAGCCATTTGCGACCTGCCCCTCCCTGGACTCTTCCTAATCCCGTAACCCTCACCCTACTACCTCCCTTCTAACTCCGAGGCCATCAGAAACCTCCCAAATTTCGGCAGCACCCAGAACGGTCCGGAACTGGATCAGCAAGAGTGGATCAAAGCCTTTTGTTTCCTCTGGCTTCACCTTACCACGGCCATTGATTCATAAGAACATAAGAACTAGGAACAGGAGTAGGCCATCTGGCCCCTCGAGCCTGCTCCGCCATTTAATGAGAACATGGCTGATCTTTGTGGACTCAGTTCCACTCTCCGGCCCGTACACCATATCCCCGAATCCCTTTATTCTTTAGAAAGGCATCTATCTTTTTCTTAAAAACGTTTAAAGAAGGAGCCTCAACTGCTTCACTGGGCAAGGAATTCCAGAGATTCACAACCCTTTGGGTGAAGAAGTTCCTCCTACACTCCGTCCTAAATCTACCTCGCCTTATTTTGAGGCTATGCCCCCTAGTTCTGCTTTCCCCGACCAGTGGAAACAACCTGCCCGCATCTATCCTATCTATTCCCTTCATAATTTTATATGTTTCAATAAGATCCCCCCGCATCCTTCTAAACTCCAATGAGTACAGTCCCAGTCTACTCAACCTTTCATTCAATGTTGGATGCTCTATGAAAGAAAAGCAAATTGATTAGGGTATTGGAGGAAGCACCAAGTAGGATCACTAAAGGGAAGACGGTGCGTGAAGCTTTTTGGTCATGAACTGGGATGAATTGTGGCCAGAACAGTGGATTCTCCAAGTCCCAGGGAGATGTGGAAAATGGAAAATCTGTTGATCATCAGGCCACTATGGGGATGATAGTCCGACTGAGGCAATAACATTTCAGTATCTCTCTGGGAAGCCATTCTGCATAATTGTGTTAAGTGCTGTATGGCAACAAACAAGTTGCAATGCGTGTCTTTATGACTAAACAGCAAGAAAAAATATTCCAACAGTGAATTACTGCCAGCTGTAATTAAATTTATCCAGTGGTAAATTCACAACAGTGATGTCATTTAACAGTTTAACAAATGGCTGTAGAGCCCCTGGCCTGCTTTGATATTAAATACAATTCTGCTGGTGAATGTAGCAAAGAACAAAGAATACATATTTTGTTTAAGGATTTGTAAAATGCCTTGGGTACATTATAAATAGTGTTTGCGATCTCTATTTCAGTCCATTCATACATGGTAAGTTATTAAGGGAATGATCTAAGTTATATAATTTTCCATGTTGCACAAGATGCAAACGGCTTTGAGCTGAATCACATGCAGTGGCACTGTGTTTGCGAAAAAGATTTGAGAGATTGTAGTGCTTGTTGCTGTATTTTGAATTATTTAGCAAAAGGAGGCAGATTGAAAATAACTATGTCAGAAGATCCAGAAACTCAATGTAGAGAAAGGATTATGCTTCTCTCTGGCAAGGAAAGATTTCAGTGTAGAATTAGGTTTAAGATTGCTGAAGTTGAGGGCAAACTTATCAGAGATGCTCATCTGAGCCTCCTTGATAGCAGCAGACTGTGGTAGTATGCATTAGGGGTCATGTGGGATTGTGAAGCCGTGATGTCATTGGCTGACAGATCCCGGGTCCTGGTTGGCCGTTGACCTCTAGCTCCGCCCTGAAGGTGGAGTATAAGAACCAGGAGTCCTCCCCCGCAGGCCAGTCTGCTACCGAACTGCGGGGGAACAGTCACGCTTAATAAAGCCTCATCGACTTCACTCTATTCGTCTCTCGGAGTCTTTGTGCGCTACAATTTATTAAGCGTGACTAAAGGACTATGGAGCTCAGGATCATTCCGGAATGCCTGAAAATCAGCCCCCACGCAGTGAACTCAGCAGCAGTTTTCAAGCACTGGCAGACTTGTTTCGAGGACTACCTCAGAACGGCCCCCGGCCGGGTCACAGAAGACCAAAAACTACAGGTCCTGCACTCGAGGTTAAGCACGGAGATTTTCTCTCTCATCGAAGACGCAGAGGATTTCCAGACGGCGTTCACAGCACTAAAAAGCATGTATGTTCGTCCAGTAAACCAGATCTACGCTCGCTATCAACTCGCAACGAGACGGCAAAGTCCCGGAGAATCGCTGGATGAATTCTACGCCGCGCTACTAATTTTGGGACGGGCCTGCAGCTGCCCGCCGGTGAACGAGTGTGAACACACGGACATGTTAATGCGCGATGCTTTTGTGGCAGGTATGAACTCCTCCCAAATCCGCCAAAGACTTTTAGAAAAAGAGTCGCTAGGACTCTCAGAGGCACGGGCCCTAGCAGCCTCCCTGGACGTGGCCGCGCGAAACGCCCGCACCTACGGCCCCGACCGCGAGGCAGCCCATTGGGCTCCGTACGCACCCGTCACGACAAACCCCCCCCCCCCCCGACCACCCCACAGGCTTGCGCGGTTCAGACGCCAAGTCGCACCGGGGGAGCCCGCTGCTATTTCTGCGGCCAGGCGAAACACCCCCGGCAGCGCTGCCCGGCCCGCACAGCGATTTGTAAGAGCTGCGGGAAAAAGGGCCATTTCGCGGCTGTGTGCCGGTCCCGGGAGGTCGCCGCTGTCCCAGGAGAACAAGGAGCCCTGCGAGCTTCTTACGCTCCCCAACCCCCCCAGCGCCCCATGTACGACCCGCAGGCGCAACCACTTTGGGTCCCGACCACCGCTGTCCCCGGAGACGAGGGAGTTCTGCGCGTCTCTAACGCTCCCCAACCCCCCCCCCAGCGCCCCATGTGCGACCCGCAGGTGCCGCCATTTTGGGTCCCGGCCACCACGAGGGGAGGAGGGGCGCCGCCATCTTGGACCACCCCAGACCTGTGCAACGCATGGGGGTGGCCATTTTGTCCACCCCCGCCGCCATCTTGTGACCCCCCAGCCATGTGCGATGCATGGGGGCAGCCATCTTGTTCACCCCCGCCGCCATCTTGGACCGCAACAACGGACCCCAGTGTCGACGGCTCCACGGGGTTCGAAGAAGACGCTCAAACATTACGATCACGTCTGGCTTCAATGACGCTGGACCAAGCTCGGCCTTGGATGCTCCAGACGACGACAACAACGGTGCTGATCAACGGGCACGAGACACCATGCCTGGTCGACTCCGGGAGCACGGAAAGCTTTATCCACCCCGACACGGTAAGACGCTGTTCTTTGACCATCCGTCCCAGCGCACAAAAGATTTCCCTAGCTGCAGGATCCCACTCCGTACAGATTAAAGGCTTCTGCATAGTTACCCTAACGGTGCAAGGGAGGGAGTTCAAAAACTACAGGCTCTACGTCCTTCCCCAACTCTGCACCCCCACATTACTGGGATTAGACTTCCAGTGCAACCTGCAGAGCCTAACCTTCAAATTCGGCGGCCCAATACCCCCACTCACTATCTGCGGCCTCGCAACCCTCAAGGTTGAGCCCCCATCCTTGTTTGCAAACCTCACCCCGGATTGCAAACCCGTCGCCACGAGGAGCAGATGGTACAGCGCCCAGGACCGGACCTTCATTCGGTCCGAAGTCCAGCGGCTACTGAAGGAAGGCATAATCCAGGCCAGCAATAGTCCCTGGAGAGCACAGGTGGTAGTAGTAAAGACAGGGGAGAAGCAAAGGATGGTCATAGACTATAGCCAGACCATCAACAGGTACACACAACTAGATGCGTACCCTCTCCCCTACATATCCGACATGGTCAATCGGATTGCCCAATATAAGGTCTTCTCCACCGTGGACCTCAAGTCCGCCTACTGTCAGCTCCCCATCCACCCAAGTGACCGCAAGTACACAGCCTTCGAGGCAGACGGGCGATTATACCACTTCCTAAGGGTCCCATTTGGCATCACAAACGGGGTCTCGGTCTTCCAACGAGAGATGGACCGAATGGTTGATCAACACTGGTTGCGGGCCAAGTTCCCGTATCTCGACAATGTAACCATCTGCGGCCACGATCAGCAGGACCATGACGCCAACCTCCAAAAATTCCTCCAGACCGCTAAAGCCTTGAACCTCACGTACAACGAGGACAAGTGCGTTTTTAGCACAAACCGGCTAGCCATCTTGGGCTACGTAGTGCGCAATGGGATAATAGGCCCCGACCCCGAACGTATGCGCCCCCTCATGGAATTTCCCCTCCCGCACTGCTCAAAAGCCCTAAAACGCTGCCTGGGGTTCTTTTCATACTACGCCCAGTGGGTCCCCCAGTATGCAGACAAGGCCCGCCCCCTAATACAGACCACGACCTTCCCTCTGTCGACAGAGGCTTGCCAGGCCTTCAGCCGTATCAAAGCGGATATCGCAAAGGCCACGATGCGCGCCATCGACGAGTCCCTCCCCTTCCAGGTCGAGAGCGACGCCTCCGATGTAGCTCTAGCGGCCACCCTTAACCAAGCGGGCAGACCCGTGGCCTTTTTCTCCCGAACCCTCCACGCTTCAGAAATCCGCCACTCCTCAGTGGAAAAGGAAGCCCAAGCCATAGTGGAAGCTGTGCGACATTGGAGGCATTACCTGGCCGGCAGGAGATTCACTCTCCTCACGGACCAACGGTCGGTAGCCTTCATGTTCGATAATGCACAGTGGGGCAAAATCAAAAACGACAAGATCTTAAGGTGGAGGATCGAGCTCTCCACCTTCAACTATGAGATCCTGTACCGTCCCGGAAAGCTGAACGAGCCGTCCGATGCCCTATCCCGCGGCACATGTGCCAACGCACAAATTAACCGCCTCCAAACCCTCCACGAGGACCTCTGCCACCCGGGGGTCACTCGGTTCTACCACTTTATTAAGTCCCGCAACCTCCCATACTCTTTGGAGGAGGTCCGTACAGTCACAAGGAACTGCCACATCTGCGCAGAGTGCAAACCGCACTTTTTCAGGCCGGATGGTGCGCACCTGATTAAGGCTTCCCGCCCCTTTGAACGCCTTAGTCTGGATTTCAAAGGGCCCCTCCCCTCCACCGACCGCAACACATACTTCCTTAATGTGGTGGACGAGTACTCCCGCTTCCCCTTCGCCATCCCCTGCCCTGACATGACAGCGGCCACAGTCATTAAAGCCCTGAACACCATATTCACACTGTTCGGTTGCCCCGCATACGTCCACAGCGACAGGGGGTCCTCCTTCATGAGTGACGAGCTGCGCCAGTTCCTGCTCAGCAACGGTACAGCCTCGAGCAGGACGACCAGCTACAACGCCCGGGGGAACGGGCAAGTAGAGAGGGAGAACGGCACGGTCTGGAAGACCGTCCTACTGGCCCTACGGTCCAGGGACCTCCCAGTTTCACGGTGGCAGGAGGTCCTCCCGGACGCTCTCCACTCCATCCGGTCACTACTGTGTACTAGCACTAACCAAACGCCCCATGAGCGCCTCCTTGTCTTCCCCAGGAAGTCCTCCTCTAGAACGTCGCTGCCGACCTGGCTGGTGGCCCCAGGACCCATCTTGCTCCGAAAACATGTGCGGGCGCACAAGTCGGACCCGTTGGTCGAGAGGGTTCACCTCCTTCACGCGAACCCGCAGTACGCTTACGTGGAGTACCCCGACGGCCGACAGGACACGGTCTCCCTGCGAGATCTGGCGCCCGCCGGCAACACACACACCCCCTCGACACCAATCACCCCCTCCCTGCCATCGGCGCACCCCGCGACCGCCCCCTTCCCTGGAGGATCGGTCCTCCTCCCAGGCCCGACCAGTAATGAAGCCGAAGCTGAAACCGTAAGGCTCCCGGAGACGACAACACTGGAACAAGCACCACCACCACCACCGGGGCCGAGGCGATCGACACGGACGACCAGACCGCCCGACCGACTCGTGGCGTCGATCTAACACTACAATATGTGGACTTTTAACGAGAACACTTTGTCTTTTTCTCCTGACGATTACTGTAAATACTTCGAAAAAAAAAAAAAACCTTGTACATACTGTAATGACATGCGAAAGTTTTTCCTCCCAGGACCAGCCTTGTAAACCCTTACCACCATGCGAAGCATCACCCCGCCGGGTTCATTTTTAACAAGGGGTGAATGTGGTAGTATGCATTAGGGGTCATGTGGGACTGTGAAGCCGTGATGTCATTGGCTGACAGATCCCGGGTCCTGCTTGGCCGTTGACCTCTAGCTCCGCCCTGAAGGCGAAGTATAAGAACCAGGAGTCCTCCCCCGCAGGCCAGTCTGCTACCGAACTGCGGGGGAACAGTCATGCTTAATAAAGCCTCATCAACTTCACTCTATTCGTCTCTCGGAGTCTTTGTGCGCTACACAGACGTACTGGAAAATAATAATAATACTCTTTATTGTCACAAGTAGGCTTACATTAACACTGCAATGAAGTTACTGTGAAAATTCCCTAGTCGCCACACTCCGGCACCTGTTTGGGTACACTGAGGGAGAATTCAGAATGTCCAAATTACCTAACAGCACGTCTTTTCGGGACTTGTGGGAGGAAACCGGAGCACCTGGAGGAAACCCACTCGGAGGAAACCCATGCAGACTCCGCACAGACAGTGACACAAGCTGGGAATCAAACCTGAGACCTTGGCACTGTGAAGCAATAGTGCCAACCACTGTGTTACCGTACCGCCCGAGGCAATGTACCCATAATTCTCTGATAAAATACCTGCTGCTTTCAAGGCGTAAGCCAGTTTTGTGGGGACTCAGAAAAAACCTCACCTCAGATTTTTGTCACCATCTTTTCTTTTGCTCTCTTGCTTCTGTGCCGTTTTCTTGAGCCACACAGATGTGGGAGTCAATTAAATTTCGATCTGCCTTTCTCTTTCAGGACTAACTGAATTTGGTTTGTCCCCTCATCCTCTACTTTTATCTCATTTCAAGCTTCACCTTTTCATCTTTGAACAAGTTGAAAATTCATTAGTTAGGAGTACAGTGGAAATGTTTCACCTGGAGAATAATGAGACTGATGGAATAATTTGACAGAGAGAGATGTTTGACATGGAGATGCATAGATTCAAGAGACAATTGGATGCCTTTCTGAACAGCATATCTATTCTGAGAAGGTGGTTAGGTTGGATTCCTCTCTGCTAATGGAATATCTTGGCTAAAAGCCTAATGAATTTTCATAGACATAGACATGGAACATACAGTGCAGAAGGAGGCCATTCGGCCCATCGAGTCTGCACCGACCCACTTAAGCTCTCTCTTCCACCCTATCCCCGTAACCCAATAACCCCTCCTAACCTTTTTGGACACTAAGGGAAATTTAGTATGGCCAATCCACCTAACCTGCACATCTTTGGAAACCCACACAGACACTGGGAGAACGTGCAGACTCCTGCTCTTAACGTTCGGCTGAGCACACGCCACAAAGCTATGCCAGTCTTAACACTGCTTCAGGTGGAATGAGTTGATGAGCCGTAGAGTCAACAATTCTCCTAAAGGCTGGAGAGACACAGAACTCAACATCAACCATAATACAATATTTTACCACAAATTATGCTTAATATGAGTAAATGCAGCCATGCTAAAGGCTTCAAGGCACTTTGAGACCAAGGAAGAAAAGGATTGACATTTAGCTTCTTGATAATACTTGTATTTCTGTTGTGTTTTATATATCAAAACATTGAAATGTATCTGAGTACTGCACATAACAGCAACAACAAGCACCTTTGATGTAGCAAAATGTACTGGCACTTCACGTAAGCATTATCCAGCAAAATTTGGCACTGAGCTATATTTTATAAGAAGATATCAAGACACATGATCAAAAGTTTGGTCAAAAGAGTAGGTTTTACAGAGCATTTTGAAGAAGGAACAAGATGTGGAGGGATGGAGATGTGTAGGGAGGTAGTTCCAAAACTTGGGGCCTTGGCAGCTCCACCAACAGTGGAGGCGTCATAGCCCAGAATCAGAAGAGAATGCAGTGCTAATGTCATTAGACTAGTACTCCAGAGGACCAGGCTTTTTTTTTATTCGTTCATGGGACATGGGTGTCGCAGGCTGTGCCAGCATTTATTGCCCATCCCTAAATGCCCTTGAGGGGGCAGTTACCATTGCTGTGGGTCTGGAGTCAGATGTAGGCAGACCAGGTAAGGATTTCCTTCTCTAAAGGACACTAGTGAATGAGATGGCTTTTTACAACAATCGACACTGGTTTCATGGTCATCATTAGACTTTTAATTCCAGATTTTTATTGAATTCAAATTTCACCGTCTGCAATGGTGGGATTTGAACCTGGCATTACTCTGGGTCTCTGGTTTACTAGTCCAGTGACAATATCACTACAGCACCGCCTCCCCTAATCCCCCTATGGTTCAAATTCCACCACGGTAGCTGGTGGAGTTAACATTCAATTCACAGAATCTGAAAATAAAAGCTAGTCTCAGTTCTATCATTGATTGTCGCTAAAAGACATCTGGCTCACTAAAGCCCTTTAGGGAAGGAAATCTTCTGTCCTTGCCTGCAGGTCTGGCCTACATGTGACTCTTCATTGACCTCTGAAACAGCCGAGCAAGCCACTCAGTCCAAGGGCAATTAGGGACGGGCAAATGCTGGCCTTACCATCAATACCCACATCCCGTGAACAAATTAAAACCAAAAATCTGAAATAAACAAGTGAACTGCCAGGTTGCTGATACCTAAGATGTTGGTGAGATATTACACATCATAGGAATGTGACTTGAGCACAGGGGAGTATTGCCGAGAGTTTGATGTGTGAGTTTTCATGTGGTGCCTGTAAATCTGTGCAATCTACCGAGGAATGAGAGCCAGGCTCTGTTACTTTCCTGGGGAATTTGCATTTTGCAGGATATGATTGGAATCTGTTAAAAGGTTCACACTGCGTGTCAGGGGAGCTCCAATGCAAGTTGGCAGCGTTGTGTTGCAATAAGGTCAACAGAAGGTGAGAAGATAGCATGAAATATGCTGACCATACTCAGTACAAAGAATGCCGAACAGAAATCACGGATATTCAGGGTTGCTTTGGGTTTTGGTTTTGAGTGCAATCGGCGATCTGAGCACATTCTGTTAAATCTAAGGCGTATTTTGTTTGTCAATTTTCTGCTCAAATGTATTTACACATCACCTAAAGCAAAATATGTCACAATTCTAATGAAATCAGGCAGTGTTTTAAAATTTAATTTTATAATGTTTGCAATAAAAATATTCCTTGATATATTTAGGAGTGGGAACTCGGTGCGGTTTGATTAATACAAAGAAAGTGGGGTTATCACAAGAAAAAGGCTTTTTAATCAGGGTTCATCACCTTTTGGGGGCGGTTACTTGATTTTAAATCACTTTAAAACTGTACAAGATGATTGACATTGGCATCACAGAATCAGAAGAGGCCCATTGGGTCTGCACTAACACACATGAAATACACCTGACCTACCTACCTAACTCCATTTGCCAGCACTTGGTCAATAGCCTTGAATGTTATGATGTACCAAGTGCTCATCCAAATACCTTTTAAAGGATGTGAGGCAACCGTCCTCTACCACCCTCCCAGGCAATGCGTTCCAGACCATCACCACCCTCTGAGAACATCCCCCCCAAAACCTCCTGCCCCTGATCTTGAACCTGTGTCCCCTTGTGACTGACCCTTCAAGTAAGGGGAACAGCTGCTCCCTATCCACCATGTCCATTCCTCTCATAACTTTGTACATCTCGATCAAATCTTAGTCTTCTCTGCTCCAAAAAAACAACCCAAGCCTATCCAACCTCTCTTCATAAATTAATGTTCCATCCCAGGCAACATCCTGGTGAATCTCTGCTGCATCCCCTCCAGTGCAAACACAAAGCATGCCAAACACAAATCATAGAGATTCAGGGTTGTTGTCATGTGGGCATATAGCCAGTCTGCAGTAAACCAGTGTTCTATGGTACGGGGGCATTTTTGTGTCGGTGGGGGTGCTACCTCCTTCATACATGGATCATCCGTTCTAATAGCGTCAATCATTTTAGCCGAAGGTTTCCTACAATGTGGCGACCAGAATTCCACTCAGTACTCCATTTGGATTGGATTGGATTATGTTTATTGTCGCGTGTACCAAGGTACAGTGAAAAGTATTTTTCTGGGAGCAGCTCAACAGATCATTAAGTACATGAAAAGAAAAGGAAATAAAAGAAAATACTTAATAGGGCATTTGTGGTCTCATCACAAGTTTTATACAACTCCAACATGACCTTCCTGCAGTAGTCAGTTTCTTAATATTTCTTTGCAACTCAGCTATGCAACAACACTGTTTTCTTTGGGCTTGGCGGCCCCGGCCAGGGTGGCACTGTCAGGATGCCTGGTGGCAGTGCCAGGCTGGCAATGTCAAGGTGGCTGAGTGCCAGGAGGAGTGCCAGGGTACAACCCTACTCCGAACCCTACCACCCAGGGGTCTCTCACAGCCTGGAAGACCTCCCCAGGTGCCCATACGCCTGGTCCACGTTTGTGTGGACCTGTGCTAAAGGCGCCCTTGCGAGATCTCCCAGGCACGGCCATTAGTTCCCGGGTGCAGGAAGAACCCGGCGCAGACATATTTAAGTGAGCCATTAATATGCTAACCTGGACCTCGCCCAGCGCGGGTGATTGCCATTGTATGCATTTAACAGGGGAGTTGCTATTTCTTTTCAGAGAATGATTACTCAGAAGTGAGGGAATTATGATGGAGAAAGAGAAAGATTAACACATCTGATTGTACCTTGCGGTGGAATGGCAATTGAGGCTGATTGCCACTTTGCTCAAAATTACTTACCTGGAAATCATATCTCGTCTGACCTCTCGACTCAGGCCGAGTGAGATGTGTGTAGTGTAGCTCACTCCTGGGGCCTACAGTCGAGAGCAGCTGAGTCGAAGGTCGGTAAGCCACGCTCCCATTCTTGTTGCCACTAACTGCCATACACCAGCCTTATTTAAAGATCCAGCCAAGTTTAAATGTCTTTGACAAGCCAGGGAAAAAGTAACTGCATCAGGTAAGTGGGTAGGATTTTGGGGTAGGGGCCAAGTGCAGGAATTGGTAGTCGGGTGTGGGGGGGTGTTGTGGTACAGGAGTCAAATTTTGGGCCTGGTGGGTTTGGGGGGGCTCTGGGCTCAGGCCTGGGATGTTGGTGAGGAGCCTGGGAGGGGGAATTGGGATTGGGCATCTGGCCCAGGACAAGGTCAAGAGTCAGGCCTGTTGAGTGTTGTGAGGTTGGGCTGGGGCGGAGGGTTCAGGAGTCAGGAGCCGGGCCTTGGTGGAGGGTTGAAGCAAATCTGGAGTCAACCTTGGTTGGGTTAGTCAGGGGTCTATAGGGGGGTTGGGGATTTAGTCCTGGGGCGTGGGAGGGAGCAGAGGGTAGTCCTGTGGGAGGCAGGTATCAGGAGGGGGGGAGGGGGGGAGGAGTAGTCCACAGGGAAAATGAGGGGTCGGGGGTGATAGTCCCAAGGGAGGTGATGGGGTGTGGGGCATCTTTTGGGGTGGTGGGTGGGGGGAGTTGGAGTGGGTCAGTGCTATAGTTCCCCAGAACTGTTTCTGGGTAAGTATTGCTGTAACACAATCTGAACCATCTGAAGTTTGTGATTTATGTCACAATTTCAGATGGTTCCCAGTTCCTGGTAATTGAACTTCCCAGATAACTGCTGTGCAAAGCATATCTGGGAAATTCTGGGGATGGGACTTCCCCAGCATATCTCTGGAGTATCCCCAGATACATTGCCCTCGAGTTCGAAGGTACAGCCCACTTACTTATAATTTTATAACTATCGTGGATGTCTAACAGAAAACATAAGCGGGATCAAAGTAATCAGTGTAAAAAATCTGAGGTACTGCTATAAGGCTTTGATGTGTGTAAGTAGGTTGAAAATGCATATCCTCTAATTCTTGAGGTTATAACTTTAATACCTTTGAGGCACAGTTGATGAAACACTTTACAGCTCACATAAAAGTCATACTTCATGGCTTGCATCAACCAGCTTTATATAGATTTGCAGCCATTACAAATCTGTCATGCCAATTTTCTAACTGCGTGATATAGTGCAGGCTGCTCCAGTTTACTGTCAGTGTAGCAACTGTTGGATCGTAGCAGCATGAGTACATTACAGTGTTGGGGATGCAGTCATTCATTGTAAAAATAGATGGTACAGTCAGAAGGTAGGAAAAATAATCTAGATGTCAGGCAAACGTGCAAGAAAAAAAGACAGTAACCACTTAAGGAAAAAAATAACGTGAACATTGAATGAAATAATAAATAAAAACTGCAGGGAAGTCAGAAGACAAAGCAAAAGGGCTCCAGTCATTCAAGAAAGTAACTGACAGCTGTAGAGAAGTACGACGAATTGGAAGATATTTAGCATCTGTCCAATAATATTATGAAGTTATTATTTGTTCACCGAAGCAGTAACTTCCTCAAGAGTGTTGCTTTAGCAGTCTTGTTTAGAGAAGCAATGCAATTCGGAAAATGTATTAAAAAATATATAGGAATAGACAAATTGCAGGGGCAGCACGTGGAGTCCAAGAAGGTTTTATAGCTGCGTTAATCACAGTAGACTCACGGATAGGTTAAATTCACTGAAGCATAAACTTGATCAGGTTATGGCAGATTTATTGAAAGGATTCTTCACATCATGTTTCACAGAAGAGCAGCATAGATATATTCCCATCACGGTAAGCAGTGTTAAATAAAGAACATACCATGCAGAAACTGAAAGGATTAAATATCTATTATGCTTCTGAGCTAAATACATTGCACTTTGAATAGAAAGTACAGTATTGCTGAAAAAAGAGACGTGCTGTTGAAGATTTCTATCTTGTACTCATCAGGACAAATTTGCGAGAAATACCCATTTATACTGCATGAGAAAAGAGGGTTGATTGTTTGGCAATTGGAGTCTGACAGGCACAGGGGTGCATCATGGGAGAAGTTAACTTCCAAGCTTTTGTTTAAAACCAAGAAGGTTGGCTCTGGTTGATCAAGGCATTGTCATGGGGAATGAACCAGAGAAAGGACGTCACCCAAGCTTTTGTTTAGTTGAAAAAGATGAAATGCGTGGACATGCTACTTCTGTCTGCAAAGTACAAGGACCTGTGTGTGAATATATGTAGCTTCTAGCACACACAAGTGAGCCACACTCTGGGACTCATTGGGAGGATTTTCCACTCCCGAATGGCGGAGTGGGTGCAGAATCACGTTGGACTCCCAAAACAGCTTTTATGATTGTGGGATTGTCTCCACCCCCTGCCAGTGATGTAGCGGGAATCACAATTTTAAAAGACGGGATCCCCATTTGCATCAATTTAAATGTCATTATCAGGCATTTAGCCCTTCATGTTAAATTGTCCATTCACGTCAGTGTGAGGGAACGCTGGTGTGAATCATGACAGATCCCCCATGATGTGCACCTAGTGAGCAGAACCCGCTGGGGGGACACAGATGAGTACAGCCCTGTAGTACCCCAGCATATCCCCTGGCACTGCCCTAGCGCAGTGCCAGGGGGTAGTGCTGGGTGTATGTTGTGTGGGGGAGGGGGGAGGTGGATGTGGGGGTGGGTGGAGTTCCCTGAGGGATGTGACAGGGGGATTTTCATGGGGCTGAAGTTCCATGGGGGTTTGTGTGAGGGGTGCGTTCCACTTTGTATTCATTTACATCACAGTGCCCTTTACATAAGTTGCTGGCAGGGTGGGCTCATCAGCTGGCATGACGCCACGTGACTTATCCCTTTTTTTTGGCCAAAGTGTCCAAAAATATGGCGAGAACAGCCAGTAACGCAGCTTTTCGCTTTTCCCTCCCAAGATGGCATTTTGCCAAAATATGGCAAAATTCCACTCATGATTTTAAATTGGTTGTCAGTGTAATTTTAGCTCAATCAGGATTGTTTAGCAAGTGCAGTCCATTCACGCAATCACATCTAACATTGGAAACTAAATGGCACGGTTTTCCCCATGCGTTGCGCCCGATGCAGAACTGGGCACAACAGGTGAATCATGTGAGAGACCCAAATTTGGCTTTGCGTGAAACTTCATGCGAGTCACCCAACTCGCAGCACCCACCACGATCTGGATCACGCACTTGCTGACTCATTGATGATATTTCAATGAGTCATTAGACCTATTTAAATATCCTGACTCTGCATTCACCCGATCTCCAGGAGACAATGGCTGTGCCATCGACTGATTAGTCCTGATTTCCACAAGTGTGGACCAGACATGATGGCAACTCTGCAGGTCTTGGAGGCCAGTTGAAGCCCACGGGTGGTCCTGGATAGGGCATGGTAGTACCCTGGCACTCCCCCTGGCAGTGCCACCTGGGCACCCTGGAAATGCCATCCAGGCACCATGACAGTGCCAACCTGGCACTGGGGCACTTCCAGGATACCGGGGCACTGTCCAGGTGACAGGCTGGTACTGCCAAGGGTTGAGGTCTGAGGGTGGGCCGATGCCCATGAAAGGGGTGGGAGGTGGGGAGGGGTTTTAAGAAAGTGCTGCAGAAAGGTTGGGAAAGTGAAGGAAGGGTCCTGAAAGGGGTGTGTGTGTGGAGATCGGGGCAGCTTTCAAAATGGCGGCCAGTTGTCTGAGGAGTCAGTCTTGCTGCGGTTTCAACTCCCCAGTTCCAGAAGTATTTCAAAGTTCATATACCACATTATTATTTTGTGTGGTAGGCAGAACATTTTTGTTGGCTTGGCAGCAACAACCTGTTAGTGGCGAATAAAACTCATGTTGCTATTCCATAGTAACAATGTGAAACAGCTAGCTTTACCTACTGTTCAAATGTTTGAGATACCTTGCCCTTTCTGGACAACCTGAAATAGACTAAATACTTCTCAGGACCACAAGTTGTGGCCTTCGGCTCATTCATGAGTTTGCACAATATACAGTAGTGATCTGATCAGGGTAGCCTTTAGTCTAAGGCTGTCATTTTCAGTTCTGAAACGTGCCTAGTACTATCAAAATGCAAGTCCTGTATGGCCATCGCAAAGGTGAAGGAATTCGTCATGGTGTACGTGGAAAACATGCTCAGAACTGATTTGTAGCAACTCGCCCAACCATTTGGCCAATTCAAGTTGTGTAGAATCAGTCACAGAAAAGATCAGGCGTAAAGGGACATCACATATGTGTCTTGGGCAACACATACATATGCAGATGCAGTGAGCCATGAGGATGAATCCTAATATATTCACTGTAAGGCTCCTTCCTGTTATCAGGCATCAGTCGCCAGGTGTTTTCCCTGGTCAGGACTGCTTAAGGATGTAGTGCAATTCTGTAGAACCTGTCACATCTGTCAGGTAATAGATAAACAACAACATGTGATAAGACCAACACCTTTGATACCCATGCCAGTGTTGAAGAACCATTTAGTCAGGTGTTGGTAGATTGTGTAGGACCATTGCTTAAAATGAGAGCAGGGCATAAGTACATTCTTATGGCCATGGATATGACCACCAGATTTCTGGAAGTCACAACCTTAAGAACGATTATAGCTGAGATAGGAGTCGAAAAGGTGACACAGTTCTTCACACGCTATGGTCTACCCTTAGAAGTACAATCTGACCAGGGTTCTTACATAAGGTTGTAAGGGCCCTTCCTGTTTATTTCTTTATTTCCCTTTTCTTTTATTTTGCCATTATAATTTTTGGTCCATGGGTGATTCATAGACATGTATCTTTAAGCCAAGCAGCAGAGAGAATTAAGAACTCCGAAGTTACAGGAGGGCACACTCTGCTGGCCTCCGCTTGTTTGAACAGGAGCTTAAATAAAAGCAAATTACTGCGGAGGCTGGAATCTGAAACAAATGAGAAAATGCTGGAAAATCTCAGCAGGTCGGGCAGCATCTGTAGGGAGAGAAAAGAGCTAACGTTTCGAGTCCGATGACTCTTTGTCAAAGCTAACAGACAGAGAAAGTGGGAAATATTTATACTGTGGAGTGAGAATGAAAGTCACAGAAACCCAGGGAAACCGGGTGCTAACGGCCGCAGAAACCAAGGGGAAAGAGTGCGAATGGCAGCCCCCAGAGAGAACAAAAGATGTGAAAGTGCAAACAGCAGGGAAACTAACATCAGAGGATGAACTGTAGATGTGGGGGGAGGGGAAGGGGGAAGCAAAGAGGAGAAAGGTGAAGGAAAGGTGGATAAGATTGGGGGGAGGGGAATTAAATATATATTAATAAAGAAAGAAATGGTAAAAGACAGTTAAAATGAAATGGGATGAAAACAAATGGGTCGAGGTGGGGTAGAGCTGATCATCCGAAGTTGTTGAATTCGATGTTCAGGCTGGAAGGCGTGCCTAACCGGAAGATGAGATGTTGTTCCTCCAGTTTGCGTTGAGCTTCACTGGAACATTGCAGCAGGCCAAGAACAGACATGTGGGAATGGGAGCAGGGTATTTTGTTAAAATGGCAAGCAACGGGAAGGTCAGGGTCCTGAATGCGCACAGATCGAAGATGCTCAGCAAAGCGATCACCCAATCTGCGTTTGGTCTCTCCGATATAGAGGAGACCACATTGGGAGCAGTGAATGCAGTTGACCAAATTGTTATTTCATGTTATTTCCTTTGTTCCCATTTCTTTTATTTTGTTTTCTTATGTTTAGTAAGTGGACCCATAATCAGGGTGTGCCTGGAAGCAGAAGACTCAGTTAAAACAGTTTGCTTACCAGGACACTGTTCCCAGGTTTTTTATTTTGGAGAGAAGAATCCAGACTCCTTGGCACCGAATGGATCTTAGGAAACAACTTGGGAGGGACTCAGTTCGATTAGTTAAGTGTCAACTGGTGGGTTGCCCAGGGACAGTGGGTGGGATGCTCTGCCCCGCCGCGCCACATTTCTGCCTCAACCCGCCGGCAGGATGCTCCGTTACACCGGCCAGTCATTGGGGTTTCTCATTGTGGGGCAGGCCCACGCCGTCGGGAAACCCCCCAGACTGCTGGCAAAATGGAGCATCCCGCCGGCGGAGCATCCCGCCCACTGTTCTGCCTGACAATAGTTGGTGCCTGCGTGATGCTTTCTGAGAGAACTTGGAAGAAGAGTTTAGACCTTGGAATTAAAAAGAACTTTCTCTCTCTCCTGTTTGCTAAAGTGAAAGAACTGCTCCACTGTTCTGAAAGCAGAGTGCCTGGCACACCCTTTACTGTGAACCTGTAATGATGCTGAGTCGGCAGAGAAAGTAGACAACCCTGCCAGAGAAAAACATCTCAAACTTAGGAGGAAGAAGTACCAAAATGAAAGCCTGAACTTCAGAAAGACATTGGCTGGAAGTCATCCCAGCGCATCAAAGATCGTTATCCTTGTATTTTTAACTAACTTATTCCCCCCTTAACCACCTCTGTGTTGTTTGTCCATGTGTGTGTGTGTGTGTGTGTGTGTGTGTGTGCGTGTGTGTAGGGAGTGGGGCTAGTTAGGAAGGGGGGTGGTTGACAAAGGCGTAGTAAATAGTTACTTTTTCTGTCCGTTTAATTATACTGTACATAATAAAAGGTCACTTGTTTTCAAGTTACAAGCCTGGTGACTGTAGTTTATTGGGCTCAACCAAGGATCTCAGATATTTTAAATGAAATGTAATTTCACCTATGTTGTGACTCCAGGTCGAATGGGGCTGGAATTGGCTGCACACAAGCTCAGGGTGTTGTGACAATACTGGCAGCTCGTTACTCTCATACAAGTCCAACAAGCGTATTTGTAACTTGATTTTGAGCAGGATTGTCTGGTCATGCTGAGCAGCAGGCCTAATTGATACAAATTTGGATTTGTCGTTAAGAATGGTGTTTGTTGATATAGCCATGCTTTTTAAGGGCGACTGTTCCACTTCCTTTGTCAGGCTTCCAGATGGGCTCCACCCTGAGCTTAAATTCATCTTTGAGATGGAGCAGTCAAATGAACCCCCTTTCCTCATGGTGTTAGTTGAGAAATCTAGCGGTGGGTTCTCTACCACTTACCACTATCTACCTCAACTCTACCTTCGCTGGCTAACATAGCATTGGGATTCCTACAGTTCCACATATAAGATTGGCTTTATTGGCAACCTTGTATTGCGGAAAAAAGTACTGCTATTCGACCTTGGTGTACTTCACTCTTCCACTCATGACAAAGCAGACAAAGACTCTTTCAGTAAAGGATCCAGTTTATTTACTATCTTGAGGGCTCTCGGCATTTCAATTAGCACATCAAAAAGCCCAGGTTTAATGAGAATACAGACATTTATTTTTTTTAATATAAATTTAGAGTACCCAATAATTTTTTTTCCCATTTAAGGGGCAATTTAGCGTGGCCAATCCACCTACCCCGCACATCTGTGGGTTGTGGGGGTGAAACCCATGCAGACATGGGGAGAATGTGCAAACTCCACATGGACAGTGACCCAAAGCCGGGATCAAACCTGGTTCCTCAGCGCCAAAGACAGCAGTGCTAACCACTGCGCCATCATGCCATCCAAGAGTACAGACAGTTATATTTCAAGATTGGATTCCAAGAAATTAGCAAATGCCAATCATTTGTTACTAGTTATCTATGTCCAATCAGGACTTGATTAAGGTTACATCATGCATAATATATGAGAATAATTAACCAATCACATTAAGGGTCTGCATGCTTAATTAAACTATCCAATCATTACAAAGGCATGTATGTTTGCAATTAGTGATATCGGTGGTCTGATCCTTCCACCTCTGCTGTATAATGGCTCCTGCCGAGACATGGATGTTATCGCTCAGCTCTCCCTGCTTCTTATCAGCAGACATACTGGAGTCATCACAATGGTACCCTGTTATACATTATAGAGTAGACCTTGAATTATAACACATGCAGTTTCTCTGCGTAAAAACTGGCTTCTCCGGAACAAATTGTGTCCTTGTAATATCTGTCACAATTGTCAATTTCCACAGTCCGACCTGAAGAATTGAACTTCCCCAGTAAAATTGAACTGTAGGTTTTAAACTGGTTCTAATATCTCACGCTGCTCAAATAGCCTTCTTCACTTGTAAATAGGGCCAAGTAATTTGCTCACTGTGCAAGCCTAATGCTGCAATAGGGATGCATCAAAGACAGCCTGTGGTATAATGGCTACCCTGAACTGGTCATTGCTCGCTGTTTATCGTGAACTCTGCCTAAGGCTTGAGGTCCAGAGAGGTATTCAGCCTACCTTAGATTACCCTGGAAGGGTAAGGTGTCTCAAAAATTTGAGCAACGGCTGAAGCTAGCTGTTTCAAGCTATTATAATGCAGTAGCAACATGAGTGATGTTATCTACTAACAGAATGCTGCTGTCAAGATGAAAAGACAATCTGCCTATCATACAAATGAGTAAAGTGGTTATATGAATTTCAGTGCCGGTGATGCTGGGTATGTAGGCTTTACATCCCAATGACTGGGGTTATAGATGGGCTCCATCCTGTGCTCAAATTCATCTTTGAAATGGAGCAGTCAAATTATCTCCCTTTCTTCAACATGCCATTTGAGAAATCTGTCAATGGGCTCTCCACTACTGTCTACCGCAAACCCACCTTCATTGGTCAATATATGCGTTGGAATTCATACAGTTCCACACACTATAAGGTTGGCTAGCAGAGTCCACTTGCCAACCAATCTGCACCCTCTACTCATGCAGCATAAATTGTTGTTCCTTTTACAATTGGCATTTTTGCAAATCTGTCCTGCTGAGTGCAAGATGAAAAGTTTCAACAGCATGTCCCTTTTTTCATCAAAACTTAATTCTGTACAATCAACTAGAAAGTAGAGTATTAGGATGTTGCGCCAAAATGATCCAATATAGAACAGCCTTGTACAAGATCTTGGTAGGATCAGAAAATTAACTGGGCCAACCATGTGAATTGGTAAATACAAGAGCAGCTCAGAAGCTGGGAATTCTGCAGCAAGTAACTCACCTCCTGACTCCCCAAAACCTGTCCATCATCTGCAAGCACAAGTCAGGAGTGTGATGGAATACTCCCAAGTGCCTGGATAAGTGTGGCTCCAAAAACACTCAAAACGTTGGACACCATCCAGGACAAAGCAATCTGATTGATTGGCAACCCATACACCACGTTAAACATTCACTCCCTCTGCCATGGTGTATCAATCTACAAGATGGACAGCATAAAATTGCCAAGGTTCCTTCAGCAGTACCTTGTAAACGTGCGGCCTCTACTACCTAGAACAATGATGCAACAGACAAATGAGAACACCACCACCTGCAATTTCCCCTTCAGGCTACACACCTTCCTGACTTGGAGCTATAATCATCATTCTTTCACTGTCACTGGGTCAGAACACGAGAACACAAGAAATCTGAACAGGAAGGGACCTAATGCCCTGTCAAGCCAGTTTCACCATTCATCAGGGTCACGGCTGACCTTTGACCTTTATTCCATTTTGCTCCCAGCTTCCCGTATCCCTTAGTTTCCTGAGGTACCTGGGGCGGGATTCTCCGCCCCGCCGCGCCACATTTCTGCCCCGACTGGCCGGCGGGATTCTCCGTTACGCCAGCCGGTCAACGGGGTTTCCCATTGTGGGGCAGCACCACGCCGTCGGGAAACCCCCGGGCACTGGCATACGGAGAATCACGCAGACGGAGAATCCCGGCCCAAATATCTGTCTATTCCAGCCTTAAATATATAACGATGGAACAACACAACCATCTGGATTGGATTGGATAGGGTGGACAGTGAGAGCCTTTTTCCTCGGATGGTGATGTCTAGCACGAGGGGACATAGCTTTAAATTGAGGGGAGATAGATATAAGACAGACGTCAGAGGTAGGTTCTTTACTCAGAGAGTAGTAAGGGTGTGGAATGCCCTGCCTGCAACAGTAGTGGACTCGCCAACACTAAGGGCATTCAAATGGTCATTGGATAGACATATGGACGATAAGGGAATAGTGTAGATGGGCTTTAGAGTGGTTTCACAGGTTGGCGCAACATCGAGGGCTGAAGGGCCTGTACTGCGCTGTAATGTTCTATGTTCTATGGAGTAAAGAATTCTGAAGATTCACAATCCTTTTGTGAAGCAATTTCTCCTGACCCGAGTCCTGACCCGCGTCCTAAATGTTTGACCTATTATTCTGAGACCACGGCCCTGTGTTTTACACTCTAAAACCTACAGAAAGAATCGATCTGTGTCCACCCTCTCAAACTCCCTCAGACATTTGTAGGTTTCAATGGGATCGCCTCTCATTCTTCCATGCCCCAGAAAATACAAACTCAATTCATTTAGCCTACTATCAACCTAGAATTCCCTCCCTCACAGCATTGTTGACCCAATGGGCTGCAGCCTAAGAAGGCAACTTCTCAAGGGTTATACTGAATGGACAATAAATGTTAGCCCATCCCTTGATTGAAAAAAAAAAGACTAGTCTCCAGATTTGGTGCACTAAAATGGTGGGTGACTAGAGAAGATTCAGGGGAGGGCTTTTCAAGCCTTTCTGAATTCTTTGACGCAAGTGAACTAATGGGAGAGGGTAATCAGGTCGATGTCGCGTACTTGGAATTTCCAATGTTTCTCACATAAGATTTAAATCAGGGACTGGGGAAAGCCTGGCTGTCAATTGATGAGCGGACTAGCCAAATGTAGGATTTACATACTGAGGTCAGAAACGTTGTCATGTTCTGTAGACTGGCCAAAGTGGATGATGAACTACAGAACATGTAGTTTAAATAATTTATTGTAGAACGACTGCGTGATAAGATAACTAGGATAAATTAAATAATAAATGACAAACACTAATCAACCAGTGTGGAACTACTGCAAATACATCTATCCTCCAGCATGACGTACTCCCAACCCCCAGACCACAGGGTTACGTGATGGGTTTACAATGCCACCTAATGGTCGGAGGTCGTGTCAAGTAAAATTAAATTTGTAGAAACTCATGGCTGCTCCAATCCTTTCACATACAATTCGATTTTCTTAATGCACTTTTTAAATTTAGCATGTGGCAAATGAATTAAGTTAGTCATTAGTCTCAAATCTGAATAACATTGGTCGCATTGTCTAGTGACTGTAAATAAGACAGGTTTCAAATACCAACTTCGGTGGCAATTTTCTGCAGATTTAACTCCCAGGTTCTGGAGTCTCAATATATACAGTCCAGCAATGTAAGTAACCCCTGAAATGTGTAGACTCTGTATTGAAGGTTTTGAAGTTCTCCTAGCTTTCCGTGATTGATTTCACCTTGTACCAACTTGAAGACCGTTCCATAGTGTGAGTTCATGCAGGCTACCTTTGGAATTGTATGTAGGAGCTGTATTGTCGATTGAAAGCCTCTCATCCAGCAGACTGGTCTTTGTTCAGACCTGGCTGTCTGAGGTGAAGTGACATGTGCTGACCTCTACTACTATGTCCATTTTTGAGAGGCAAAATGTTTCGAAGGAAAATCAAATTAAAGCCTATCAGAGATCCATTCTGCTCAGCATATCTTTCCTGAAGATGAGAAGGTTGGTGGTGGTGCGGGTGATGAGGAAAGCATGGCACCAAATTTAAATCCTTTATCAGAACCACAACGAACAACTTTTTGTTTCTCTCCTCCTGACAAGTTTTTCACACAGAGGGAAGTGGGTGCCTGGAACTCCCTGCCGGAGGAGGTGGTGGAAGCAGGGCCGATAGTGGCATTTAAGGGGCATCTTGACGAATACATGAATAGGATGGGAATAGAGGGATACAGACCCAGGAAGTGTAGAAGATTTTAGTTGAGACGAGCAGCATGGTCGGCACGGGCTTGGAGGGCCGAAGGTCCTGTTCCTGTGCTGTACATTTCTTTGTTCTTTGTTCTTTTGTTGACACCACATGGGATTAATGCTCCATGAGTGGTGTTAATGCTCTTTTATCAATTTGACATGGAACAGAGGCCAACACCATTATATCGAGTGTTATCCACCCTAGTGAATGCAAGGAAAATGAGCTTTCAAAACATCTCCAGTTAAGTAACAAAAGTGTCTTCCAAAACTGCAGGAGCACAAATAGCACATTGCGATAACCTTGCCAAAAGCAGAATCTGTGCAAAGTGTTAGATTGGAACCTTGCCAGTGGGACTTCACTTTGAGAGTGACAGAAGAAGTGAGAATAGAATGGGGCGATAAAGAGTGCAGGAGAAAGTGGGATTTCATTTCGAGAGTTGTGGGCGGAGGGGTTAGGTGGAGAAGTGTGGGCAGAGTGGGGAATAAAGAGCTCAGGAGAGAGCAATAAAGAGCTCAGGAGAGAGCAGGGCGTCCAGAGAAGCGGGAAGGAGTGAGAGTGTTTGGAGTTAATCAGGAGCCAACCTATGGGTTCAGAGTCCACCTCCAGAAAGAAAAATCGAGGTGTGGCATCACAGAGAAACAGGTAAATGATTGGTTGGGAATAAACGGGTTAGACTTATCTTCTTTTTAAAGTAAAGCGTATTACTACTTGTAAGGCTTATTAAGTAAGAATAGAGTTTATTTTATTCATTCATGGGATGTGGGCCATTGCTGGCAGGCCCATTCCTAATTGAAGGCCAGTTAAGAGTCAACCACATTGCTGTGGAATCACATGTTGGGGTAGAACAGGATAGCAGAGGTCCTTCCCTAAAGGGCATTGTAGAATCTCCTACAGTGCAGAAGGAGGCCATTCAGCCCATCAAAGTTCAACCAGGCCCAAGCACTGGGCCTATCCATGTAACCCCTCCTAACCTTTTGGACACTAAGGGACAATTTAGCAGCTAACCTGCACATCTGTGGATGTAGGAGGAAACCAGAGCACCCAGCCACGCGGAAAGCGTGTAAACTCCACAGAGACAGCCACCCAAGGTCAACCCGGGCCCCTGGCACTATGAGGCAGCAGTGCTAACCACTGTGCCATGCCACCGACTAGTGAACCAGATGGTTTTACGACAATGGTTCCATGGTCATCCTTAGACTTTTAATTCCAGATTTTATTGATTGAATTCAAATTTCACCATCTGCTATTGTGGGATTTGAACCTGCATCCCAGAGCATTATCCTGGGTCTCTGGATTACTAGTCCAATGACAATACCACTATGCCATTGCCCCCCCCTCTATAATACTTATCAGTATTAATAAAGTTTCTGAATATGGGTAAGTTTTAATGTATTGATACTAAGGTTTATTAGCAGTAGCAAGGTAATTAACTAATAAATAGAGGAATTGCAGGTCTGCTTCAAACTTTAGAATGCATATCCTGTGATATGTGGGATACTGCCTATGTCCTGGACAAACATTTGTGCTGCGTGCATTATCAGTACCAACAACTTGAGCTGTGGGTTGCAGAACTTTAGCACCAGCTGGCATCACAGTGGTGCATCAGTGAGGTTGAGAGCTTTGTGGATAGCACAGATAGGATGTGGTCACCTTCCAAGGAGATCGGGAATGACCAGTCAAATGACGCAGGCAGATAGTGCAGGAATCCCATGAGTGCATCCCACTCTCCAACTACTATGCACTTCTGATGACAGTGATGATTTCTCTGGGGAGAGCAGCCACAAGTAAGCCCTTGGCATCGTATGTGGCCCAGCTGTACAGGAGGGCCAGGTGCACACAAGAAAAACTGGAACAGTCAACAATCATGGTCCACATTGGTACAAACGACATAGACAGGAAGAGGGATGTGGCCCTGCAGTCAGAATTTAGGGAGCTAAGTAGGAAATTGGCAAGCAGGACCTCAAACATAGTCATGTCGGATTATTCCCAGTACCACATGCAAATGAGTACAAAAGTAGGAGAATAAAGCAGATGAGTGCATGGCTAAAAAGATAGTGAGGGAGGAAGGGCTTTAGATCCTTTGGACATTGGGGCTGGCTCTGTCAGAAGATTTCCAGTTTATATGTGAATTAAAGTGACCTATGATTATTGCCTTGCCTTTATCACAAGCAACCAGTATTTCTCCTTGTATATGCTTCCCGACACTGTAGTTACTGGTGGGGCCTATGGGCCACTCTCACTAGTGGCTTCTTTCCCCTACTACTCCTCATCTGCACCCAAACCAATTCCACATCCTGATCTCCTGAACTAAGGACACGTCTAACTATTACACCAATGCCATCCTTAATTAATAGTACTCCCACTCCACCTTTACCTAGTTTCCTGTTATTTTTGAATGTCATATGCCCCTCAATATTCAGGACTCAGTACTTGTCATCCTGTCACATGTCTCCATAATGGCTATCAGATTATATTTATTTACTTCAATGTGGGCTATCAATTTGTTTACTTTGTTATGAATGCTACTCACATTAGACACAAAGCCTTTCGTTTAATATTTTTCCTATCTTTCTAACATTTACTGTTGACTTTCTTCTCTCTGTCCCTTTCTGCCATTTTCCCATGCTCATTTCCCATATTTCCCATATAGCATACTCTTCTCTTGCCTCCACTCTGTGTCCTGCATTACAAGCCAGCTGTTTAGCCCACTGTGCTAAACCAGCCCCTGCTATAGCACGGGAGTAGGAAATGGTAAGCTATTCGGTGGGGCCAAAGTAAAGGAGAAAGTATTAAAATCAAAATCAGGATTACTGTGCATGTGTGTGAGTGCATGGAGCGTAGTAAAGAAGATTGGTGAGTCACAGCTACAGATTGTCACGTGGAAAATGCTATTGTTGCTTTAACAGAGACCTTTCTCAAAGAAGGACAGGACTGGGTGCTCAATATTCCTGGTTACCAGGTGTTCAGGAAAGATAGGAAAGGAAGACAGGGGTTGGTGGGGTGGGGGGGGGGGGGGGGGGTGCTGCTGTATTAATTAAAGAGAACATTGCAGTGTTGAAGAAAGAGGATGTCCCAGAGGGGTCAAGGACAAAATCTATTTGGCTGGAGTTAAGAAACAATAAAGGTACACCATTGCTTGGTGTAGTCTCCAGGCTGACAACGAGTGGGAAGGATGTGGTGGAACAAATTTGCAAGGACGTTACAGAGATGTGCAAAAATTAGTTATAATGGGGAATTATAGGTGGCCAAAAATAGACTGGGATAGTATCAGTACAAAGGGCAGAGAAGGTCAAGAGTTCCTGCAGTGCGTTCAGGAGAGTTTTCTTGAGCAGTATATTTCCAGTCCAATGAGGGAGGAGACATTGCTCGAGCAGGTTCTTGGGAATGAGGTGGGGCAAGTGGCTCAAGTGTCGGTAGGATAACATTTAGGGGCCAGTGATCATTCTATCGGGAGGTTTTGAGAGCCGAGAGACACCCACAGGTAAGATATATTTTGATTCTAAGGTAAAGGGTTACTGCATTAACAACCTTAGCCAGAAATATGGGCCCAAACCGCAAAATTTAAATTGGGGCCTTGTAGATTTTGTCAGTAAAAAGCAAGCATACAACACAGCCTTGAATCATAGAATTCCTACAGTGTAGAAGGAGGTAATTTGCCCATCGAGTCTGCACCGACCCTCTTAAAGAGCACCCTACCTAGGCCCACTCCCCCGCCCTGTCCCTGTGACCCCACCTACTCTGCACATCTCCGGATACTAGGGGGTAATTTAGCATGGCAAATCCACCTAACCTGCACACCTTTGGACTGTGGAAGGGAACCAGAGCACCTGGAAGAGACCCACACATACACGGGGAGAAAGTGCAAATTCCACATAGACAGTCACCCAAGGCTTTGATTGAACCTGGACCCCTGGCGCTGTGAGGCAGCAGTGCTAACCAATGTGCCACGTGCCGCTGCCATTTCTTGGACAAAGAAATTTGAGGGTGTTGCAGAATAATTGAATGTGTTGCTAAATAAATACTGGTGTGCTACACAATGATTCTCATACCATACTAATACTGTTAATGTGGCAGATATTGAGTCATTGATTTGAGATGGAATTGGGCATGAAATTCAGATCTACAGCATAGCTGGAGGTGATGCTTCTGAAGCTGGGGGACTCTCTGAATGGGGCAGCAGTGCCTCCTTATTTTGGCATGGCCTGCGTATCACCCCAATGCTGAGTAGAGCACTCGCACAGGCGTCCCATGTGTGCACTGGAAGCTTCCACGCTAGTGTTGTCATGACATCACTCAGCCATAGCTGCTGATTTGTTGTTCTCTTTGTAAACATGGATTATGGGTCCATTCAATAAATTTGCTTGTCACTCACCAGAGAATATGGATTCAATTGCAAGAGGGCCTGATGTTAGCATTATTTGAAGGTCCAACAACCAACTTGCTGGTCAGGTAATTTGGACAACTTCTGCAATTGCAGAGTATCTGGAAGTGGAGCATTTTTGGAGTAGCTGTGGTGAGTTGACGGATTTGGCAGCAAGTGTTACTACAGGTTCTTCGAGTGAACTTTGGTGGTATGAGGGCTGCACAATCTCAGGGTCTGCAGTATGACAGGGAGATGGAGCTGAGGCTGTGAAAAGCGCAAACTCTGCGTCATACCCTGAGCCAAATTGGAGCCAGACTCCTTCTTGCATCTTGCCGGAACAAGAGGCTCTTCTGGCAGGCCGGCCAGTGTACTCAGCATCTTGGTGCTCATACTGCCAAAGGATGAGGTGGAGCAGGGAATTGGGAAGAGGCAGACCAGTGTTCTCAGTGATGTCACAGATTCTGTCGCAGCTGGCCCCAAAATGTGGAGAACCATCTCTTTCACAGGGTTAAGGAGGTTTCCTTACTTCCACTAGTCCTGATCTACTTTCTCCTGCTATGTGCCAACGTGGTCTGCAAGAATGAACAAAGAGAACCAGATTTTGTGCAGTGTTATGTTTGGGTGATGTGCCCACGACAGAGGAAGTCTTGTGATGCAGTGGCAATGTCCTCACATCTGGATCAGAAGTCCCAGGTTCAAGTTCCATTCTAAGATTTGGTCAGCAAGGAAGGTGCAGTCATAACGTGGCCAAAAAGGTTAATTAACAGCCTGTAAATACTTTCCATCCGCCAAATAGCAGATAGTAAGAGTGGGAGCATTTCCTGGTCAGCCACACTGCAGAGCACAATGGCAAACCATTGCAATACTTTGCCAAGCACAACCATTGACCATTCCAATGTGCACAAACACCCTCTTAAGGCATGATACTTGAAGGAGGAAGAGGCCCACTATAGCTAAATAGCTGGAGGTATACTGGGGGCGGCAGAAGCTGGGTGAGCCTGATAGCATTGGAAGGTATTTGAGGCTGAGATGCATCTGGATGGTAGGCAGGGTGGTGAGTGCCAGCAAGCACTGCTGGTGCACTAAGCAGCACAAGGAGTTTGAGGTATGGTGAGTAGAAAATGTCAGAAGAAGGTGAATTTGCTGATGTTACCCACCTGCATGGGATCATTACACTTCTTGTGCAGCCAGGTTATCAGGTCCAAACTCCGAGACTGACCTTCCTGGCCATGTGCTCCCATTTCCTTCTTATAGTCAGGGCCTTCCTGCGCTTCTGCAGAAACATAGTCTGATACTCCTGGTTCAACTCCAACACTAAGGCCTCCAGCACTGCACCTGTGAATCTGGCACCCTCCTCTTTGACCTAGTTGTAGTGATATCATGGTTATGTTGTAATTCACCGACTGACCACTAGGAGTCTCATTAGTATATAAGTGAATGTTAGAATCAGTTGACCTCAGTCTGACTAGGGGGCTGGGAGAGAGACAGTGGTTTGTGCATCTTCATACTGTTATTCATCTGTTGTTTTGTATATAGTTGACCCGCAATTAATGTTAATAAATAGATTATAGCTTTAGCTACAAGTGTTCCTGTATTATAAATCAGGCCATCTGACAAGAACATTACATGGTACCAGGGTTGGATGATATTAGACACTGAGAAACAACTATCAGCCTGCCATGAGTCCGCAGAGATTTGAAGATTTTGCAGTCTGCAAGAATGAACAACATGAGTCTCAGATTTCATGGTAATATGGACAGCAACTGCTGTGTGTCTAAGCAACAATTTAATCTGTTTCTTACTGCAGTAAATTTAGGAGATTAATCAGATGCATGTAAGGTAGTGATGCTCCTAACAGTGGCAGGGCCTGAAGCAATTGTTGTGTTTAATACACTTAAATCTGCAAACGATGAAGATAGTAAAAAATTTTACGAAGTAATTTGAAGATTTGAAGAACATTGCACCTTCAGAAAGAGTGCAATTTATGAACGCTATGTGTTTAGATCATGTTTACAGAAGCCAGAAGAGTCCGTAGATCATTTCATCACTGATTTAAAGTTAAAAGCTGGAACCTGTAAGTTTTCTGGGGTGGAATCTTTCATGATTTGGGACCAGATTGTGTTTGGTGTGAATGAAAATAAGCTGAGGGAACGGTTGCTGAGGGAATCGGAGCTGTCTTTGGAACAAACAGTTAAGATTTATCAGGCTCACGAGTTGGCAGCGTAGCATTCTAAAATGTTTCTCAGTAATGGCGGCATCTTCTAGGAGGAAAGCCGATTGCCGCCCTTTTTCCAAAAAGGCGGGAAACTTCCAAAAAAAGGTAGGAAAGTTCCTGCATGTCCTCGCACACCAACAAACAGGTTAAAGATCTGGACAAAGTATTTCTGTGTAAAAGATGTGGTCAAAGGCACAAATTAAGGTAATGCCCAGCATTTGGCAAGTGTTGTTCAGATGCAAAGGAAAAAAAATCACTTTACTCAGAATTGTTACTCTAAGCTCAACTCCAGACCAGTCAGCACAGTGGAAGGCACAGTCTCCAGTGATGGAACATCATTGCTTTATGGAGTAATAACAGAGAAGAATAATTCTTTGGAGACATCACAAAATTCTCCAGCACTTAAAAAAAATGCAAACTGATGCTTCATTTAAAATAAATGCATTTGATGAGGACAAATGGCTGCTACCACCTGAAGTGAATGGTACAGTGTCTAATTGAAGTTAGCCACTGGTGCCAAAGTCTATTTAATCAGCATGACTGATTTTTTTTTAAATCTAAAAATTAAGCCGATTAGAAGAAATCACAAAATGTCTCTGCAAGATTATAATGGTTCAAGCATTCTATGGCATGGTACTTGTGGCCTGAGTGTGGTGATGAAGAACACAGTTTATTCAGTCCTATTCTGTGTTGTATCTGAAGACTTGGATTCATTATTAGGTGATCAGTCCTGTGAAGAATTGGGTCTAGTGCAGTTGGTATATAGCATCCACAAAGGATTAAATCAACACTCCAACGATTCTGAGAACATTATCAGCAAATTCAGCGATGTGTTTGTTCACTGATTTTAGTGCACTATTATTCGCCAACGAGATACAATTTAAAGAAGATGCATTATCTAAAGCACCGATAAAACTCTTAGTCGTGAAATTGCTGAAGATGTAGATTTGCATGTCAATCTAATATCTACCCTGCCACCCTTATCAGGTACAAAACCACAAGTTATCAAGAAGATAGAATAACCTACCAATGGGGTAAATTCCATGGTATGTGTGAAACAAGAAATGGTGATGCTCGTATAGACATGGATCCCAAAGATCTTAACAAAAAAAGTGTACATATTGTAAAACAATCATTAGAGAAAGCAATGGACAGCCAATCTGATCCATATTTCATGTAATCACATTACAAAACGTTCTATTGTCCCATGGCAGATCGCCAGCAGAGTTACTCATGAATAGAAGGTTGCATACCACACTTCCATACTTGGAAAAGAAGGAGGAGAATGCAGTGGTACTGCAGGAAATGCAAAACATTAAAGCAAAACAAAAGCACTTCTATGATAGAGTGTCTAGAACTTTACCACCTCTGAGTCGTGATGACATTGTGAGAATAGAAGATTCAGACAATTGGTCAAGAAAAGCCACTTCACTCGAAGAAATAGCACCTCGTTCCAACAATGTACTGACAGAGGAAGGGCTGGTTGTAGGAAAAAATCATTGTGCACTCTTGAAAACCAGAGAAGACTTTCACAACAACGTGATGGATGATGAATCTACATCAGAATCAACATCAGCTGCGGTGTCAGATAGTTCAGCAGTTCCTAAGCATAAGAATGTCAAGGAGAACATTGAACCTACAAGTTCAGAGCAGCAAGAGTCAGAAGAAAACCTGATCGATTCAATTTGTAGATTTGGACTATTTGTATATATTATGCTTGCTGTCCTTGTGTGTATATATATATATATATATATATATATGTATGTATTTGCTGAACCAGTTTTTAAAATTTTAAATACAGTTAGACTCACAAGCCAATGGTATCACATGATAATGTATTAATTTACTCCTTCAAAGGAAAGGGGATGTAGTGATGTCATGGTTGTTTTGTAATTCACCAACTGACCACTAGGAGTCTCATTAGTATATTTGAATGTTAGATTCAGGTAACCGCCGTCTGACTTGGGAGCTGGGAGAGAGACAGGGGCTTGTGCATGTTCATACTGTTATTCATCTGTTGTTTTGTATATAGTTGACCCACAGTTAATGTTAATAAATCATTTATAGCTTTAGCTACAAGTGTTCTTGTAATATAAATCAGGCCCTCTGACAAGTACATTACACTTGTGTTTCATTTTCCTTGTTTAGAATTGTAGCAACGGCTCCGGTGGAACAGCCTGTTCTGATTCAATGAAGTTCCCCAAAAAGAGGGAGAGACAACCTTTAAGAGGAGCAGGCTGTCTACACCATGTACTCACTGTGAACACTGCTGAGTTCCCTGCTGAGCACCTAGGCAACCGGCAGCGTAGGCATTGCTCATAGGAAGTTAAAAAAACAAGCATTTAAACGAGAAGGCAGTGTGAAATCTGCATGCTGTCTGCCTCCATAGCTACGAGTGTGGGAAGATCATGTATGGCAACTCCTCTGCCAGAAAATGGCAAGATCCAATTTCAAACATATTATGCCAAAGCATCGCCTCCCACCAAGATGATGTCTGGCATGAGGCTGGAGTTCTCAGCTCCAGTACACCATGAGACAACACATGAGCGAAGTCACACCATCATGATGGGCATAAATTCTATGATTCTGGGCAACAACAACAACATTTATATAGTGCTTTACTGATAATTGGGAACAAATTCTTTTGTTCACACACCAAGCAGGCTCCCCTTTCTCATTAAAGGTAAGCGAATGTAGCGTGTGTCACGAATGTCGGCTGGCGTGGGTCACCAAGGTCGGTCGGCATGTGTCAAGAAATTTGGTCGGTGTGGGTTGCGAAGGTCAGTCGGTGAGGTGCGATCAATTTGGCTGGAGACGAAGTTGAATTCAAACTGAGGCTTTATTAGTATCTGAAGGGCAGCCTCCTACAGCAGCTGACGAAATGGCTGCCAGCTGAACGCCACGCATATTTATAACCCGGCTCCTGGGCGGAGCTAGCATGCAGGGGCCCGGGTGAACCTGTAGTGCAGGTTCTACCATACAACCCGTAATATAGGAACACAGTGGTTTACCACATTCACCCCCTGTTAAAATTGAGTCCGGCGGGGGTGGTGGATAACTATATACAATTCTCAATCTTTAATATTTACAGAACAGTGAAATAAAAATGTCTCTGGTCATCCGGTGGGCCGGTCAGAGGTTCAGCCGGTCCGGCGCCTTGATCGTCCTCTGGGATCGACGAAGTGGAGCCGGCGATGTTGGTGCTGTCGTGGTTGAAGTTGACTCCAGGAGCGTGCCGAAATCCTCTTCATCAACGGGGGTGGGCAGTGGGAGGACGGACGGTCCTAGGGGGGGTGATGGGGGCGGCGGGGGAGGGGAGGGTGGCGTCGGGGGCGACGGGGGTGGTCTGGGGTCAGAACCTGCTGGTGCCAGGTCCCTGAGGGAGACGGTATCCTAGCGGCCGTCGGGGAACGCCACGTAGGCGTACTGTGGGTTTGCGTGGAGCAGGCGCACCCTTTCCACCAACGGGTCCGCCTTGTGGAGCCACACAAGTTTACAGAGAATCACGGTTCCCGCAGCTGTGAGCCAAGTTGGGAGTGATACCCCGGATGTGGACTTCCTGGGGAAGGCAAAAAGGCGTTCATGCGATGCACTGTTAGTAGCAGTGCAAAGTAATGAGCGAATGGAATGTAGTGCATCAAGGAGGACCCCTTAACAGCGGGAGGCCGGGAGATTTCTGGACCGTAGGGCCAGCTGGACGGCCCTCCATACCACCCCATTCTCCCTTTCTACCTGTCCGTTTCCCCGGGAGTTGTAGCCCGTCGTTCTGCTGGAGGCGATACCCCTGCTGAGCAGGAACTGGCATAGCTCATCACTCATGAATGAGGATCCCCTGTCACTGTGGATGTAGGCGGGGAAGCCGAACAGAGTGAAGATAGAATTAAGGGCTTTAATGACGGTGGCAGACGTCATGTCGGGGCATGGGATGGCGAAGGGAAAACGGGAGTATTCATCGATCACACTGAGGAAATACGAGTGTCGGTCGGAGGAGGAGAGGGGGCCTTTGAAATCCACGCTGCGGCGATCAAAGGGGCGGGAGGCCTTCACCAGGTGCACACAGTCCGGCCGGTAGAAGTGTGGTTTGCACTCCGCAAAGACCTGGCAGTCCTTGGTGATCGTCCTTACTTCCTCGACGGAGTAGGGTAAATTTTGTGCCTTAATGAAGTGGTACAACTGAGTGACCCCTGGGTGACAAAGGCTGTCATGCAGGGCCCGGAGTCGGTCTACCTGTGCGCTGGCACATGTACCTCGGGATAGGGTGTCTGGGCGCTCGTTGAGTTTGCCAGGGCGATACATAATCTTAGTTATAGGTAGAGAGCTCGATTCTGCACTGCAAGATTTTGTCATTTTTGATCTTGCCCCGCTGCATGTTGTTGAACATGAAGGCTACCGACCGTTGGTCAGTGAGGAGAGTGAATCTCCTGCCGGCCAGGTAATGCCTCCAATGTCGCACAGCCTCAACGATAGCCTGGGCCTTCTTTTCGACAGATGAGTGCCGAATTTCAGAGGCATGGAGGGTGCCGGAAAAGAATGCCACGGGCCTGCCTGCCTGGTTGAGGGTGGCGGCAAGGGCGACGTCCGATGCGTCGCTTTCTACTTGTAAAGGAAGTGTTTCGTCTACAGCGTGCATTGTGGCCTTGGCAATAGCAGCTCTGATCCGGGCGACAGCCTGTTGGGCCTCTGCCATCAGGGGGAAATGAGTGTACTGTATGAGTGGGCGGGCCTTGTCCGCATAGTTTGGGACCCACTGAGCGTAATACGAGAAGAACCCCAGGCAGCGTTTGAGGGCCTTGGGGCAGTGGGGGAGGGGAAGCTCCATGAGGGGGCGCATGCGGTCGGGATCGGGCCCCAGAACTCCGTTCTGGACCACGTAGCCGAGGATGGCTAAGCGGTTTGTACGGAACACACACTTCTCCTTGTTGTACGTGAGGTTGAGGAGAGTGGCGGTGCGGAGAAATTTAGCAAGGTTGGCGTCA